>NW_022103896.1:29196705-29209269 GCF_000313985.2 Echinops telfairi
GTATCAGGCATCAAAGAGCAAAAAAATCATATCATTGTGAATGAGGGGGAGTGTGGAATGGAGACCCAAAGCCCATTTGTAGGCAACTCTACATCCCCTTACAGAAGGGTCAAGGGAAGGAGATGAGCCAGTCAGGGTGCAGTGTAGCCCTGATGAAACATACAACTTTCCTCTAGTTCTTTAATGTTTCCTGTCCCCAAATATCATGATCGCAATTCTGCCTTACAAATCCGGCTACACCCGAGGATGTACACTGATACAGATCAGAACTGGAAACACAGGGAATCCAGGACAGATAAATCCCTAAGGACCAATATTGAGAGTAGCCATACCAGGTGGGTAAGGGGAAGGTGGGGGGAGAATGGGAGAGCTGATAACAATGATCTACATATAAACCCTTCCCAGGGGGAAGGATGACAGAAAAGTGGGTGAAGGGAGACATCGATCAGTGTAAGACATGAAAAAATAATAATAATCTATAAAGTATTAAGGATTCATGAGGGAGGGAGAGTTGGGGAGGGAGAGGAAAAATGTGAAACTGATACCAAGGGCTCAAGTAGAAAGAAAATGTTTTGAAAATGATGGTGGCAACAAATGTATAAATGTGCTTGACACAATGGATGGGTGTATGGATTTTGATAAGAGTTATATGAGCTTCCAATAAAATGATTTAAAATAATACTAATAATAAAGTGAGCTTTGACCCAGAGGGTCTAAGGAAAATATAGGGAAAGGATCTAACTTAGATCCAACAGAGAATACAACTAGACTTAAAACCTAAAAGACCTTTAGTAGATGAAGATAGAAGAGGTATATTGTTATACATAGAGGCTGTGAAGATCTAGATAAAAAAGAGAGTAAGATGCATGCCCAGGGTTGGGATCATTTCAGGTGGCTAGGGAGTTAAAAAAGGTGAGAAATTAGTCTGGAAATGATACTTGGACATAAACCTGGTTGCTGCCTAGATAAGAAATTTAGGCAGTATCTTGAGGACGATGGGGAGGCCTTGATGGGCCTTAAGTAGGAGAATGGTTTAGGTTGATCTACCATTTAGAAAAACAACTAGCCTGCAAAGTGGAGTTGAGGTAAGAAATTAACAAAGGGCAAAACTTCAGGCAGGAAAAGCAGTTAGTGTTTCTTGGGAGTCCATGAAAGATGAAGTTATAGCATCTACCAAGATGGGGGCAGCGAATACGAGGATAAAGAGAGATTTATGATACCTTTTACTCAATTGCTGTTGGTGATGATGATGATGATCTGGTCAGATATTAGACACCATTATTTGATCTTTGACTTGGAATTTTATCATCCCTGATGAATATTCAACATACTGTCACTGGTGAGACGTTTTAGTGAAATTGTTATGCATAAAAACTTTCTAAAATTATATCTCACAGATGTCTTATTGATAAGTTAGAGAAGTTTTCTTAGCTGTGATTTGGGTAATTTACATGACAATTATTCAAATACTAAATGAAATACTTTGCTATCCTGATTTTAGTTTAATATTGGATGACATATACTATGCATATACTACAGATCTATGATTTGTAAAACTGAGAAACAGGAAATCTTCAGTGCTGTATGCAAGTTGTTATCAGGGATATAAATATTAAAATGTGTATCTATTTATATCAATATCTTAGTATATTTTATATTATACTATGATAATTATACATTATTTTGTATTAGATTAGATATGTACTGTTATATTACATATTATACATTAATTTATTTTTTTATATTGAATTTCTATGTATAACATATTAGTGCTTCTTAGAACAGACCTTCTAGATGGCACAAAGAATTTAGACAGCGGTTGTCGCAACCCCTTTCAGAGGGATTGCCCAAGACCATCAGAAAACACATATTTCCGAGGGTCTTAGGAACGGAGACCCCGCTCCTCTATCCGTCTCCAGGCAGGTCCACCCACATGCAGATACGGCCACATACGAGTACCCGGAGTGAAGACTGTTACCCATGCTACACCATGCTTCAAGACATTTCATTTATTTGTCATTAGAAATAAATATTTCACAATATGTAATTACATATTTTTTTGTGATGAATCACTATGCTTTCATTATGTTCAATTTGTCACAATGAAAATACATCCTGCACATCAGATATTTACCTTAAGATTCATAACAGCAACAAAATGACAGTTATGAAGTAGCAACGAAAATAATTTTAAGGTTGGGGGTCACCACAACACGAGGCACTGTATGAAAGAGTTGCGGCCTTAGGAAGGTTGAGAGCCACTGAATTAAGCCCTCAGTTACTTGCAAAGGTGAACCATCTGGAACCACCTGGAGACCTCGGGGAAGACAAGTTTGGTAATCTGCTTTCATTAGGTCACACATAGCCTTAACAACCGTATTGAGCAGCCAGACTCTGCACTCACGGAGTTGCCTTGGTAGCAACGATCAGCAACAACTTCCGAAAATAGCTTCCTTTTACTGTTTATTTTAATAGATTCTCCCTATATATAACCAAATAGTCATCATTAACTGAATATACAAAGTTATAAGGCACTCTTTCATCTTCAGTAGGATAACACGGTGTTGTTATATATGTTATGTTAAGATTGATGCATTTAAGTTATGATGTTGAAGAATATTGAATATATGGATTTCCAGAAAAATGTTTAAAAATTATCTTGAAAGATCTATAGCCAGAATCTTCCTTAAAAGCAAGGATGACAAGACCTTATCCTACTTATTTGTTATCAGAAGGGACCAATCTCTGGAGAAAGATATCATGCTTGGTAGATGAGTGAAAATGAGGCAGATCTTCAACAAGATGACCTGACATAGTGGCTGCAACAATGGGCTCAAATATGGTAAGAATGTGTGTCATTGTTGTTAGGTACCATCGGATTGGATCTGACTCATAGCAGCAACAGAACAAAACACCGCCGATCATGCACCATCCTCACAACTACGCTTAAGTTTGAGTCCATTGCTGCAGCCCTTGTGTCAGGCCATCACATGGAGGGCTTGCTTCTTTTGTCACTGCCCCTCCACTTTACCAAGCATGCTGCTTTCTGCAGGAACGGGTCTCTCCTGATAATATGTCCAAAATATGTGAGACAAAGGCTTGCCATCCTTGCCTCTGAGGAACATTCTGCCTATACTTCTTCCAAGACCGATCTATGTGTTCCTTTCGTAGTCCACGCTAATTTCACTATTCCTTGGCAATAGCATGGTTTGGATGGCACAATACTGGGAAAAATACGATTCTGTGATGCGTAAGCTCTTGAGAAGTCTCAATTGATCTTAGGGCACCTAAAACAAGAGCATAACTACTTAGATGTCCTTCAGTTGGAGGAAGTAACCCAAGAGAAATGGAATTTAAATTACAGCACAGTCCATGTTGAAACAATTGCCTAGAACAGCAATTAACAGCTTATTTTGATGCTCAGTTTCCCGCATCTAGGCTTATTTGACCTTGTATAGGACATAATGCTCAACACGAGCTACTCAGCATCTTACATTTTCATTATACTCCACATTTCCCAAAACGATTTTAGATTGTTGATGTTGATACCAAGGAAGGCAAAATAGAAAAAGATAAAGTTTAGGAAAATAAGTTAGATAGCCCTGGGAGTCAGTCTACTGAGGTTAGGCTGCCAGTGTTCGCAACCTGCTTTCAATGTTTTCTAGTGAAGTGGCTTTAGTGATTATCCTCCTTCTGTCTTAGTCTCTTCACATGTAAATGAAAGATAATAACTATGCCTACAGCATAGAGTGTTGTGAGCATTAAACGGTATAATCCCGGCAAAATCCTTTATGGCATTGCATAGTAAGAACTTGATAAATATTTATTGTACTGTTTTCTTTTTATAATCTGTTTGATTAAATCATATGTACATAAAAATCCATAAAGCAAAACCAAATCAAATAATAACAATTATTCCTCTCTCAAAGATTGAAGAAAATGTTATCTTTGTTCACATGGAGAGAATATTTATGAAATGGAATGGATATCACTTTCAACAAGCTCTGTAGATTGAACACAAAGAGGAGCTGCTTACAGGTCTTTCTTAAAGGCTCCTCTGCGAAGACCAGGGACAGGACGCCCAAAGTCAACTTAATTAAAAAAATCACTCTGCGCCAGAAAAACGTGGCATGATCTCAATTAAAACGTTTTAACAAGGTCTGAATAAATTGAAAAGTAAAATGTATAATTACTAGGAAAATAATAAATTGACTATTTTTCAAGTAAATTTCCTTAAATATGTTTTTCAGATAAATGCTTGGGGAATTTAATGACATTGAGCTGTTCTAATTTAAAACTGATCCTATGCTTATATTCTATTACAATTGATGCATGATCCTATGTTTAGAGGATCCTGAAGATTATTTACACCAACAGAAAAAAGGGAGAGTCCAGAAGAGGTGACACGTCTTGTTGCTTTTGTTGTTATTGTTGTTTTTAGGTGCCATTGAGTCAGTTCCAAATCAGAGAGATCTTAAGCACGGCAAAAGAAAACACTGTCTGGGCTGGTGCCACCCTCACAAGTGTTCTTATGTTTGAGTGCACTGTGACAGCCACAGTAGCAATCCTCCTACCCAGCTATTTTACCAAACATGAGGCCCTCCTTCAGGGACTGGTCTCTCCTGAAGACAATTGTGAGGATGGCCCAGGACCAGCGGCGTTTCCTCTCGCTGTGCACAGGCTCGCTGTGGGTCAGAACCAACTTGATGGCACCTAACAACAGCAGCCAGTTTATCCAGAGCAAGTTAAAGGTTTGGCATGAAAAGTTCCTAATTTTTACATAGCCTCCGATATTTCAAAATCTAAGTTTGAGAAAGACTACATTGCACAGAATAGTAAAGTTTCTAATTCATTAGCTAAACATTTTAAAACATGTATTAAGTGCCCAAAGTGTTACACCTTGAACTATGTCGTTGTTGTGTGCAGTTTATTTGGTTCTGACTCACAGCAACCCTCCACCAACCTCACAATGGTTGATATGTTTCAGCCCTTTTTGGCAGCCACTAGGTCAATCCATCTCATTGAGCGTCTTTTTCGTTGACCCTCTTCTTTATCATGCATGATATCCTCCCAATAACAAGTCCAAAGTATATGAGATGAACCATCACCAACCTTTCTTCCAAGGAGTATTCTGGCTGTACATCTTACAAGACAGGTTGGTTTGTTCTTCTGGCAGCCCATAGCATATTCCGTAGTCTTCACCAACACTATCATTCAAATGCATTCATTAGTCTGTAGTGTTCCTTCTTCATTGTCTACCTTTCAAAACCATACAAAGTGACTAATAATAAACTGGCTTTGGCCAAGTGCCCCTCACTCCTCGAAGTGAAATCTTTCATTTGTAATCTTTTATGGAGATGCTTTGCAGTAGATTTACTGATTGTATGGGCATTGATTATGGATGCAAGCAAAACTAAATCTTAGGTAAATTAAATATATTCTGTTACTACAATGTTGCTCATGGCCAAATTGAGAGGATTTTTCTTTTCTTTCCGGTGAAATGTGAGCCACAATAAAGGTGGTCATCTTGATCGTTATCGGTCAGCACTGCAAATTCTCAGCTCTTTCAGCAATCAAGGCTGTGTCATCTGTGTATCAGTTTGTTGATGGGTCCTCCTCCGATCTTGACGCTTTCTTCTTCTTCTTCATATAGTCCCGTTTCTCAGCTGCTTTGTGCAACATACAGATCCAAACCTGTGCTCAAGGGATATGACCCTGATGCACACTTGTGCTCATTTTAATCCATGCCGTATCCCCCCATGCTGCTCAAATGATTGTCTCTTGGGGAGAATGTGGTGAACAATAGGGACAAGATCCACCCTCCTAGACCTAACATTACTACCTAAGAAAGATCTGACGAGTCTTGATCATAAAAAACACCCACTTCCTCCCCTAATACTCCCTCACCTTGTAACTGATACTAAATAAGACATGGGAGACAAATAGAATAAGATCAAAAAGTCCTATCATGCATCTAAAATGAGTGTTAGGATCAATGAGTAAGGCTGGCAGAAACCTTGATGCCCATAGAAAGGATTTTATATTTCATTCAACATACATTGATTGAAGACTTTTAACTCAAGCCCAAGCATTACATGGTTTCAATTTCATGATGGAGACCATAGGAAGCTAGTAGATGTCAAGTGTAGCATCCAAAAAGCATTTATGGGACACCAAGAGTTCATATCTCAGACTAGAATAGTAGTGCAAACTACTTTTTGCACTACTCGGGAATTTTCCTTACGACCCCACTGGGTTAAAAATATGAGAAGAATGGTTGATACCCAGATATCTGAACTCTCTGGTGAGTTAGAGCAGGGCCAGCAAAAGTCAAAGGAAGTGAAGAAAACAAATCTTGTTAAAGTTGTGCTTAACCACAGCTTTAAGCAATAAATAAGGCCCACATACTACTTACAGTTCACAGTGGTCATGCATGCCAGGTGTGCAGTAATCAAATACCAACTGGCTATTTTTGTGTCGAAGAATCAATTTTACAGAAAGACCGAATTTGCAACAGTGGCTGAAATCATGAGGAAAATTACTGGCTTTTGTGTCTAAAAGTGCTGCAGAAGGAAGTGACTATTGAGAATTTACTGCTTCTTTCCCTTTTTTTCCTCAAAGAGACAAATAGCAATTGCTAAGTATTAACACTTCCCTTGTGTTTTATGCCGAGGAAATATAAATAACGATTCAACTTTTATGACTTTTGAAATAGCTTGCATATTATGATCCTTACTCTTAAAACACCCCACTCCCCAGGAAATGTCAAGTGTTCGCCACTAAAAGATGTTGAAGATTTCAACTTACAAGGCTCATTGCTCTGCCTTTTCATTTTTACCTGTCTTGAGGGGGAATGATCCACCTCATCTATTTCAGAGGTATCTTTCTGAACTTTCTGTAAATATTGTTTCTCAGCAGCCTAATCACACTAGGCTGCTCAAGGATTTTATTTAGCGTGGTCGATATCCTCCAGTGGAGATACAAAAGCCCATATATTCATTGTCATTCGGGTTCATTTTGAAGATGTTTCTGATTCAATTACATAATCTATCCTTCATTGTCAGTTCTGGAATAATGAACCAGAGAGCAAAATTTACCAAGAGTTTCTTTGTCACTAACGAAAAAATTTAACTGTATATTGCACTTCCTGAGTACACTAAAAGCCAACCATTCTCATGAGTGTCAGTATTTTTGAGGCACAAATTGCAGCATACATAAAAAATCTGCTAAATCAATATAAGATTGAAAAGAAAATGAACTCCAGCAGTATCTAAAATTGTGAGTAATGAGAATAAAGGGGGAAAGTGTCTTTAACTCTAAACAATCAATGATATTATCTTGGAGAACCTTCATAAATAAGTCAACCGCTGGAAAAGGCTAGTTTATTTTCAATTTGACATTTTACAAAAGAGCCAGAAAGAGAATATCAATCAAAGATAAAAATTCTAAAAGATGACATGTTCTCTCTCATAATATTGGCAGCAATAAAATAGCTCATTCACCTCAGGCACACTGTGAAGCAGAAGAACAGACCCAGAGTGTACAAAATGTCCTGAGTACTGATATGTTTTCTGCGACTTGTGTGATAACTCACACATCATTGTCATCTTCCTGAATTAAAACATCTCCAAAGCTTTCACAGTCTCTGAATCACTCCAAATTAAGTCACAGCTCACGAAATAACTACCATGCAAGTCTTTTCATTTTCTCTTTAAGCAAAACCAACTCAAATGTTGTTCTCTTCATGCATAACATATGCCCATCAGTAAGTTTATTTGAGTAAAAAACAAAAACCTACAGCAAAATTAAATAAGATGAACTGTATAAGAGCTACAAGGAAAGGCCTAAATATTACATTTCCATGAAAAAGACTCCATTTGAATCTTTTAACCTCTTGCATTGACTAAACAAAACATGAAAAGTATATGAATATGTTATGAATCATTTGAGTCAAAATTCTAGAATTGTTGTATGTCAGTTATTTATTATATACATTTCCTCAGCACAAGCAGGAATATTCTGAGTAACAGAATTTAAGAAATAGGTTAGTTTATTATTTGCATGCTAGCATCCAAGTTGTTTTATCACATGTGAGAAATCAATTGATAAACAGAAAATAAAGAAAACACATGCTTGATAAAGTGGATTTTAAAGGTAGGTCAAGGATATTCTGAGAGCAAAGTTATGTGCATATTTGCAGGTAAAGTGAGTAGTTGAGAGTTCACAAGTTTTCTAGTGACAGTCTCTCCTTGAAAAAGTGAATCGAAATTATTAAGTAATTTCTACACTTTATGGTTCCTTTAGGAAGCATTGCAGTTCAGCTATGGAACACTGACGTTAGGCTCTTTCCAAAAGATGTGTCAAGGTCTGTTCACGAGGACCCAACCTTAGTGATTCCAGGTAACCTTCTCAAATCGTGACAACAAAGGCTATTGAGTAATACATTTTAAACATATGCACATATATATATATATTCATATACTTAATGGTCCTGCTGAATGTTTCTTCCTGAGATAATGGAAATACAACACTGGTGACAAATTTAAAATTCTGGCATATGTATAGATTTCAAATAATTTTAGTGTTTTTCCTTCTGGTTCCTGACTTTTCCACAATCAGCTCAAGGTTTTCATCTGAAGGGTTGTGGATGTGCTTAAATAATTAGAGTTGTCTCTGTTAAGGAGTCTATGGCTAACCTGGAACGCTTCCTTCTCTGGGGTCTAAGAAATTTGTATCTAGCTGGAAATGGCAATTCTTTGTTGCCCAGGCTTTTAAAAATATTTAGAATCTCCAATCATTGTGACAGCAACAAACAACCAACACCTCCTCCACCACCATTATATTTCTAAATGTCTCTTCAAGGAGGCAGTATTAACAGTGACCGAGTCATTGACTCAGAACTAAGGGTGAGGGGGGAGTGATTATAAATAAGATATTGCAGGGGGAGATGATAGCAATAGAAACTTCAAATCTATCTGATGAACACATTAACTACAAACTTCAAAAGGTCCAGGAAAGGCATTTTGAAACTTCCAGGAGATATTGGGAAATCCAAGAAGATGGTGGTAAATACTTCACCATTTTTGTTAAGAGCCTGTGCGAACACGAGGTGTTGGGGGGAACAAGCAGCAGACACCAAAGAACAAAAACCATCATGTGTAACCACCTTCCCCACATAAACGCTGAAGACGAAGGTGTGCATAAGTAAGTGTGGTGAAGAAGGCTGATGGTGCCCGGCTATCGAGACCTATAGCATCTGGGGACTTAAAGGCTTGAAAGTAAACAAGCAGCCATCTAGCCCAGAAGCAACAAAGCCCACATGGAAGCAGCACACCAACATGTGTGATCATGAAGGACCAAAGGGACCAGGCTTCAAACACCAAAGGCGGGGAGAAAAATCATATCCTCGTCAATGAGGGTGGCGCGTGATGGGGACCCAATGCCCATCTCTAGACAACTGGACATACCTTGCAGAGGGGTAGTGGGGAGATGAGTCACTTAGGGTTCAGTATAACAATAATGAAACCCACAACCTTCCTCTAGTTCTTAAACGCTTCCTCCCCCCAACTACCAGGACCCCAATACTGCCTTGCAGATCTGGCTAGACCAGATGATGCACAGCAGTACAGATGGGAATTGGAAAAGCAGGGAATCTAGGACAGATGAACCACTCAGGACCAGGGGTGACAGTGGTGATACCAGGAGGGAAGGAGGGTATAGGAAGGGGGAATTGATCACAGAGAGCTACATATAACCTCCTCCTCTCTGGGGGATGGGCAACAGAGGGGTAGGTGAAGGGAGACGCTGGGCAGTGTAATATAATATATAATAATAATTTATAAATTATCAAGGGTGCATGGGGGAGGGGGGCAGAGGAAGGGAGGGGAAGGGGAAAAAAAAGGAAAATGAGCTGATTCTGGGAACCCAAGAGGCAAGCGAATTTTGGGAATGATGAGGGCAACAAATGTATAGATGGTCGCTACACAATTGATCTATGTATTGTGATGAATTGTATGAGCCCCAATAAATTGATTTAAAAAAAAAAAGAAAAAGAAAATACATGTATTTCAATGAAACAATTTAACTCCTCCCTTTAGGTAAAAAGGAGCCCTAAGGGCGTAGTGGTTACAAGCAGGGCTGCTCTTATTCTGTGGGGAAAGCTGAAACATTCTACTGTTTCAGAAATCCACAGGGGCAGTTCTACCCTGGCAACAGATTTATAGAGCCGCTTAGCATCTCTGTATCTCCTGTGGTTGTCAAGGATTTCATTACACTTGGATCCACAATCAACACCCAAAGAAGCAGTAGTCAAGAAGTCAAGCACGTCATCCTTACAGCCACTGTCACAATTTAGCCCATTCAGGGTCTTCTTTTATACGGACCCTCTCCAAGGACTGGGATCTCCTGTCCGAAGTGCATGAGACAAAGTCTCACCCCTCAATTTCAAGGATCATTCTCACAGTACTTCTCCCATGACAGATTTGTTTCTTCTTTAACAGCTTATGGTATATCCAATAATCTTCTCTCCAACACAATATTTCAACGGCATGAATTCTTGGGTCTTCATTATTCTAAAAGTATATAAGCTCAAATAAAACTCACTGTCATTGAGTTTGATTCCCACGGGATAAAGTAGAACTGTCTCTATGAGTTTCGTAGCCTATACGTCTTTATGGGAGCAGAAAGCTTCATCCTTCTATGGAGTTTCTGGTGGGTTTGAACTGCTGACGTCATGCTTAGCAGTCCAAAGTGTAACACTAAATTATATCACCAGGTGTTCTAAAAGACTATCCAAAAAAGCAAACTCACAGCCAATGAGTAGATGCCAGCTCATAGCGACCTGATAGGACAAGGTAGGACAGCGTGAGTTTGAGAGAATGTAACTGTTAACCAGAGTAGCAATCCCTGTCTTTCTCCCACGGAGTGGCTGGTGGTTTTCAACAGCTGACCTTGCAAATCACAGCTAAACTCGTAACCACTATGCCACCTGGGCTCCCTAAAGTATACACTTACCCATAAAACTGTTTACACTGCTCAAAAGTTCCAACTATTCAATCAGTTATTAACTTTTATTTATTTATTTTTAAAGCAAATAGTCTATCGTAATGTGTATCGCCATATGTATGCAGGACTTTAAAGAGTTCACGGAAAATGGAATTATATTTTAATTCCATTTTAAATTTAACTCCATTTCCAATTAAAATATAATTCCATTTTCCCACAATTTTTGAAGCCTCTTTATATTGAGTGTAACATGAAATTGATGATTTTCTTGATTTTTATTCAGATTCCTTCACAATTACTAAAACTAAGGCATATTTCCATAAGTAATCATGAACAATATGGAATTAGATGTTTCTTGTTAAAGTCATGAAAATAAGACACCCCATGTTACTAAAATGGATATATTTGAATGTATAGCAGTCGAATGAGAAAGTAGGTTTAGGACAAATTTGGTCTATTTATTTATTTATTTATTTATTTATTTTCTTTCCCTCTGAGTCCCCATTTGGTTTACATTTCCGGGAAATCTGTTTGTGGGAGAACTGTGAGGTTGGTTCTATAAGTGAGCTGTCAATCAGATGTAATGGTGTGAAGGAGGAGCCATCTGGCTCACTGCTATTCTTCATATTGCAAAAATGCCAGATTTGTATGCTCAGTTCCCAGCAATATAATTACACTTAGGAAGAAAATATGCTTGAGGATGCATAGCGTTAATTCAAGGTTCATTCTTAATTCAACACATTTAGTACATGCTGGCTGTAAAGACATTTTTCTAATTTTTTGGAACCAGTATAAAAATATGCAATGATGCTCCAGAGGCTGTGTCGGTGAGATCTGATTTGGAAAAGCCGCTTGGCAAACTGGACTCCACCTCAGACACACTGGGAGCCTGAGGATTTAAAATGGAAAATGCATGGTGTCTAAGGAAGCAGAAGACAGCTGTACCATAAGTGTTGCACTGTTGGTAGGTGGACAAGGGTGGTTTTGCTACATCAGTGCCCTACATGCTGTATGAAGATAGGCATTATTCTGCTAAACCTGTGACTGGCATTTCCAGTGATTATTTGTGTAAATTTTCCCTGACAATTATCTCCCATTGTTTGTGTAAACCGTGTTCAGCCACAAAAAAGACTGATTCTGTACCAGTGAATACTTCGGGCGCTATGAAGAATTACCCTACATTAGATCAATAACCTTCTCTCAACACGGCTTTAAAAAATTAGTACGAGGGGATAATCAAAGACAGGATTAACGAAAGATTGTTACGCCCAGGGCCATGATCACTAAGATTTCCACCACAAATTAACAAGAAGGTTTTGAAAGACAAGAAAAGGCAGATAAACAGACTAACCAACAAATGAACGAAACATAGATCCAGGAATAGGTTTGGGGCTTGCACTAAATCCTAGTTCCAAATGAAGATACCATCAGGAAGGGAACACAGAAGATATGGGTGCTGTAACAAGGTGGGATGAAGAAATTAGATGGTCTGTAGACAATAGGACATCCCCTCACAAAAGGGTCACAAGGAAGGGATGAGTCAACCAGGGCACAGTATAG
>NW_022103896.1:29210486-29212277 GCF_000313985.2 Echinops telfairi
TGAACTATGGAATGATATGATATCTGTACTAACTCCCAATAAAATGTTTTTGAAAAATAAGCAATATGTAATGAAATCTATAACGCATTGATCTTGGGCCCAAAATGAAGCGAGATTGAAAAAGAAAAAAGTGAACTGAGGTTATTACACAAACATGAAGTGGAGTCAATATATACAATGTCCATTTAAATTCGTGTTTTGTTTGTTTACACTAAGGTTAGAAAAATAGTCATTCTGTACAACTTCACAATTTGAAAAATATTTTTGCATAAATATCAGAAATTTTACTTCAAATACTTTTTTGTCTTTGATTGTTTACCATCCCATGAGGAGTATTTTGCATGCCCCATGTTCACCTCAGCATGGTTCACAACAGCAAGAAAGTGGGAACAGCCCACAGTCCTATCAGTGGAAGAATGGATACAAAAACTTTGGTACATACACACAGTGGAATACTATACATCGTTGAAAAACAGTGATGAAACCACAAAGCACCTCATGGGATGGGTGGATGTGAAGAACATTATGCTGAATGAAATTATTATATGGAAAAAACGCTACAAAGGGAGGGAGAAAAAGATGAAGCCTTTTATACTAAAGGGAACAGATTTTTTTCAGTTCACCAAGAGGAGGAAAGTTAACACAGGAAACTAGATGATTGATAGAAATGAACGTGGGTGAGAAATAGTGGCCCACCAGAAGAAGGGGAAGTGTACGCTATTGGGGGATTAGACTGCTAGTTTAAAAGGTTGAGCACAAAGTTGATTATCTGAAAGACAAGCTCCTACCAAATTTACAATAAATTTTTTAAAACATGAGGATTATTTTTAAAATAAACTGCATAATAAGGAAACCTAGTGGGACAGAGGTTTAGTGCTCACTGCTAAGCAACAAATATGTGCTTCTAACTCACCAGCACCTCCAGGGGGGCGAGTTGGGGCAGTTTGGATCTGAAAAGATCACAGTGCTGGAAACCCTATAGGGCAGTTTGCCCTGTTCTAAAAAGTTGCTATGAATCAGAATGACTCAACAGCAAACGGCTTTGTTTGTTTTATTTTGACTTATACATATAACTAAGAATCATTTTATAAAGAAAAAACTGCTTTCCACTTATCTCTACTATTTCTGTTATATTGCTTGTAGTTGTCTACAACTTTTTCTGCATAGAATAACAATATGAATCACTGATGCATTACTGACTGTAAACTGCACTACACATAGCTTTGTAAGTATAACCACATAAAATATGCAAACACATGTATATGAACACATACAGAAACATACAGAGAAAGAGAGAGAGATGTGCATACCATCCTAGTGGTCATTTCCTTGATTTTTAATAACATCAGTCCTCTATGTCTCAGTGTAGAACGGTGGTCCATAGGGCTCTCCACGGCTTAGCTTGCTGACGTATGTTTCCAATGTTTTCTTCCAACATACCTCCAGTTGAACTCAAATCTCAGCCTTTTTGTTATCCAGCACATTAACAACGTCTTAAGAGGTCACAGCACTCAGGGACAAGTTGTTGCTAAGAGTCATCCAAAGTTTTGACTCATGGGACCCTATAGGTACAACAGAAAACAAACAAACAAACCCTTCCTGGTCCTGTGCAATTTTCACAATGTCCCCTATGGCTGTGACTACTGTTGGAGCCACTATATAAACCCACCTCGTGAACGGTACTCCTCCTTTTCACAGACCCTCTGTTTTACCAAGCACAATTTCCCTCTCTGGATACTGGTCCTTCTTCATAATACAGTGAACCCTCGCCACTTCATGCTTCGACTTCCG
>NW_022103896.1:29213732-29220210 GCF_000313985.2 Echinops telfairi
TTTACAAATAAGGAATCCTACTTCGCGGAATTTCATTTATCACGGTAGGGTCTAGAACCGATTAACCGCGATAAACGAGGGTTCACTGTATGCCCAAAGTGTAGGACAGGAAGTCTTGCCATCCTCACTTCTAAGGAGTGTTCTGCCTGTACTCTTTCCAACAAATAATTTGTTCATTCTTCTAGCAAACCATGCTATATTTTACATGAATAATTCAAAGGCATCACACTTCTTTGGTCTTCCTATTCATTGTCTAGCTTTTATCTGCATATGAAGTAATAAAAGATCTTTTGCAGCAAATATACCCAATGCATTACACCCTTGATTTACTGACTAATTCTTCCCTAGGCATTGATTGTGAATTCCAGTAAAATGAAATCCTTGACACTTAATCATCGTTCAGTTTATCTTGATGTTGTTTAGTGGCTGACTTACGGACACCTATGAGGGGGTACTCCCCAGCAAACCAGAAGTTCCACTGGGCGGAGCTTTCATGGTACACATTTTTCCCACTAGGCAAACATCAAGCAACTCACTCTGAGTTAATGCACTCAGTAGTGTCTCCTGGGAAGGTTCTCTCTGGTTACAGTAAATTTTTTTGGTAAAAACAGTTTCACTGGAACCTGTTTATTGTGATGGCTAACTTAAGAGAACAGCATGAGGCTGTGCAATTTTGTTTCCTGCTCAGGAAAAATGCCACAGAAACTGTTGTGATGTTGAACACAGCTTACAAGGACAGTGCTATGGGAAAAACTCAAGTGTACGAGTCGTTTTCTCATTTCACAAAAGGTGAAATATCGTTTGATGGCAAACTTCCCAAACAGATGAAAATGTCCACAAAATGTGTGCACTAGTGCTAGAAGACTTAAGACAGCATCATTGAAGAGATCGGGAAGGTATCTGGACTGTCTTCTCGGTTCAGTGAACTTTAATGGAAGATTTGGGAAAGAGAAGAGTCACTGCAAAATGTGTGCCTTGGGTTGTGACTGACCAAGGAAAAGAGTGTTGCGTGGAAACATGTCATGCTTTGAAAGAACAGCTTTGACATGACCCAAAAATGTGGTGCCAATCTTAGGACCCAAATTCAAGCCAGTGGAAGACGCCATCATTACCTCGCCCAAAAAAGCTCGTCCAGGGAAATCAAAGATCAAGACCATGATCTTTTTCTTTTTATGTGAGAAGGATAGTGCATTTGGAGTTTGTTCCACCAGGTCAGACTGTTAATCAAGCTTTCTATTTAGAGGTACTGAAAAGACAGTGTGAGTGTGCGACAAAAAAAGGCCAGATTTTGGCTAGACCAGAGGAAGTACCCTGAGATAGGAACTGGAAACAGGGAATCCAGGACAGATGATCCCTTCAGGACCAGTGGTGAGAGTGGTGATCCCGGGAGGGTGGAGGGAGGGTGGGGTAGAAAGGAGAAACTGATTACAAGGATCTACATATAACCTCCTCCCCGGGGAATGGACAACAAAAAGTGGGTGAAGGGAGACGTCAGACAGTGTAAGACATGACAAAATAATAATTTATAAATTATCAAAGGTTCATGAGGAAGAGGGGAGCAGGGAGGGAGTGGAGAAAATGAGGAGCTGATATTAAGGGCTCAAGTAGAAAGCAAATGGTTTGAGGATGATGGCAACAAATGTACAAATGTGCTTGACACAATGGATGGATGTATGGATTGTGATAAGAATTGCATGAGTCCCCAATAAAATGATTTTTTTAAAGACCAGATTTGTGGCAAATGGGGGACTGATTTTGCCACTCCGACAATGCACCTGCTCACGCAGCCATCTCAGTGTGTCAGTTTGGGGCAAAAAACAGCATGCCTCTCCTGCCCCACACACCTGACTCACCTGATCTTGCTCTGAGCAATTTCTTTTTGTTTCCACAAACGAAGAGGTACATAAAAGGGCAGCAATCTGATGAGTTAGAGGAGGGGAAGAAAAAACTGAGGTAGGTGTTGCCAGCCCTCCAAACAGATGAGTTTGAAAAATAGTCCCAAGAATGAAATCACAGATTTGACAGATGTATTAAGTGTAATGGAAAGTACTTTCAGGGTGTTACGGTTGTTTTGTAAAAAAAAAAAAAAAAAAAAATTAAATACATGGGTTTGAAGAAAATTCCATTGTGTTTTGGGGGGTACCCCCTTGTATATGTATGTGTGCAACATATTACCATTAAACTGATTCAGATTTATACTCCATAGGATTTCCAAACCTGTAAATCTATGAAAACAGATTACCAAATTTTTTTCTCCTGGAAGTTAGTGATGACTTTAAAATGTCATACCTTTTGGTGATCAGTCTAGCACTTAGCATTTGCACCACAAGCGCTCTTTTGTATGGATATATGTGTGTGAGACCCCCTGATACCACTAAGAACTAGGCATTAGGGCTGCTAAGCACAAGGTTGGCAGTTCAAGTTCATCCATCTGCTCTGCAGGAGGAAAATTAGGCTGCTTCCATAAAGATTTACAGTTTCAGAAACCCTATATAGGGTAGCTATGAGTTGCAGTCAACCCAGTGGCAGTGTGTTGGGATTGTGTGAGTTGTATGTGTAGTCTAACTGCATAATCATCATTCCCCTTATCAGGTTACAAAATAACATGTCTAGAAACGTATGGATTGATAAACCTTTCCATTTTGATCCAAAAAATAAAGGTAAACAGCATTTTTAAAACTTTTAATACATATATAGTGTAAATATTTATTCTCCAAATATAGGTGAAAATTACTGAGTACTTTGTTAATGAAAGAAAGTACTAAATAGAATGATGAGTCTACATTCACTTTTCTTCTACTATTAGATGAAAAGAGGTAACCTCTAAAAGTCTTTTAACATGGTACCTCTCCAAACTCCAAAACCACTGTCATCCAGCCACCTAGAATAAATGTTCGGTTAATAAAACCCCCTGGAATGGAACAACCACAAATACCACTACCCTAAACATTTACTGTGCTTGACTAGCATGGAAATCAGAAGGAACAGGAGTTAAAAACTTGCAAAAACCACACAGTTAATAAAAGGCAAATAGGAAATAGGTCAAGGCTGTTGCTGTTATAAGGTGTCATCGAGTCAGTTCTGTCTCCTAGCAACACTATGCACAGCAGAACGAAATATTGCCCACTTCTGCACCATGCTCACAATTCCTTAAGTTTGAGCCCATTGCTGCAACCACTGTGCCAAGCTCCCCCCGGTAGAGGGCCTTCTTGTTCGCTGCTGCTCTCCTTGACCAAGCATGGTATGTCCTTCTGCAGACACCAGTCTCTCCTGATAACATACCCCCCACACTTGACAGGAGTCTCACCAGCCTGGTTTCTTTTTTTTTAAATCATTTTATTAGGGGTTCATACAGCTCTTATCACAATCCATACATATATCAATTGTGTAAAGAACATTTGTACATTCATTGCCCTCATCATTCTGAAAACATTTGCTCTCCACTTAAGCCCCTGGCATCAGCAACTCATTTTATCCCCCTCCTCCCCACCCCACCCCCATCCCTCATGACCCCTTGTTAATTTATAAATTACTATTTTGTCATATCTTGCCCTGTCTGACGCCTCCCTTCACCCACTTTTCTGTTGTTCGCCCCCCCATGGAGGAGGTTATATGTAGATCCTTGTAATCGGTTCCCCCTTTCCACACCACCCTCCTGATATCGCCACTCACACCACTGGTCCTGAGGGGGCCAGCCTTGTTTCTATCACTAAGACCATATTTTCAACAATTGTTCCTTCCTCTTTGTTTCCAACTTTTGCATTCCAATCACCAATAATTATCAATGCATCTTGATTTCATGATTGATCAATTTTGGACTGAAGACGTTATAGACTTCTTCAATTTCTTCATTACTAGATTTAGTATTTGGTGCATAAATTTGAATAATAGTTGTATTGATCAGCTTTCCCTGAAGGCAGATTGGTACAATCTTATCACAAACAGCATTATACTTCAAGATGCATCTTGAAATTTCATTTTTGACAATGAATGAGGCATTGTTTTTCTTGATTGTGTCTTTCTCAGCATAGTAAACCATATGATTTTGATTCACACCAATGCTAGTCCAATTCAGCTCACTAACACCTAGGCCGTCAATCTTGATGAGTACCATTTCATTTTCGATGATTGCTAATTTTCCTAGCTTCGTATTGCATACATTCCAAATTCCTACATTAGATTTTTTGCAGCTGTTTGTCATTTCGAGTCATGACCCATTAGCAAATAAATATCCCTAAGTCGTTACTCCCACAGCCTTTACTCCACTCATGTCTTTATGGTCAACTCCACTGTGAGACGGGAGCTCTTCCTTGGTCATATGTTGAATGCCTTCTGACCTGAGGAGCTATCATCTGGCACTACATCTGACAAAGTTCTGCTTCCACTAATCCTTCTGTATCTGACAATATTTTAATGCTACCCATAAAGTTCTCAACTTAAACAGCCTATTCCTTCTTTGTAGTCTGTGCTTAGTCTGGAAGTTCTACTTAAACCTACTCACTTTGGGTGATCTTGCTGGTACTTTAAATACCAGTGACTTAGCTTTCAGCATCAGATAATGATGACAGACAATGATGATAACAGATAATTGCTTGAAGTCCAGGAAGGAGATATTATTATCATTGCTAGTATCCTCACCATCATCAACTACTCATAATCTCTATAGAAGAGTAGGCTATGAAAATGAGTTCTTGGTACTTCCAATGGTAATTGCCTCCTTTTGGAAGAAATCCAGAACAAGCCCACAGTAAGCTAAATTCTGCATTAGAGTGGGCTGTGTTACAGTTGGGAAAATTTATTCCAAGAACCTAGAATGCACATGAAAAAATGAATAGATAGAATTATCTTTAGTGTGCCAGATTGTGTTTTACCTTTAACCATACCCCAATACATGTAAAAGAAGGTGGATGAAGTCATTTTTGCTCCTATAGAAAGGCAACTGGACACCCCCTTACTGAAGGGTTGGTTATGGGGAGGAGATGAGCCAGTCAGGGTACAGGTTAGCAACGATGAAACATATAACTTTCCTCTAGTTCTTAAATGCTTCCTCCCCCTCACTATCGTGATCTAATTCTACCTTACAAATCTGGCTAGGCCAGAGGATGTACATTGGTACAGAAAGGAAATGGAAACACAGGGAATCCAGGACAGATGACTCCTTCAGGACCAGCGGTGAGAGTGGTGATACCTGGAGGGTAGAGGGAATGTGGGGTGGAAAGGGGGACCCGATTACAAGAATCTAAGTATAGCCTCCTACCTAGAGGATGGACAGCAGAGAAGAGGGCAGGGGGAGACGTCGGACAGTGTAACATATGACAAAACAATAATAATTTATGAGTTATGAAGGGTTCATGAGGAAGGGGGGAGGGAGGGGGAAAATGAGCAGCTGATATTAAGGGCTCTAGTAGAAGGTAAATGTTTTGAGAATGATGAGGGCAACAAATGTACGTATGTGCTTGACACAATGGATGTAAGTATGAATTGTGATAAGAATTTTACGAGCCCTCAATAAAATGATTTAAAATTTAAAAAAAGAAAAAGAAATAAATAAATACAGTTTAAAATTTAGAAATATTAATAAAAAAATGTAAGACTTAAAAGTGCTGATTGTAGACGGAGATTCAGTCAGTATTCAAGAGGCAGCTGTCATATTCAACACTTGTAGCCAAAAAAGCAGTAGAGGGTTTCAGACCAAGTCTTACCTGAAAATCAATGGAACACAGAACCTAATGACTAGGGAAATACACCCAAAGCCCATGAGTTGTTGAGTGTTCACATTGTAGTACTGTGCTACCTCCTCCATAACAATCCGATTCCTCCCATGCTGTATAGAAAACAATTGGAAGCCATGACCCCACCACCTCAAACTCCTTGTCAATAATGATCATTTCATGTCTTGGCATACTTCAGGGAGTATCTAGGACCAAGAAGAGTTATTCTTTGATTGGAATCATTTCCCTTCTTATCTAGTATGCCTTCTTCATCAGCCCAGTGACAAAAACCTCGTCAATCAAGTGCGGAGCAGACTACACATCTCAGTGAACACACTAGGAAATAGGCCTTGGAGACTATTTTCAATAGGATTATATTTTCCTCATTGACTAACCAGCATGTCTCCAGCAGATTTTGTTGTCAGGTGCTATCAAATCAATGCCAATTTAAAGCAAAGGCATGTGACAAAGTAGAATTGCTCGTAGGATTGTCGTGGCTGCAATCTTTACAGAAGCTCATTGCCTGGTGTCTATAACACAGAGCCAGAGGTGGTTTTGAACTACCAATCACTGAAGAGTTTTGCCACCAGGGTTCCTCATGCTTATTTTAATTAGTATAAATTACATTAATCACAGTTGAACCACCCACCCAGGGATAAAGGAGCAACAATTGATCCAAAATTAGTGACAAGGAGGGTGTGAGAAGCCTGGTAGGGATTCAGCAAGGGCAATGTAACCGAGAGAAATTACTGAAACCCAAATGAAGG
>NW_022103896.1:29221310-29237041 GCF_000313985.2 Echinops telfairi
AATAAAATGATTTTAAAAAGAAATCACAATTGAACCCTGCAGTTGAAAACTCAAAACTCTTAGTAGCTAAGAGAAAAAAAAGAAGCCTTGGTAGCACAGTGGTTAAGTCCTCAGCGGATAACTGAAAGTCTAAAGTTGGAACCCCCCAGCTGTTCTAAGGGATATTTTAAAATAACTAATAAGCGTAAGAAAATATTTTGTTGTTGTCAGATGACACCCAGGCAGTTCAAACTTAGTGCCTCTGAATACAATAAAAGGAAACACCTGTGTTGTAACATCCTCACAATTGTGGCTAAGCTGAGCCCACTGCTGCAGGCAGTTTGTCAATTCATCTTCAGACTCATCCTCTTTGTTAGTGACCCTACTTCATTAAACATGCTATCCTTCTCCAAGGTTTGGTCTCGCTTCATAGTATGTCCAAAGTATGTGAAACTAAGTCTCTCCATCCTTGTTTTTAGGTATTCTGTATGTGTCCCAAGGCTGATTGTTTTGTTGTTCCTCTGTTGGTCCAACTACATTCAGTATTGCTTAGAAACACCATAATTCAAACTCTGAAAGTTGTTCTGGAATATGGAGTAGCCAAAGTAAAAGGAAGAAATCATGGAGTAAAAGCTGAACAGAAGATTTCAAAGGGCAGCTCAGGAAGACAAAATGAAGTATTATAATGAAATGTGCGAAGACATGCAATTAGAAAACCAAAAAGGAAAAACATTCTTGGCATTTGTCAAGCTGAAAGAACTGAAGGAAAACCCAGGCCTCTACTTGCAACATTGAATTCTATGGGCAAAATTTTGGATGAGGCTAGACACAACAAAAGAATATAGAAATTGCTGTACCAAAAAGAACTGGTCAGCATTCAAGCATTTCAGAAGATACCATACGATCAAGAACCAATGGTAATGAAGGAAAAAGAAACACCGAAGTAATTAGCAAAACCCCCCACAAAACTCTAGGAATTGACTGGAAACTAACAAATGAATGTAACACTAGAATCACAAACTTGTCCATGCCAGGAAATATGGAAGACAGCGAGCTGGCCAAAAAACGGGAAGAGATCCGAAGATTCAAAGAAAAGTGATCCAATGAAATGGAGATTATCAACCATCATAATTAATATTCACAGAAGTAAAACAAATACCAAAGATCATTAAATATGTGAGAACTGTCATTAATTCAAGCCTGATATAGGAGAAGATGGGGGGAAATGGGGAACTAACAATGAGTATGAGAAGAAAATGTTCTGATATTGATTGTGATGATTGCACAAATCTTAACATAATTGACATGTGAAGTATATGCCAATAAAACTATTTTTTAAAAAGAACTCTAAGAAAATAATGGATAAACCAAAGCATCTGCTCTGTAAAACTTCATCCAATTCACAATAAAACATTGAACAGAAAAATGAAATGTAAACCTGATACAGAAGAGGACTGAGGGATACCACTCCTAATGTCAGATGGACTTTGGCTAACAGCAGAGAATAGGTTTAAATATATGTCCTTGTGTTTTATTGACGATGCAGAGGCATTTTACTCTTCAGATCATAACAAATTATGGATAACATTGTGAAGAATGAGAATTTCAGAACACGTTATTATGCTCATGCAGAACTTGGACACAGACCAGGACGAAGCCATTGGAAGAGAAAATTGTGTGGTTTAAAATCAGGAAAGGTGTGTATCAGGCTAAATATTCTCACCATATTTACTCAATCTGTTTTCCAAACAATAATCCTAATCCAAGACACTGGACTAAACAAAAAAGGGGACATGAGGGCCAGAGAAAGACTCATAATCAGCCTTCAGTTTCAGCACAGAGATTGACACAATCTTGCTTGCTTGGAGTGAGGAGGGCTTGAAGCACTTACTGATTTAAGTCAAAGATTATATCCTTCAGAATGGCTTATACATTCACATAAAAATGAAAAATTCTCATAATTGGACCAATAAACAAGATCTTGAGCAACAGATAAAAGATTGCATTTGTCAAGTATTTCATTTTACTTGGATCTCCAATCAATGTCCATGGAAACAGCAGTCAAGAAATCAAGCACTGTATTGCATTGAGTAAATCTGCTATAAAATACCTGTAGAGTTAAAAGTCAAAGACATTATTACCTTGTGGACTACAATGTACCTGGCTTAAGCCAGAGTACTTTTGATTACCTCACATGCATACTACAGCTGATTGAATTCAGAAGACCAGAGAAGAATTGATGCATTTGAATTATAGTGTTGGTAAAGAATACTCAATGTCTAAACGTAACGATGAGCGATTTACTGGGATGATGTCAACCTCTCCATTTTTCTTGAAGGAAAATCCTTTGTAGAAGCAAAAGTTAATCAAGTGGATACTTGTCAAATGAACCTTAGTTCTAAATTCCATACTTAGAAAAAATTCCATTTACTTCACTTACAGACCTAAAGTACATAGAGCAATGTCTGGTATGTAGTTTGTACTCCATAAATATTTGTTGAAAGCTAAGCGAATGTCTTTCTTTCTTTTTTTTTTTAGAAACTTCTGAGAGTAAAAATAAATGGAATCAAATGTTTTTAAATTGCAGAAAAATTATGCTGGATATTTGGGTAAGACTTAGACTGCTAACTGCACGGTTGGCAGTTCAAAGCCACCAGCTACTACTCTTAATAGGGTCACTCTGAGTCTCGGCATCAACTCGATAGTAATGGTGAGTGGGCAATCATTAGGTTTTGCAGCCCTGGGTTTAGGAACTAATGGTTAAGCATTGGGCTACTAACAACCAGGTCTTTGGGTGAAACCCACCTGCTGCTCCAGGGGAGAAAGATGAAACTATTGGCTCCTGTAACTTTAACAACCTCAGAAACCCTAAGGAGTAGCCCCCTCTGTCCTACAGGTCACTATCACAGTCACAGTTGTTGTTAGGTGTTGCCACGTCAGTTTGGACTCATATCCACCCTCTGAAAACGGAACAAATACAATACTGCTGCCAGTCCTGTGCCATTTGTCCTTTTCACAATTGTTCTTAGGTCTGAGCCCGGCAATGAACTCAGTCACTATTAGCTGGAATCAGTTTGAAAGCAGTGGGTTTGATTTAATCTTGATGTTTATGAGGGAAGCTTCTGACATCTAAAAACCCGAAGTTGAAATTGGAATAAGGGAACCTAAAGTAAATCAATTAATTTATATGCACCTTTGTTTTCCTTTTGTAACATGGCTCAAGTGCTGTCTAACGCTATTACTGTTGTGTGTAAATAAGGTATTACATGAGTAAAGGGCCTATAAAAATTTATGGCACATAGTATAATCCACAAAGACAATGTTTAACAACCTACTCTGGTGAGTAGCTACCGGGGTCTTAAAAGCTCATGGACATTCATGGAAGGTGCAAATACTGGTCTCTCCCCATTTCGATGAAAGAACCGTGCTGAAAATCCAAGCTAGACGAAAACAAATTGTCAGTCCAATAGACTAGCAGACCACCCAGACTGGATGGTGTCCAGTTCCCACTCCTGAGTGCTCCGAAAGGATCCCATGAGAGGGTCCTGAATAGAGAGATGAAACAAAGTCAAATTATAAAACAGACCAGGCTCGTATGTACAAATGTGCTCCATACAATTGAAGGATGGATTGTTATAAGACCTGTAAGAGCCCCCAATAAAATGATTTACTAAAATAAAAAAATAAAGACGCCAGGCTTACCAATCATATGAAGACTAGAGAAACCCCTGAGCCCATGGCCTTTAGTCACCCTTCCGGTCTGGAACTGAATTCACCAGGCAAACAATTGACAGGTCTTTAAGGGCAACACGGACTCTAGCTGGGTGCACACATCTTAAGATCAAAGAGTCAACAACAAAGGGCACCTTGGACCCAAGGGCAGAGTTCAGAAGTGTTAGAAAGAAAAAGAAGGATGGAAACCGTAAACAGGGAGGAAGTGGGTGCCTGAGAGATGTCCCAAGGAGGGGATTATCATGAATGTGGCGAAGCAAAACCTCTGAATTGCTGGATGTGAAACTAGTGATCTGCTCTGGGAACCATCACGCATTTCACAATAAAAAGGTTTTTTGATTGATATTTTTTTAAGTATGGCATAAACACTCGGTTTTATCACAACCTGAGATATTGCTGAGGAAATTATTGCGGCCTATAAGGTATATATAGGAAAAGCTGGAAGTTCAGTAGCCAATAGTCAATGTCAGATGTTTACTGAATCTATTTAAAAAATCTCCTGCTACTGTATCCAACTGCCGACTCATCTCTTTAGATATATTTTCCCAAGCTACTTAATAGGAAAGAGGGAAATGCAGCCCATTCTACCTTGCAAAAACTTTTGAAAAACTGCAGGATTCCAAGATGCTTACTGGAAATAATATGAAACCCTTTAAACGGATATCACATAAAGCACTTAATATAACTTTCCAACCCCAGGTTTACCAGGCTTCTCCAATTAGAAAACTTTGTTCTGGAGCATCTGTGAGAATGCAGATTCAGGGAAACAGCCACCCAACACAGTAATTCTTGAAGTGTCTTCAACAGGATGAATAAAATATGCAGTGTCGCCCAGCGCGCCTCACTTCCTCCCCCGACTCCTGCCACGCCCGCCGCTGTTGCTGGGAACCAGGAGGCGGGTGTCCTCTCCGTGCGCGCACGGGCGGGGGCGGGGGCGGCCGCGCTCAGCCCGAGCCTGGGAGCCGGCTGCAGGCGACGCGAGCCTTGGCAGCCTGCGCTCCGGGGAACTCAGCGCCAAGCACTAGACGAGACCTGCCCAGCCAGGAGGCTCCTGCCCTGTAAGCGCAGCCAGGCCCAGGAGGACCAAAGGATGCTAAGTGACCTGCGATGGCTGGGCGCCACCCCGATGTGCCAGGAGCTTCAGGTGAGTGTCAGACTCCTCTTTACCTTCCGCCCCCTCGTCCAACAGGTGGGTGGGGGCGCGCCTCCGAGTGACCTAGTGGGTAGGTAGACTGGTGGCCTCCCTTGGGCATGGGCGCATGGCTGCCTCCTTTTGCAGAGGCGGCTTTCCCATTTAAGCCCTTGCCTTAGCCCACGCCGGGTCTAGCTTTGCCTTGTGGCCTTCTCTTCTAAAATGAGGGCTCATCTGTGGGCACGTGCGCAGGACACTTGCACCCCGGGAATGGGGAGTGGGGTGGCTGGGTGGTGACCCCGAATTCTTAGTGGCTCCCTGGCACTTCCACTAAAGACATCATTATTCCCAATCTCCACCAAGGTCCCCCAACCAGAGGGAGGATGGAGGAGAAAATGACATGCTAAAAAGAGCGAATTGGAGGAAAAGATGCACCCTCTCTACCATCGCACCCGCTTCCACATGCGCGTGGCCCAGGCGACCCTCCCGGGGGAGGTAGATCAAGTCCCCGCTGCAAAAAAGGACGCACTCCCTCGCCCCCAGTCAGTCGGAAGGGACTCAACCCCCATTAGCACCTCCACTGCTTACAAAACTTTTTGGTTGGCCTTGGGCCGCCGGGAATGAGTCTGGCCACCCTTCCCTGGTGTTGCGCTCTGAGTCATCTTGCCCACCTCCTCCTGTCTCCATTTCACCCCCACCCCCACCGCCACCCCTGCCCCAGTAGCTGGGCGGTCCAGCCCTAGACCCCTGGGGCTGACATTTCCATTGCAAAGTGATCAGGGCCTGGAACCCTGACGGGGTGCCCCGGGGCTGCCCCCAATAGGGTCCGGGCGCCCAGCCCCTGCGCATGGCCACTGAGCGCTGAGCGCTGGCGGATCCTTTGGGCTGTGGGAGGCACGCGTGCAGACGGGTGCGGAGAGGAGGGGCGCTGGTGAGTGGGAAGCACCCGCCCACCTCCGATCCCCGGGAAACCCCTGTCGCCCCAGGGGGCCGCGCCACCGCCACCGCCGTGCGGCACCTCAGCTCTCCCAACTTTGTGCGGTCCTCCGGGAGCAGCCACCGGCATGGAGCTGCCTCCCCGACGCCGGGCGCCGCCAGACTCGCCCCTGGGCAGCAGTTCCCTGACCTCGCTGGACTCCAGCGTCTTTTGCAGCGAGGGCGACGGGGAGCCCCTGGCGCTCGGGGACTGCTTCACGGTCAACGTGGGCGGCAGCCGCTTTGTGCTCTCGCAGCAGGCGCTGTCTTGCTTCCCGCACACGCGCCTGGGCAAGCTGGCCGTGGTGGTGGCCTCTTGCCGCCGCCCGGGAGCCCTGACCGCCGTGCCCAGCCCGCTGGACTTCTGCGACGATGCCAACCCGGTGGACAACGAGTACTTCTTCGACCGCAGCTCGCAGGCGTTCCGCTACGTGCTGCACTACTACCGCACAGGCCGCCTGCACGTCATGGAGCAGCTGTGCGCGATCTCCTTTCTCCAGGAGATCCAGTACTGGGGCATCGACGAGCTCAGCATCGACTCCTGCTGCAGGGACAGGTACTCGCCAGGCAAGACGAGGAGGTGGGCGTAGGCCAGGAGGGCAGCTGAATCCAGGCCTGGGCATAGGTGCGGTCACTTCTGGCCTGGGAAGTGGAAGAGCCTCAAAGGGGCTATTTGAGTGGAACCTTTTGAACTTCCTGATCCTCCCCTCCTTCCCGCCACCCTTTTAGTCCTTGGTGTATTTCAAATAAATCTATAAGGTGAGAGAGGTCAGGACCGCCCTGAAAACCTGGTTATTGGATGAGTGCTTCTGCAAACCGTGCACCAAAGAATGCTTGTAGAGCGAGGCAGGTTTGGGGGTAGAGCATTTTGATCTGTCAAAAGCAGGAGGCTAACTTTGAAAAACTTGGAGAACTGCTTTAAACATGAAAGACAGAAAGTTGGTGCCTTGGCTTTGTGAACGTTTATGTGGCGCTGCTAGTATTTTGCTATTATTCCCATTTCTTCTGGGCTCACTTCTGTGGCATAGTGGTTCCGCATTGGGCTGCCGAACCATTAGGGCATTGGTTCGAAACCACCAGTTGGAAACTTCCAGGGGCTGTTGCCATGTGTGGGCACTGACTTGATGGCAGAGAGTGAGTGAGTGAGTGAGTCAACCATTTCTTCATGAACACCGTTTCTCTACAGAAAAAGAAGGACCTTACTACAAGCAGCTGTTCTTCTTACAATAATTAAGAAAATGCAATAATTAATCAAATTAATTTAAAAATTATAAAATGCAATAAGTCCAAAGAGTGTTGCTGTACATGAATTGGCATGACTCTCTTTCTCTCTCTCTCTTGGGTGGGAATGCTGACTAGAAAACGCTGGCTACTGTGAACAGAATAGTGCCTGGGTAAACTATGATTGGGTATTTCATGCACTTTCCTGAAAGAAACCCCCCAGAAGTTCACTACTAAGTTTAATTTCATTTGATTTCCGCATTCTAAATGTGTAAAAAGGGAAACCAATCACCAGATTCTCTTCTCTAAAAGGTATTTCAGAAGAAAGGAGCTGAGTGAGACATTAGACTTTAAAAAGGACACCGAAGACCAAGAAAGTCAGCATGAGAGTGAACAGGACTTCTCACAAGGACCTTGCCCCACTGTCCGCCAGAAGCTCTGGAACATCCTGGAAAAGCCTGCGTCTTCCACGGCTGCCCGCATCCTCGGGGTCATCTCCATCATCTTTGTAGTGGTATCCATCATCAACATGGCCCTGATGTCATCTGAGCTAAGCTGGCTGGACCCACAATTACTGGAAATCCTGGAGTACGTGTGCATCAGCTGGTTCACTGGGGAGTTTGTCTTGCGCTTCCTCTGTGTGCGGGACCGGTGCCGCTTCCTGAGAAAGGTGCCCAATATCATAGACCTCCTTGCCATCTTGCCCTTCTACATCACCCTACTGGTGGAGAGCCTGAGTGGGAGCCAGACCACTCAGGAGCTGGAGAACGTAGGACGCCTCGTCCAGGTGCTGCGGCTGCTCAGGGCTCTGCGCATGCTCAAGCTCGGCAGACATTCTACAGGTATTCAGACTTCATTGGTCTCCTCTGATTTGCCTTTGTTTACTACCTGTAGTGCTTTGCCCACTGTATAAAGGAAGCCACTCTGAATTTATATGCATAATGACTATCCTACCTAACTAACCAAGATCTCTGAACAGGGCCCCAGAAACAAAGCCTTGACGTTGTTATCATAGGTATAGAGAAAAGACCGCCACTAACATTCTTTAACTCTCTAAGACATTGAAAAGCAAGCAATTTGGCCAGGGGTTACCCGGAATTGAATGTTATCCAGTGCCTGGACCATGCACAGGAATAAAAGGCATTCTGTCCCCAAAAGAGTCTAAAATATACACGAACGGTTCATGAATGGATACACATAAATCATACACAGATAAGGACATAGTTTCTCAATTGTGTCCCAGAAGAGTTTCCACTTGCATGTCTTTTTTTGAAGGGAAAGCTAGTCTTCCGGAAGCTTCTCTGACTATGCAAGAAGAGTGATTAGGCACGAGTGGCCTCCCCATGATTTTGAAGATGCGTAGAGAAATGTTGCTTTGGAAGAAAATTAAATTCTGCCTCTAGTGCCTGAGGACTTTCTGAGACCTAATCTGGATTACATGAGAGTAAGCGAGGGACAGGGAGTTCTTCGCTTTTTTGCAGGTCATGACTGTCTGCAGCCACCCAGTCTCCTGATTCATGGGGACCTTATACAACAGTGTAGAGCTGCTCCTTAGGGTTTCTGAGATAATAACTGCCTCATCTTTCTTCCAATACTCAGAGACTCTGAAAATAAAATTAACTCTCTCCTCAGACAAATCTCCACACAACACACAACTACAAATGAGAAATCACAACCCATTGAAGAGGACCGCTGCCTTGCCAAAGACAATGACTGCTCATGACTGATTCTAAAGCTATTGGACTTTCTAAAGTACCTCAGGGCAAAACATAAAGGAAAGAAGAATTCCCTGTGAAGCTACTAAATTAGAAATTGTGAATATCAATCCCTAGAGAGCTGGATTTAATATTTGCGATTGGGCCCAGTAGCACATACTGCAAAAATTTCATAAGTGATTTAAATATAGTTAGTGAACCATCCTGGGATACCATATTAATATAATGCATATTATTATAATAAATGATCATAGAAATACAAATATATCAAATGCTAAATGGTTACAACATCCTGTTTCCCATCTTTCCTCAAATACATGCCTTATTGGCTACTTGAAAGATCTTGAGCCTAGTTTTCTCTTAGATATGTAGTGAGAAATTAACCTCAATTAATGCCCCCCCCCCAGGTAAGGAGGATTTATCCTACTAGATTTTTTTTTTTCCTACTAGAATTTGAGTGGTGCATTTTCTTAGCTAGTCTCACATAGCAGGGATTTGATAATGGGGTTTCCAACAACTTTTAGAAGTAACACTCTTTGTTTTCTGACACATATAATGGGATGCTTTCTTCGAGTATTTATAAACTCTTCACAGAATTCAATTTGAAAACACCCAGTTAAAGACTACATTTTTCCCAAAAGAAAGGAAAAAAGAAAATAATAGTAATTTCCACAATGTCACTTCTTTTCAATTTATTTCAGTTCTAAAGCAAATATAAGGAAAGTATTAATAAGCCTTAATTTATTGAAAAGATAGGAATAGCTCAATTACATAAATATTTGAGAGTTTTGCCTCAAGCATAACTTTTAACAAATAAAGATGGCATGTTCATATATTAATTATTTTTACTGTCAATGTTGTTATAGAATAAGTTAGGAGGATAATAGTGGGCCAGACACTATTAAGCTTAAATTCTGGTTCCCTTGATTTACACTCATATTCTACTTTTCTATCTCTATCTACCCATCTGCAAAATGGCATAATAATTACATTTACTTCATATGAGTCTTCTGGGGGTGATCTGTAGCAAGCTAGAAATTCAGAACACAGATTGTGTGTCTTGTTACAAAATTGTTTAGCACATTTCATGATAGAGGGAAATAGTCCTCCCTTTAAAAAAAATGCAATGATTTTTCTAATGTATTGTCACTTAATTTAAGATATACAGTTCAGCTTAGGCCCATCAGAATCAGTTTATTAAAAGATATTCTAAAACATATTCTTCTGAGGCTAAACCTCATAATTAATACTCAATGATCTGTAATAATAGCCAGTTAATAATGCAAGAATATCTCAATTCTAAAGAACAAAACTCAAAATGAGGGCAGATTTCAAATATTCTCTAGTGAATAAAAGGAAAGACTGATCCTATGAGGCCTTTCTTTGGACTTCTGAGAACCTATCCTTATTAAATCATGTTGACACAACTTCAAAATATGAATACATTTACAGAAGCTGTGTCAGGGAGGAAACCTGGTTATTCTTACTCCCAGTAGGAGACTGACTTCTTCCTTAACAGACAAGATTGAGTTCCCTGTGTTCTATCTCCCAAGAGCTCAATGAATCTTCAGAACTCACTAGGGGAAACCCAGCAATGCTGCAGAAGTGAATGCGTTCCGCTGCTGGTTCCTCTGCCCTAAACCTCTGTAAGGGAGGAGTATTCTATATTCATGTTTATCTCCTCAAAGGAAAGCAGAAAAATCTCTGTATTTTGGAAGAAATTTCCTCTTGTTTTGATAATGAGGACTTAGAAAGTCAATGGTCCCAGTGGAGTTTATCCCGAAGAGCAACCTGAAATATACAATAGGATCTTCTCCTGTCAACCGGTCACCAACAACTAATTTGCTTGTACCGCTTCCCTTCATTTCCTGTAGTGTGCACCCCTTTCGTCCTCTAGGTTTCAGACAACAAGGCTCCCGATGGTGCTAAACTTCATCAGAAGGGTGAGAGAAGCAGATTTGTGAAATATAATAAGACAGACATTAGACAGAGCTGTCCTGGTGACATCTGACACAGTTAGTCTTGCGTTTCCACCAATCGTAGCCAATGGTGTCTGTCTCCAGGAACTGGCCCCTCATGATAACGTGCCCAAAGTATACAAGACGACGTCTTACCACCTGGCTTCTAAGAAGAATTTTGAATAGATTTCATCTAACACAAGTTTGTTTCCTGTTTGGCTGTCTTTAGAGTATGTGATATTCTTAACCAACACCATCATTTAAAAGCCATCAATCTTTTCAGTCCTTAGGCAGCCTTCCTTAGACATTCCCTAGTTTTCACATGTAGATGAGGCGATTCAAAAATACCATGGCCAGGGTCAGGCATGCCTTAATCCTCAAAATGACATCTTTGCTATTCAACATATTAAAAAGACCTTTTGCAGCAAATTTTCCCAATAAAATATATCCTTTTATTTCTTTATAGTTCCTTCAATGGGTGTTTGTTTTGGACCCAAGTAAAATGAAACCCTTAACAATTTCAGTCGTCCCTCAGTTTATCATCATGTTCCTTATTGGTTCATTTGTAATGATTTTTGTTTTCATTGCAGCGAGGTGTCATCCATACAGTAGATTTTTGTCTTTGATCTTCATCATTAAATTCTTCAAGTCCTCTTCACATTTGGCAAGGCAGGTTGTCATTCACATGTCACAGATCCATTAACCATCTTCTGATCCTGATGTCACATTCTTCTTCATTTAGTCATATACCGGTTTGTGTGAATGCGTGGATTTAATACTAGGTACTTAATTAAAATGCCGTTAAATGAATTCTCTTTCTGGCTACCCTCCTTCGGCCCCATCAACTAGTCTGAGCTTCTAAAAGACAGGGGTTATCGCTTGGTCATTTTGTAGTCTCAGAACCTTGCCCAGTGCTGAGGGACAATGAAGCAGACAATTGACATGTATCCAGGGGGTGGGGATAGAAAGAGGGAAGAAGATGGGTGACTAATAGGAGTTATTCTTTTACAGGTTTACGCTCCCTTGGAATGACAATCACCCAGTGCTATGAAGAAGTTGGCCTACTGCTTCTATTTCTGTCTGTGGGAATTTCTATATTTTCAACTGTGGAGTATTTTGCTGAGCAAAACATTCCAGACACAACCTTCACAAGTGTCCCTTGTGCATGGTGGTGGGCCACAACATCCATGACTACCGTGGGATATGGGGACATTAGACCCGACACCACCATGGGGAAAATTGTGGCCTTCATGTGTATATTATCAGGAATCCTGGTCTTGGCCTTGCCTATTGCGATTATTAACGACCGCTTCTCTGCTTGCTACTTCACCTTGAAACTCAGGGAAGCGGCAGTGAGACAGCGTGAAGCCCTAAAGAAGCTTACCAAGAATATAGCCACTGACTCGTACATCAGTGTCAACTTGAGAGATATCTATGCGCGAAGTATCATGGAGATGCTTCGATTAAAAGGGAGAGAGAGAGCAAGTACTCGGAGCAGTGGAGGAGATGATTTCTGGTTTTGAACTCATGTTCAATTCATTTGTGAGACCTATGTGATGGAAACTCATTCCATGGATTAAATTTTGAAATCATGCCTCTAAGTGTGGATGGTCTCTTTTGAGCACTGCCTATCTTGATTTCTGCCGATATGTGGCATAATATACTAAAGTAGCTCACATTTCTTATAACAGCTGCAGATAAACCTGCTCAGGATATAACTTAATCTATTTGCACATATAAATTGCACAAGTTAATCTATTAACAAGATTAAGTAAATAGAGCCAACATACATATGCCTGAATTTCCAATTACAAAATAATATCTGTGTAATACATACAGGAAGGTGAAAGTTTCATGAATCACTCACTTTAAAAAGTTTTTCCCTATTAATTATTTGACATGGGAAGCTAAACTAGATAGTCCAGAGTAAAGATGCGTGAGCATTTAAGAACGCACTGAACAATTTTGCTATTTAAAGATATTCTGCAAGTAAAGCGCTCTTTATCTTGTCAGTTAACATGATTGAATAAACAAATTAGCTTTGTCCAGGGAAAGCCCCGATGGAATGTTCAGAGATTCTGTCCTCATCCCCCATCTGTACAAATCACTGGTCCTAAACAGCTTGAACAAAGAGCTGTGAATTCCGTCATCACTATTGCAGGTGGGGAGAACAAAACTAGAAAGGCTGCAGTAAATGGGCACGTTGAAGAGTTCCAAGTCTTCATGGTCATCTAAAAGAAGCCTGGGTGGCACAATGGTTAAGCCGTTGGCTGTTAACCAGAAGGTTGTCCACCTAAACCGACCCACAAGCTCTGCGAGAGAAAGATCAAGTGATCTCTCATTAAGATTAAGAAAAGTAAACTCACTGTTATCTAGGGACCCTGAGTGATCCCAGGGCATTGAAGGCTTCAATCTTACAGGAGCAGAAAACCTCATCTTTCTCCCTCACTGAGCCTGGTTGTTCCGAACTGCTGATCTTTGGGTGAGCGGCCCAATGTGTAATCCACTATACCACCAGAACTCTTTAAAGACTAAAGTTTAGAAAACCTTATGACACCGTTAACTCTGCCACACGGGGTTGCTCTGAGTTCAAATTGACTTGACAGCACCAAATAGCAGCACTCTTTTTTCCACTGGGCACATTATAAGTGGCACACTTCTTAATACTCCACAAAAATCCAATGGTCCTTAAAATGTATTTTAGGGATGCACTGTACACGTTGTTCTTAACATCATGAATAAGTTACGATAAAATGGTGAACATTCTAAATTTATGGCCAGGCATACACCATTAATGCATACAATAGTCAAAGAGTAGATGTTTTTCTATTGCCAAACATTCAGAATGTTAGATAAAATGACCAGTAAGTAAGCTGTAGGTGTACTGAAATTATTTAATAGCCTCGTTTAATTAGATAAGACTGTTAGATTGATTGACATCACTAGATGAACTTGGAGATATTTTAACAACAAAAAATGTCATGGAAAACGTCCTGACTGTTCGGGATAAATACTGAATGTACCAACTTTGTAGGCATTTTGGCAGCATTTTGACATTCTTTTATAAAAATAATAAAAATCCTAGACATTCTGTTACATAATTAAATCCAAAAGCTATAAAGCTATGAACTAGTTTATTGTGCCCAATATTCTAGTAATGAGATTTTTAAAATCAAAGGACAAAAAGGAATGTATCACTTTAATGCTTAATATTTACAATGAGGATATTTTGCCTTAAGGAGAGTAGAAACGGGTTCTTGAGGTGGAGAATGTCACCGTATGTCCAACACGCATAAACACACATGCAGTGTGTCTGTGGTATCCAGGTTTCATGGGGTAGTCAATTAGGGGAAACAAATTCTATAAACATTCATTGGGAGAATAATTATAAATCAAATACTGTTTCATAAGTTATAAAGTAAAACACTTTTAATATAGGATTGCATCATATTTCAGCAACCATACTCCAAGATACCATATTCTAAATTTCCAAGTAAGAAAAATACCGATTAATTGTAAAATGCCATTGATTGCAAAATGCAGCTAGATTTTGATATGCTAAAAAAATAAATGCAACTTAAAATAAATGGCATTCCATATGTACTGCCTCCTGCTTCCTGGTATGCATGTTTAAGCTCTGAAAACAATTTCATTGATGGCATGAGTTTTAGACTGATGCTTAAGGAGTCAAAACCATGTGGCTTGTTTCCAGTTCTCCTAAATATTAAAGAGCTATAAGTAGCAAAAAGATATATATTTTCTGTCTTACACATGCTCTCAAGTACTAGGGCATAACACAGAATGATTACTCTGTCTGAGACCCACCCACAACTGAAGGGTAAATAAAAGTTAGACATAGAAGATAAACTTCTCCTGGCTTATCTGGAACTTTCCCAAGTAACAATAGTTACATACTCTGATACCACATTGTGCTTTGCATTCATCATGCATTCTCTCACAATATAATCATGATATCCCCAAACTCAACTTAAGAAAAAACCTCCCCAACATTGAGTCAATTCTGACTCATTTAGCAGTCCTAGATTGCAGGGTAGAATTGCCTCTTTGGGTTTCCAAGGCTAACTTGACAGGACTAGAAAGCCTCACCTTTCTCCCACAGAGTAGCTGGCATTTTTGAACTGCTGATCTTGCAGTTAACTGCCCACTATGCCACTAAGGCTCCAATATGCGATTATTCTTGCATTTTGCATGTTTGTTCATTCATTGAAAACTTATTCAGCACACTTCTAAGTGATGGCCACTAGAGAATCTTTGTTAACTAAAAAGAAGCCTTCTTATAGCTAATGTTCTAGTTAGGTGTACGGGAGGTCAGGGGTAGGGGTGGGGGAGATAGAAATCAGATTTTTAAAACTGAGGCATTAAAAGAAAAAGGCAATTTTTCCAAAGTCCACAGCCAAGAAATGGCAGAACCCGGACTGAACTACAATATAGCTCACCTTGGAACTAATACTCCTGAAAGCTGTATTATACATCCTATAGTCTTACATAACCTGGACCAGTTGACCTCTTGTGAATGGAGAGGTTTAGTATGCTTTAAGAAAAACATCGTCAAAAAACAAAACAAAACAAAAAAACATCGTCTTAGTCTCCTAAGTGGAGGAATGATTTTAAGGAACTGTTTTGGTGAACCCTTCTAGGTCTAATTAAACAAAAATACTCTCTTTATAATCAATAGTTGGAATTTTTGAAGTGAACATTTAAAATGTTCAAGTATACAAGGAATTTTTTTCAGAGCTATGTTTTAAATTTTTTTACAAAACAAGCTTAACACCTTCAATGTACACTCCACTACACTTACTACATTGTCAAATATACAATATGGAAACATTTTTCAAACTCGTCTGCTTGGATGGCTGACAGCACCTCCCCCGGTTTTTTTCTTGACATCTTCTACGTCATCAAATTGCTGTCCTTTCATGTCCCTCTGCATTCAAGGGCAGGAAAAGAAGTCACATGCTGAGAGGTCAGGTGAGTAAGGTGCATGGGGCAAGAGAGGCA
>NW_022103896.1:29238503-29240202 GCF_000313985.2 Echinops telfairi
ATCTGACATTCTTCTTTCAGAGATCATTTTTGTTTGGAGCTTCTTTGGAGGTGGAGATGCGTTGATAAGGAAAATTCCAAAAGGAAGCACTAGAATCCATTGTCCGTCAACTAAGGTCTTCTTGAACATGAACTGAAGAATTGATACTAATCCTAATATTTCAACAGAACCAGGTCTTTTCCTATCAGGGAAGCCTATCAGGGGATTATGTGCAAAGTATTGACTGATCATCTTTTGATTAGACCAATGGAAGGCTTTAGAGAATAAGAATTCCACATCAACACACAGAACTGAAATATCTGTGTTAGTTTCTTTGTGCATCCAATGCATTATAATTACACTGTATCACATTAAAGTGATATGTGTAACAATTCATTACACCTATAAGAGAACAAAACAATAAAGTGTGAATATTATGCTATGTCTAATATAAAACAAATTTAAGTAACAAAACAAAGCAGGAATCATTCATTCTGTGGCCTGTCATCTTAAAACCAAATGACATTCTAAAAATTAAGAATTATTTGTATTTAATAAGCAACGATTAATTTCCTAACCAATGGAAGATAATGGAACTAAACTACATAGAGAACACTGATTAAGGAAGAAAAAAATGATTGTATAGGGATAATGCTTGAATACTTAAGAGAAATACTTTTAGAAGTTGCTGATGTATCTGTGCTGTCTTAATATTCTCTATTTTACTTCTCTAGGATCTGAGAACACTTGAAATGGCTACACAGAACTCACCAACAAAATTCATGATGAAAGGGTTTATTAAGGAAGTAAACAAGTTGAAATGCTAGTGAATAAGATTCGGGGTTGGATTATTCATCAGGACTTGTTACAAAGTTCTTTCATGTCTGCTAATAAATGTCTGAATAACTCACTCAACCCTAAGGCGTTCACCTCAAGCTCCGTGGGTCAGCAAACCCAGCTCCCTGAATGGGGTGCCCAGAGGTACCCCACTCCAGTAAGCTTCAGCCCAAAGGCACTCCGTTGCATTTCTGTGGTTCAGCAAGCCCAAACCCCTGAATTAAGTGCCCAGAGGAACCCCACTGCATGAGCCAACCTCTTACACTCAAGCACCCAGCTTTACTTGCTCCATGGGTGGGGCCGTCCATCACTCTGGTCCATATCCTGCCTCCTGTCCTCTGGCTGCTCCTCTGAAGGTATAGCAGCTGTCTTCTGGATCCAGGAAGTTCCCTGCACAGGGATTTCAGGACCCAAGGACATGCTCCACTCCTGGTTCTTGTTGATAATGAGATCCCTCTTCCTGCTTCTCCGAGGTCTCTATTATACACAGCAGGATGGCACTCCAGGGAATCCTGTTCACAATTACTCTCAGCAAATCCTATCATTATCTTCCCCTACCTCCTTACCAGATACATGCAGGAAATGTTGTTTGATGGGACTTAGCGACTTTGACTAGAAAAGCCACACTACATAATTTACTGCCCCTGCAGGACCTCTAATAGAAGTAGCGTAATATTCACACCTTATTGTTTTGTTCTCCCATAGGTGTAATGAATTGTTACACACATCACTTTAATGTGATACAGTGTAATTATAATGCATTGGATGCACAAAGAAACTAACACAGATATCTCAGTTCTGTGTGTTAATGTGGAATTCTTATTCTCTAAAGCCTTCCAGAGCTCTTGTATATGCTGAAGCTATTGATCTAATCAAAACATGA
>NW_022103896.1:29242264-29247655 GCF_000313985.2 Echinops telfairi
CCTGCAGAGACAACAACATGCACAAAAACAAGACAGAACAAAACCAAGCAACACTGTACAACAAAAAATACCTCATTTTATAACCCAAACCAAACTGCTACTGAGTAGATTCTGGCCTCTCGGGATAGAGCTGCCCATGTGGGTTTCCACTTTACAGAGGCGAAAAGCCTCATCTTTCTCCTGGCTCATGTCAGATGCATGCCAAAACTCTAAATTTTGGCAAAGAAATTCACTCTTTCTGGAAAAAAAAAACTCCTCTTTAATTTTTCAGTTCCAACTCCCTGGTAGTCATTTACAGTTTTGAACTTTTCATGTTGATTTGGGTGAAAATTTAGAGAGAAAATTGATTTTCCATTTAAATATTCACCCATATTTCATTTCATGACGTGTTTCCCACTTCTAGTTGCTGCTCGTTCCTATCCCTGTCTGTCTTCCAAACGTAGCCCTAGGCAGATGCTGCCCTTTGGGTTTTGTATGGGCGATTGTTCTAAGGAACGTCCTGTACCTTTTTGGTGTTATTGTTCACCTTCTATGCCTGTCATACTGTCCCAGGGAAAGCCGAGTCACGTGGGTGGCACAGTAAAAACACTCCCCCCTGGTTCCACTGTCTTTCAGAAATTAGAAGCAATTGGAAGAGCTCTTGTGTCTCGTCGTCTGTCTCCCTCTCTATCATCACTGCTTCTTTCCCCATTCTCTCTGGAATCCACTCAGCTAAGCGTTTGCTTCACATCTCCTCCGAAATTGCTCTTCTCAAGGTCACACATTCTCTGTTCAAGTTTTGGTTTCATAATTTCATAGGGCTTATTCGTCAAGACAATTTTTCAAGTTTAATAATAGACTTCTTGACATATTTTCTCCACTTACCTTTTTACCTATCACACACTCCTGATTTTCACCCTTCTGATTGGTATTCATCTTCTTCACTTGTAGTGCTCAACCAGGGTTTAAATCCTCTTTTCTCCTCATCTCTGCACAGTTCTACTGATGAATTCACGGAATTTTATGGCTAAAATACCATTAATATTTGGTCGATTTCCAAATATCAATCTCTAGTCTAAGCCTCTGCCCTCACCTTCTTCAGATTTGTATATCTTACTTCATCTTCAACATGTTCAACAAACCAACATCTTACAATTAGTAACTCCAATGCTAAATTACTATTTGGTAATTTTTATTAATTCAATTCCTCTAAGAAGCACATGACAAGATGGGATGAATGTACTACTAGAAATGTATTGAGGGAACGCTCAGTGAAAAGTCACGGAGAGGAAGCTGGAGAATATGGAGAACCTCCAGACCATGATGCAGATCTTACTTTGTGAAGGAAAGAGGAAGAGAGGAGGAGCTAACAACAACTTATTTTTTTTTAATTAAACAAGAACCTCTAACAACAACTCATTTTTAAAAGAAATTTCAAGTAGATCAATGAAAAGTCACTGAGTAAAAATAGCTTAATAAGGATCCTCACACCTCTCAGAATTAGCTAAGTCACTGGCTGAGAATAGTCGTTAGGAGACATAATTGTTGTATGAAGGTGGTTGTTGAACCAGAAGGACAATCGCTCAACCTATTAGTCAGTTGACTGTTGGTCAAAAGAACAGACAACTCTGTCTTGGAAGAAGTACAGGCAGGATGTTCCTCAGAAGTGAGGATGGTGAGATTTCTTCTCACGTATTTTGGACACGTTGTCAGGAGAGACCAGTCCCTGGAGAAGAACAGCATGCCTGCTAATGGGGAGGTGCCGAGAAAAAGAGGAAGCCCCTCAACAAGATGAATTGATATGCTGCTGCAACAATAGGCTCAGGCACAGGATCAATTGTGAGAACATCTCAGGACCGGGCAGTGTTTCATTCTGTGGCAGATAGGGTCTCTATGGTTGGAATTGACTCCATGGTCCCCAATAACAACAACAACAAGAAAGAGTAAGTGCATTGGAATTGTGACACTCTTGAAGAAGACCTAAGTGCCATGGACTGCCGGAGCACATGTGTCTTGGAAGATGTACAACCATTATGCTCCTTACAAGGTACAGCCAGAATGCTCCTTGGTCTCACATACTTTGGATGTGTTACCAGGAGAGACCAGCGCCTGACAAAGGACATAAAGCAGAAGGACAATGAAACAGAAGAATAAGCGTGGGGCTGGCACAGGACCAGGCGTATTTCTTCCTGTTATACATGGGGGTCTCGGTGGCAGACCTAACTCAATGGCATGGAACAACATTAACCATCCACACTTCCCTTAAGAAGCAATGCACGTCCGAGAGAGAGCCCCCACAGCGCAGACCTTGAACTCCACTGTAAGTTTACTTCACTTGGTAGGTTCGAGAGCAGCTCTTTCATAGAACCCACAGGTCATTCTTTCTGAGGTAAAACTTAAAACAAGGCATTAGTGGGGGAAAATAGAGCTCCCATTGCTGCAATTGGTCTCAGGACAATCAGCGTTCTCTCCTTTCCCCAGTACTTAGAGCATCTCATGAAAGCACATGATCTCTTCCCACTATACCTAAACATTCTAAAAAAAAATGATAAAGATCATTCTAGTCTGCCAATGATAGCCTCAGGGAATAATTTCACCCCCTGGAAAATACTTTAATCATTATCCTGTACTGAAGCACACTATAATTAGTTACAGTGTACAGAATTGTCATTGTCTGGCCACATATTTTTATTCTTGAACAAAAAAAATCACATGAACAAAATTATATTTCAGTATGAAACTTTAAGACAATATAAATTACCTTTTCTTCATTTCGGAACTAGCAACATTACACTAGGTGTAAGACTATTTTAATAGGCCGTATCAATAGTTCTATGACTTTGAAAAATACATTCATGTTTACATATAAACCTTGGCAATCCATCCATGTGCTGTGTTTTTAAGAGCGCAGTGCACACAATCTGAGGTGACAGGAAGAAAGAAGCTATAGATCATCTTAGCATGTTCTACAGATAAGCGACAATTCTTCCCATATGTGAACTCCTACTTCTCGTTCATTAGTGGTTTGGGAAGTAAAAGAAAATAATAGGACAGGTATGTGTATTTTCTACATGATTCTACTGCCAAATTCCCAGATTTGACCCGTAAAGAATAATTCTACTAAATATAATTTGCAAATATCTGTGCATGCACATGCACACACAAACACTTAGAGAAAAAGGTAAATTAAAATGTATAGTAGTGTGTAATTTTAATATTATCTGAGTAAAAGCTTTCCCTTATATAAGTTAAAAAAAACTATTACACTAGTTAAATAGAGAAATTTTCAATCATATCCCTGAATAAGGAAATCAAAACTGTCTTGAAAAAAAAATTCTGGGAAAAAAAAGTTTTTCTGGATTCTCTAAACCAGGACAGTTTTTCTGAAACCCTGTCTTTATACATGTCTTTGCTGTGCAGCAACTGTTTTATCTTACAGTGGTCTGTAATTATTATTGTCAACTAATTCTAAATGGTGCATGCAAAAATAAAAGACAGTTACAGTTGCTATGGAAACTATACTTTGTAGGAAATTTGTTTCAACAGGCAGCTTGTAAAGTTTTTTAAAAAGAAAGGAGAGACAGAAGACATGGGAAGAGAAATGAGAAAGAAAAATTTCACATATAATAAGATCATTTAACCACCAGCTAGGTAGAACAAAAAGTATACATAGAGAGAGAAAGAAAAACCATCATCTTTAGCTGTGGTCAAGCTGTAGCTTGATGTTTAATGCCATGACTGATTACAACAGGCAGGCCAGATTCCATAGTTAAATGGCAAAGTGGGTGATTCTAGGACAGGGTTAGGAAATAGATAAGGTGAGTTTGGGGCATCTTGTAGAGCCAGAAAATGGTTTAACCAAATAAACACTATGACAGATATTTGCCAAAGGGACATGGGAAAAAAACCTCAAGTGTTCCCGTGAAAAAAAGCTACCATAATTTCAGCAACAAGATTTTAAGTAGTATTGTACGATAACCCAAAGTGCAAAATAAATACCTATTTGTCATGTTGATATAAATAAAATGTTAAATAAATTAATGAATGAGCGAGAAGCAAATCTCCAATGCGAAAACCATTATTTTATTTTTCTTTATTATTTTTGATTGGGAATTCATCCAGGTATTATATCATTCCACAGTTCAAACACACATCAAGCAGGATTGTACAATTGCTACCACAATCCGTTTCCACACATTCTTTTCCTTCCAGGACTCCTTCACATCGACTCCCTTTTAGCACCCCTCACTGCTGCCACCACTGTACCCCCAAATAATTTACTTAACTGCTCTGCCTTAAAGGAAGGAAATCTAACTCCCTCCTCTTTGGGCGTGGACACCACATCAAGACTTGCTTCATAAGGAGGTGATGTGGAGGCCTTGTATGACCCCTTCTGCCTTCCTCAGCAAGGAGACTAACTCCACAGCAGTCCTAGGCCAATTTCTATACGGCAGAGGTCAAACATGCTTCCACCCACCAGCCTTCTTCACCCTATTCTGCCATCAACCATGCCTCCTAAAGTACTCGAGCTCTGTGCTGAGTTTCATAGTTCATTGCCACACAGCACTCACAGACAACACAATACTCACAGTGATGGGATTTATTAAGGAAGCTAATGGGTTACAGTACGTCAGGATCGAAACTGTTAAGGTTACAATTCCTTTGTCCGTAGTACCATGTCTGCCAGGCCTGCAGACTACCTCTAGCTGATTCCTGGCCTCCAGCCTCCTCCAATAAGTATTGCAAAGCTCCTGTAGCACTAAGAAATATGCACAGAGCACTTCTCTCAGAAAGCCTGCTCCTGCCTAAAAACACACTTATCCTTGGTGAGTGTTCTGGGAAGCCTGCCACTTGGCCTCATGCTGCTTCTCGCTGCCATTCCTGCTTCTGCACAGGCATGACACTTCTTGTTGGACGGCCTTGAGAGTCTCTCTTCCTACTTCGGAGATAGGAGCTCGGAGGGTACAGCTGGAGCGCTGGGTCAGTGAGGGTGCGGTTAATTGGGTTGCTAACCACAAAAGCCAGTCTCTAAAACCACCAGGCCCTCCATGGGAGAGAGAGGAGATTTTCTCCTACAGAAAAGAGCTGCAGTCTCAGAAACCCACAGAGGTAGTGCTGCTCTGTCAGACGGAGTCACTCTCAGTCGGAATGGACTCCATGAGAGTGAGGTTGCTTTTAGAGTTTGGGCTTCTGAGATGGCTCACTTTATACCCAGTAAAATGCCCAAACTGACCTACCCCCTCATTCAAGTCCCAATCACCCCATGTGCGTGCTCCCACCCAGTCATTAAGGAGCCCTGGTAACAGAGTCCTTAGGTGTTGGGCTGAGAGCCGCATGTGCTAGACTGGGTAGACTACAGAAACAAGTCCATGGACACACATAGGTGTATAAGCAAGAGATTTATATACAAGA
>NW_022103896.1:29251164-29255527 GCF_000313985.2 Echinops telfairi
AAATTGTATAATTACTGCCACCATCATTTTCAAAACATTTTCTTCCTTCTTGAACTCTTTGATATCTGTTCTCCTTTATCCTCTCACTCTCACACACTACCTTATTCTTATATTATAAATTTTACTGTTATTTTTATTGTTTTGCCATATCTTACACATCCACTGTATCCATGCCCCTACAATCCTGTTATGTTCCCTTCGGGTGGGGTTATAAGGTTTTCTTTTCTTAAGTAAGTTTGCAACTCCAAATTGTCACACAAATATAATGCATCTTTATTGTTATTACTATTCACTATGATTTTTTAAAGTGTTTTATTCAAGTAAATTTCACACCTTCAGTAATTAAGCCATCCATCATAACTCTTTTGAATCGGTTATTAGAAAATCAATGACCGAATCTTGAAGTGTTGATTTCTATATACAATGAGCATTTCAAACTTTCTTGGTACTGACAGCATCCTAGACAAAGAATTCTAAACTCTGACAACAGTAATGACAGTGAGACAATGAATTCTAATTAGTTAGAAAAAAAAGAAATATTTTAAAACCTTCACCAATTGTTGAACAAGCATTGTGTCTAATTTATTCTAAGAATCCAGAAGAAGAAAAAGAAACCAAGCATTAATCAATCCTCCCATTGGATGTGAATAGCATTTAAATGCTCTACCTCTCAGAATCAGTTCCTGGATAACAAGATTGTAAGATGGTGGCAGAGGAAGAAACATTACTTCATGACAATACACTTGAATTTTAAATACTATAAGGGCTCAATTCTCAATAAGAAGGCTCTATACCATATTCCTGTATGGGATCCAAACAGTATAAGGATGATAGTTTGTCATCATGCATGTCAACATTGTTCCTCTAAATGCTTGAACATATCACACAGCAAGGACACCAACATTTTGTCATAACTCTTTTGAACCCGCTGTTTTTGCTAATTGTTTCTCAGTGATAGCTATCTTTTTGAGATCTTACTTTCCCAATAACACCTTTCTATGTAGAATTTGTGCCAAAAATTAAAGTGAAAAGTTCTTGTTTATATCTATGTTCTTGGATCTGTGGCAGCTTAGAAATCTCCCAGTTTTATCAGAATATGCAATGACAAGTTTATATCAGGGGGGGAAATTATCCTCTCTTCCAAATACAATCTCTGGAGGTTACAGATTTTAATGTTTCCTTTAATTTACTGCTTAAATGATGTGTGATAATAGAATTATATATAATTGAATGTTCTCTGTATTCATGAAAACTAGTGATATCTTAAAATACCATTTTAATTTGGAATTTATTTATACTGCTAGAAAATCTTTACTAGGTTTCTGGATGAAGGTGAGCATAGGAGACCGTCACCACAGCAACCACACCTGCAAATAATATTGTGTTAGTCACAGAGAACACAATGTGTGCCATTTTAAATATTTCTCCACCCACTCTTACCCACACCCAAGGCCGTAAGTTTTAGTTACTAACCCCTCAAGGAAAAAGAGTGGACCAATTGCTACCTTTGCCTTGATAACACCAATTAACCAAGACAGAGTAAAGTATCCATACCCTGCCACCAACTTAATAACCAATCATATGATGGACAGGATGTCTCTCAATGGAATCAACCTTATCCTTGGCCTGCCCCCCTGGTGAGAAATTGTCCACATTGCCCACAAGTACAATACCGCAACGGACTCCCAAAGGAATGTCTCAAAATTGTCAGAAAAGTTATCTTTGTTGATATCCACTGGTACCACATATCCTGTTATCATGCCAACCCCATGGGTTGTTGAGAATGTTGGTGGCATCAAACCCCACAGTGTCATGCATATGGAATCAGCACTCTTCTTAAATGCAATGCCAGTTCTCAGCTGAAAGCCCTCTAGGGCTACACCCTTCACTTTCTAGATGTCAATCATTTCACATCATGAATTCATCAACAGCCATCTTTCCACTAGGAGATCAGCTTGTAGCTCAGAGTGGTCCTGGCACATCTCTCCATCAGCTTTGTCTGCTCCACTTCTCTTCCTTCTTCGTGGTCACTGTGATCTCTTCAATCTTGTGTACTGCCAGTTTGGTGGTGGGGCAGAAAGCTCAGATGATGGTGCAAACTGTCCTCCTCCTTCTCAAGTAGGCGAAACGTTCTCGAGAAACTCTGCCCCGCATAGTCTCACTGAGGGGCTTCCAACACTGACCCTGGCACATTGGAACTTGACAATGTCCACTAAAGTCTTTACTGTAGGATGGAGGGCATCAGAGACCTTCGGAATTGTGACTCTATCATTTTAAAAATGAGCTTGGCCAGGCCTTGAGCACCCAAGGTGGTTCTCATAGACTCTGCAATCACTGGTAGCCACTGTTGTTACCCCCTGGGGGGATGCCTGCTTTGACAAGATAACTGGTTTGGGCAGCACTTGAGGAGATTACCTAGTGGCCCTTTTCTTCTCCTGTTTTTTTTTCTCTTTGAGTTCAGGCTGCCTAGAGCCCCATAATTCCTGATGTCAGAGAAGTCCCCAGGAGCTTTGCAGTTATTGTGCTAGGAAAGCTATGTTGAATTTTCCTATCTTTACCGAAACGAATGGTATATATCAGAGTTGTATCCTCTCACCATACTTATTCAGTCAGTATGGTGACCAAAGTCAGAGAAGCTGAATTCGATGGACAAGAAGGCAGCATCAGGGTTGCAGGAAGGCTTATTAAAAGCCTGTCATCTGCAGATGACACAACCTTGCTTGCAGACTGTGAGGACTTCAGCCGTTGCTGATGAAGATAGAGAATTACAGTCATCGGTATGGCTAAAAACTCAATGTAAAGAAAAAAAGCCTTGCAACTGGACCAGTAAGCAACATCACAAGTGGAGAAAAACAATCAAAGCTGTCAAGAATTACATCTCATGTGGTTCCACAATCAATGTTCACGGAAGCATCAGTCAAGAGCTCAAATAAAGCATTGCATTTGGGTAAGTCTGCTGCACAAGACCTCTTTAAAGTATAAGAAAGTACGGATGTCACTTTGAGGACTAAGGTGTGTCTGTCCCCAAGCCATGGTATTTTCAATAGACTCATAAACATGTGAAAGTTGGACATCGAATAAGGGAAACCAAAGAAGAATTGATGCATTTGAATTACGGTCTGATGAAGAAGGCTGAAAGCAGCACAGACTGCGAAAAGAACAAACAAGTCTGCTTGGAAATAGTATAGCCAGAATGTTCCTTAGAAGCAAGGATACGGAAACTCCCTCTCACACACTTTGGAAATGTAATCAGGAAAAAACAATCCTTGGAAAGGAACATCATACTTGGTAAATTAGAAGGACCACTAAAGAGAGAAAGATCCATGATACGATGGATTGACACAGTGGCTGCACCAATGGGCTCACACAGAAGAACAATTATGAGAGTGGCCCAGTGCCAGGCGATGTTTCATCCGCTGGTATAGGGGCCCCTGTGAAGCAGAAAGGACTGGCTGGCCCCTCACAACAGCACATTTATTCTCTGTCACTGCTAACTTAAATGCAATATAGCTCTAAATTTGCTGGGGGAACATTGTCCTCCTTTGACTTAAAGCAATAAACAGGTTTCATTCTTTTATAAATATATGTCCAAGTTCATTCTACAAGAAATTATGACAACTGGCTAGTTCTCAATGCTATTATTTGAGCAGGAAACTCTCCTATTGACATGCAACTTAGCACATTGAAAAGCAAAAGTCTTGGAAGCGAAGAATAATCTAGTGGGTTAATCACCATTTTGCCTTGTTTAGCTATATATGAATTTTTTTCTCCTCTGCAAATAGGAATCACAATTAATTGATTGTGGTGGCTTTGGAAAACAGGGAAAATATGTGTAAAATGCAGGGCACATATTAGATGCTTAGCATACAAAATATCTCATTATATTGATAAAATGTTATGTAGGCATTATAAGCATCGTGGACTCTCATGATTATATTACATTATGCTTACATCATTTATAAAATAGGAGCCCAAATTCCTTGTTTCTATTTTCTTTTTCAATTTAAATGGTCAGCGTTGCTTCTTAGAAAACTGGGATCACTTTCACTTTGTTCAGCTCTTGTTAAATAGTCAATCACAGATACTCTGCTTTCTCCCTCATCCTAGCATCATGGCACATAGTCTAGGATGAACCAATCAAAGCTCCCTTTTGTGGTCAATGATCTGTCTTCACTATGGACATGAGGATCAATCCAGGCAGTCAGTACCTGGAAAAAGAAATCTCTTCTTACTGAGGTTGCTGAGAGCAAAGAGATGACGAGAAACATGGTGTTCATGCTACTTGAAGTCTATGATCGCATTACATTATCCAATAAAAGTGCATTCTTATGGTCATTTTTTAAAATCATTTTATTAGGGGCTC
>NW_022103896.1:29256970-29258510 GCF_000313985.2 Echinops telfairi
ATTATGAAGTAATTTATTTATGTTTTAAAATCTAATCATTAAAAACCATTATTATTCAAAAGATTGCCTGGCTCTGCTGTACCACACTTGTTGCAATTTTAGTGGATTCCTGGGCATCCTGAATGGTTTAGGATTAGGATTCTAGGATATACTGTATGATCTAAAATATGGCATGCGTCAGGGTGGTTGGTATCCTTTCACCACACTTATCCAATCTGTGTGTTGAGAAAATTATGCAAAAAGTTGGAATATATGAAGAAGGAGATGGCATCTGGATTGGAGAATGGCTTGTTCAGGACCTGTGATATGCCGATGACCCAAGTGCACTTGCTGAAACGGAGGAGGATCAGATGCACTTGCTGATGAAGATCAAAGACTGCAGCCTTCCATATGGACTGACACGAAACAAAGAGAAAGCCCAAATTCTCCCACCTGCAGTTCATAATTTTCCAAGATTCATGCTTGCTACATTCCATGTTCCAATTATCAATGGCTACTTGCTGCTATGTCTTCTCATGTTGAGTCCTGCCCCACCTATAAATGCAGGTGCTGGAATCAAAGAAACTTATTTTAAAAAATTTAAATGTGAACGTATTGTGTCTTAATATATTCTCTACCTTGGTCTATACCCTTCTGAAAGCAATATTTTCATCTCCTGTGTAATGGATTACAATTGGACTAACCACAAGGTCAGGATTTCAAACCCACCAGCTGCTTGTGGGGAAAGGTGAGTCTTTCTACTCCCATAAGGACTTAGAGCCTCAGAAACCCAAACGGATAGTTCTGCTTTGTCCTATGGGATCATTGAGAGTTGGCATCAACTCCGTGTCAGGGGGTTAAATTAGGGTTAACCCTTCTTAGAAGAATTCTGTGCTCTTCTGTTTATGCCACATCACAATGGCAGTTGGAGCATCTTTGAGGGACTCAAATTGCTTTAAATGTTCTTTGAGTTTAGGGAACAAAAAGAAAGTCTGAAGGGACAATATTCGGTGGATGCTTTTCCAATTAAATTCTCATAGGAAAGACCTTGCGACTCTCAAAGAATGAGCAGGAGGAATGTGGCGATGGAAAAGCATCCCTTGCCGGACGCATCCTTGCCTTTTTCAGCAATGGAGTTTTTCATTTTCTTAAGACTCCGGGGACCCGGTGATTGCCTTGTGTCGTTTATGCTTTTGGATTAGCACCTAAGAGTTGCCATCATCACCTTCGGAGAGAAGAGAGCATCATGGAACTACCTTGCCAGACGTGGCCACAGGAAACTGCATTTTGGAAAAGAAATGAAATATGAAATATATATTGATAATGATAAATGATAAATGAAAATATAATATTCAGGCCCAGCCAAAAGGTTGAGCTACTGCCAGGAACCAACAGATGGTTTGAAGAGCCACCTTAGAAAGTCTGAGGAACCCTGATAAGACTTGGCGGGACGCCACCGAATTTCCAAAATGATGTCAAACGGTCAGCTGAACTGCCTAAATAAACCCAAGTAGAGACCCTGACTTTTCAGAGAGCTAGGAACCAAGGAGACATCAACTCC
>NW_022103896.1:29260292-29261742 GCF_000313985.2 Echinops telfairi
GATCTAGAGGAATACAGTGTGTTTCATAGGTGCTCTGTATTTTTTGAAGTCACCTCACAAGTCAGTTTTCTTACCATTAAACAGTAATCATGATACTTCTAAGTGTTTTATAACAAAATAACAATTTCCCTATCAGATAGCAATGTCCTCCTTCTGTCTTTCTATGAACCAAAGATCCCAAATTCAAATGTACTTTACAGTTACCTCTTTATTAAACCTTAACCAGGACAAAAATAAGACAAAGGCACATCATCCGGAGGAGGGAAGAGTCAGCGTGAAGTCACAGTGATCCAGAGGATTCCCTGCTGCAGGACTAAAACCCAGAGGATTGTCCTGGTACCATGACTGGGGGCAGGTTAACTCATCATTGTGACAGAGCAGTCCACAGAAGCAAGAAAGGGACATGTGCACTATAATAGATGGGAAAACACTGACAGGCTTGGTTCTGAGCACCTTGTTGGGGAATGATGACTCAGGATTGCCCCTCAAGAGGCTGGTTAAGAAAGTCACAATTTACCTGCAAACTTGTCCCACCTGTGGGCAAAGATTTTTACATTGGGTTAATAGAATGAACTCAATGGAGGTAGAATTTTTGTCAAGACTCAATATAAAATTAGGGCTCTTATGGTACATCATAATCTTCCACAAACCAAAGGCTTAGCATTTAAACTCTAATACATTTATGTATGTATATATTATTATATGTATATTTATATACACACATATACAATAACTATTGAAAAACTGCACATCAAACAATATAAAACATGTATTTTAGTCAGGTTCTGTTTCTGCCTGCAATGTGTTTAAACACGGAATTGCTAAAAGGAAGTTGTTTTGATATTGTTGTCTTTTTTTCCTAGTAAAAGTAAAGGAGAAGATTAAAACAATCAGAAATTGGAGCCCAACTAGTCCTAAATGAATTTGATGAGCAGTGGAGCGTCCGGGTCTTCTAGACTCTTTATAAGCCACAGTCTGCTTATTCGACCTTGCAAGGATGGTAATTGCACCGTTACGGCTCATTCTCATACAGTCAGAGAGTTCTCAGTATGAACAGCTTCAAGACCAGTAAATTTGATTGCCACAGCGCTCCAATTAAATTAAAAATGCCTCTTCAAAAAGTACACCTTTCCTCCCAGGTTATACCAAGTGCTAATTATTCCATTCACTTTTCTTTTTCTTTCTCCCACTAACGTTTATTTATTTATTCATTTTTTAATTTTAAAACAGTATCTTTTGATATTCTAAGTAATACTTTTGGTGGAGACAAAAGTAAAAATATATGAATGTATTTTCCAGTGGGTAGCATTTCATTTGAAAGACTAGTGCAGTAGTCTATGGAAATTGTTACTGAAAGTGTTGTCATTGTGAAGATTATAAAGCAAAATGACTTGAGTAATCTTTCACTTTGGGATGGGGACATTTTATTCTGATGTTCTGATTTGGTTTC
>NW_022103896.1:29263001-29264565 GCF_000313985.2 Echinops telfairi
GTGGACTTCCTCCCACAAGGTCGCCAGTTCAAAATGCTGCATCAGAGAAATCCGAGGCTTCCTCCTCCCCTAAAGAGTTACAGCCTAGGAAAACTCCCAGAGGCACTTCTACCCTGTCCCATAGGGTTGCTGTGAGTCAGAATTGACTTGAGTTAAGTCAGTCATCAACAGCTGTTCGAATGATGACCATCGCCAGTAGTTACCATTGCAAGTGGTCTAAATAGAAAGATTCAGATGGAAGATTTTACCGTGAGTAGAGCATCCCAGGTGATGCAAGAATTAAGCCCTGGACTGCTAACAAAAAGTGGGAGGTTCAAACCCATCTACTGGCTCCAGGGGAGAAAGAACCTGCCAATCGACTCTTAGAAAGACTACCAAGAAACCCTGTGAGGCAGCTCGACTCTACCACAGGGGGCTGACGAGGCTAACCCACCTGGAAGCACATAACACACCGTTCTTAGAAAGCCTGCTTCTATCATTCTGAACAGAAAATTCATGTGAACATGATGACTTTCAAAGCCTTAACTATCAAACTTAGCAAAACAGCCAGTAATAATTATGTGTTTAAAAATAAAAATTATGTAACATCATATTTGCCATGGGAATAGATAAGAGAGTCAAAAGGTAGCATGATTTTATCATAAATCAGGAATTCCTCCATATTGGACTATTTCATAACTCCTACTTGTGTCAATACCACAATAAGAAAAGGAAAAGGAAATGTCAAAATCCTTGGCATTAATGCCATTCTTAAAGAACATTTGAGGAGAGGAGAGGAGAAATGCTATTTATAATCTTACATAAAAATCCTTCGAAAAGACAGCGTCATTTCAGGCGGAACTGGAACAGAAACAACTCAGGAAGAACATGAGCAAGGCGTGTTTCAGGATTCCACGTGAGCATACCACTGGGAGAATCTGGTCCAGATGCCCAATGAGGTTAGTGTTTGGTGGGTGTTAGGTGCAGTCAAGGGGGTTCCAACTGACGGTGACCCCAGTTACAAGAGGATGAGACACTGCCCAGCCCTGCACCCTCCTCATGATGGTTCCGTGTCTGAGCCCAAGGATGCAGCCATGGTGTCAATTCACGTCATTAAAAAGTCTCCCCTTTTCACTGATCCTCTAGCTAAGGATAATGTCTTCCAGAGACTAGTACCACCTGATAACATGTCCAGAATGCATGAGACAAAGTCTTGGAACCATCTCTTTGAAGGCGCATTCTGGCTATGATTACAAATTATTTCCTTTAAAAGTTAGAAATTGTGGGCCTTGTTACTGCAGGACTCACATATAGCATCACAATATCAATGGGACTTCTAGCCCTCACCTTTTCAGAAATCTTGGTAGACACTCAAATTCTGACCCTACTCAAAATCTGGAATAGCAGAATTACACCTGTCCTTATAAATACATGAAATCCTTAGGCTATTCCATGATGACTGAATTATTTTTATCTGTTAGATTATAACAGGGTTTAGAGAAATCCCAGGCAGAACTTAATCAGTGTGTGTCTGAAATAGAATTTGAGAGTCTCAGGACCAATGTAAGCACCAAAGACCCATCTG
>NW_022103896.1:29266862-29270959 GCF_000313985.2 Echinops telfairi
GCTTTCTTCACATTTGCTTATTCACCCGCTTTGTCTTCAGCGGTTGTGTCGGGAAGGTGAGCATCATAGAATGTCAATTTACTAGAAGAAAGTATTCTTGTGTTGAGGTATCCACATAATCTTAATGCGACCAGGGTTGGGTGCCACTTGTCCCAACAACAATGAATAACCTCTGCCAAATTCAAAAATATCTTAACCAAGCAAAACACAAAACAAGGTGTCTGGCTGAAAGGTTTTCTATTTTACTCGCAGAAAATGCCAAAGTTTGTACAATCACTGTTAAAGCCATAGAACCATGATTCTAATTCAAGGGTAATTTTGGCCCTCAGGGGTCATTTGTCTTAGAAAAGAGCTGATAATAAATAATAACTTCTTTCTTCCTTTCTGTTCTGTTTTGATCCTACTTTGTTTTTCTAAAAATATAGGTGTTTTTGTATGCAAAAATCAACACGTTGGAAAAAATTAGAAAGCAAAAAGAGAAGAAACCTTATTGTCTTCTTTCTACCTTTTTCTACTTCTATAGATTGGAATTGCCTGGTGCTCTCCTACTGGCCCGATCGTGACACGATATCATTGACCTATTCTGGTGAGTTATCTCTTCAGAGCACCTTGAATGAGAGAGTACATATACATAACTATTTTAAATAGCCTTGTACGAATATAAGATACTATGGTTGTGTTGTTTTGTGTCATGGATGCATGTATAGAAATAAGGACTTGGTTAAGAAATAGAACACTCTAAAAAGGTATTTTATATCAAAACATTGGAGTTTTCCCCACAGATGCATATGTGAACTATTTGATAGCCTACTAATTTGACTACAACCCATTCAATATCTAATTATTTCCTGGTTTGAATTTTTTGTGGAAACCATGCATTTTCTTGTAATTGAATGTATTCAGAATAAAATAAAAGATCATTTTTGAAGTAATATGGATTTTGATTCAATTAGTGGGACATATACTCCTGAAGGTTTTCTGTTTCTGAGGTTGTGGGATAAGGCTCATTTCTTCAGATTTACAGTCATAATGCCCCCACCAAATGCTAGCATACACTGAAAGAGGGATAGCAGTTTCCCACTAAACCTCAGAGGCAGAAAATTTAGGTGGGAACCACATGTCCCAAAGACCATGAGATACAGATAATTTATCTATAGTAATGATTTTTTCTTTCTCCTTTCACTTTCAGATCCATTTTCCTTAGGTTAAAATTAGATCCTTGGTAAGGACACACTTGTTGTGTGTTATAAAGTTTTCTATAGAAACAATTTGCTACACCAGGGTTAATTATTTGGAAATATCACAAGAAAAAGAAGTTTTCCAATGTGCCAGTACAGTTGAAATCTTATACTGACCCATGTAGGGAATCCTTAGTGCATGATTTAAGGAAATCATTTAGATCCTTTATAAATAAATGACAATCTTGTATTTTCTCTTAAGAAACAAATATCAAGCCTCAGAAATAATATATTTCTAATACCATCTTATGTGACTTGGTTGAAATGTATGAGGATCAGGTTTCAACCATCAGGGGAGATTCAATATCAAGAGTTTGAGGTAGTAGTGTTAAGAACTTTAGTAGTGTTACTTTAGTGTGTTCATCATAGCCCATGCTGGCCCTACAAAAGTGCCACAAATAAATGACAGTACAAAGCCCCCTATTGGGAAGTTCAACTCTGCCCTATAGCATAACTATGAACAGGACTCAACTGATGGCAATGGTTTTTGCAGTTTTGTGAGATATTTAAAATGACCCTTCTAATCACACTAGAGAAGAATATTGACAGTCTCATGGACTGCTAAAAGATCAAACAAATCTGTCTTGGAAGTATGGCCAGAGTGCTCCTTAGAGGCAAGGATGGTGAGACCTTGCCATGCCCAGAGTCTGGGCATGTTGTCAGGAGAAACCAGTCCCTGGAGAAGGACATCATGTATGATAAAGTAGAGGGGCAGTGAAGAAGAAGGCCCTCTAGGAGGTGGACTGACAGAATGGCTGCACAACGGGCAGCCTAGGATCGTCACCATTGTGAGGATGGCAGTGTTGCTCTCTATTTGTTGTGCTTAGGGTTGCGATGGATTGAGACCAACTCGATGGCCCCTAACAACAACCACCACCATCAAGCATAGTCTTTGTAACTGTCACCAAATGGCCGGCGAAGCACAGGTAAAGGTGAGGTGTTTGTGGTCCACCAAGGGGATTAAATAGCTTGCTCACAACGTAACTAAGGCACAGTACCCTTATGGGTGTGGCACTGCATAAATAAGATTTATGGGGCCTAATAGTGACAATTGTCAATTCTGCTAGGTGTGAGGCTTAAAATGTGCTATTCTAGAGAAGAAAAGGGGAATCTCACTACCACTGAAAAAGAAGAGTTGGGAATGGATCCCATCCTTTGAATGCCTATGCCAAACCTCTGAAGCTCAGACTTCCGAGATCATGAGGCGTGGCAAGAAGCAATGACAAAGAAGTGGCAGCAGCAGAGGCTGCAGAGCCAGTAGACGGGTGTGAGGCAGAGCCGTGGGCTTCCCAGCTCACAGAGGTACAGCTGAGCACTTTCAGGCAGACAGCTTGCAGGTAAGTGGGCTGCCTTTGAACACTTCTGGTAGAGTTAAAGGAGCTTTTAATGCTTGCTTGAGCAAGGTGTGGGCCAGGTTTGGGCACAGTACTGGAGAGAAGTTTGTGCACAAGTATAGGTAAGAAGAGGTTGCCTTGATAGAACTGTATCCTAAGTATTCTCACCTCTGAATTGTAACATGTTACTTCCCTAACAACCCCATACTTGTCTATTATCGTGAGTTTGGTGTGGCCAGTATAATGAGCTACCGGATCCATTCCATACATAGAGAGTGATTCTAGAGGGGATAATTGATGTCAGAACTGATTCAAAATTGGTTGGGGGATAGAAACATGTCTGATCTCTGTTTCATGGAAATCAGCTTGGACTGATGTTGATTTTTCTCCCCCACCCCCACCCTGAAAATTTAAAAAAGATCAGATGCCATCCCTATGTCATTTTTACAGGTTGAAACCAGATAAGAAGAACATTAACCACTGTTGGCACAGTGGTTAAGGGCTTGACTTCTCACTGAAAGGTCAGCAGTTTGAATCCACTACAGGTCTCTAAAGAAAGAGAAGGCAGTTTCTGTAAAGATGACAACCTAAAACCCTATGGGGCAGTTGCACTCTGTCCTGTCTCATCAATATGAGTCAAATCTATTCAAAGGTAACAGGTGAGTTTGTACAAAATTGGAACCCTAGGGATTTTATTTGACTGTTCGGTATTTTGATTTGATTTTTAACTGAATTTGCTACAAACATTGAAAAAGCTATTTTTAGCTTCTTTAGACAAGACAAAAGATCTGGTCATAAAGGATGTACATTTTTCATAGAACAAAAATGATCAGGAGTTGAGTGGTGGTTGTTTCTTTATAACATAGATGTGCTCTTTGGTTTACCTAATTCTCTACTGTTCAGTATGGTTTGTATCCTGCTCATTTGCTTTTCAGTCCGCTCATGTCGGCCTCAGTAAGAATTTACACTGGAGAGAATAGAGACGTATTTAAGATTTATGGCTTATTTGAGCCCTTTACAATCTTAATTGAACCCCATAGGGAGTTTTCTTTTTTATGAAGATTTTGTCTTTTATTTTTTTTTAAAAGAAATCATTTTATTGGGGACTCTTACAACTCTTATAACAATCCATACATCAATTGTACCAAACACCTTTGTCCATATGTTGCCATCGTCATTTTCAAAACATTTTCTTTCTATTTGGTATCAACTCCTCTTTTTTCCCCTCCCTTCCCCACCATCCCACCCTCGTGGACCCCTGATAAATTATAAATTATTATTATTTTCATATCTTATACCATCGCTGTTTTCCTTCGCCCATGTTTCCATGGGAGCAGGAGATTATATTTCAATCATTTTAGTCAATTTCTATTTCTCCCTTTTCTCCCCCAACTTCCCCCCTATCCTCATGCTATCACTACTTCCATTACTGTTCCTCGCCTGGATTCTGTGTGTCGAGAACTCTTATCTGTACTAGTGTACATGCTCTGGTCTAGCCAGATTTGTAAGGTAAAACTGGGTTCAG
>NW_022103896.1:29271421-29273982 GCF_000313985.2 Echinops telfairi
GTTGAGGGAATACTTGAGTAGAGACCCAATGCCTGTCTGCTACTTTAATACCTAGCCTTTAAATATATGTACATAGACCTACATCTCTATTTTTATATATTAATATATTTACATATGTGCATGCCTATATTTATGCTTCTATAAATGCCCTTTTCCTCCTAGTTCTCTCCTCTATTTCTTTTTACTTTCCTCCTGCCCCATTATCATGTTTGACCTTCATTAGACTCTCAGTACTTTCTCTCTGCTACATACCACTTGATCAAACCCCACTAGCCATTCTAAGCCCTCCTTGCCATTGATTTTAGATCTCTTATTGTTCCCTTGTCTCTGGGTTTGTTGGCTCCCCTCCCTTTCTCCCACCTCCTCCTCTCCCATGTCCCCCCACAGCTGTGAAGATTTTGTCTTTTGATAATTTGTCATATTAAATGATCAAAACTGAAAAAATGTACTCTATCCACTACCTGATATGACATTTTTATGAGGTAACTATTTTCCAAAATCAAAGAATAAGGAGATTAGTGAAATTATTTTATATTTTAGCTAATATCTTTACTACTGTCTGGCTTAAAAAGAAACCTTGTATATGCTTTTTCATATAATCTGTTGTCGTGTTGTTTTGGTTGAAAAATATGCAGAAAACCTGGTATCACAGACATGTCATTAGAGAAAAAGAGTAGAGCTTTGGTTACCTTTAAAGATAATTATGAATGTCTTGGATCCACCATCAGAATTTGATAAGTAGTAGTTACTAAAAGGTTAGCTGCGATGTAAAACCTGAAATCGTATCAATGAACATTTTGTATTTTGTTGTTTTTTTGTAAATTGCCTTGGTTTTACATTGCACTTTAAATGGATAATTGGCCCACGAGTGGGTTTATACCATCGTACAGTAAGATAGTTTGGAATATATTGTCTCACTGAACTTTATATAGCTACCTTAACATACTTTTTTTTGTTGATTAAAAAAAAACATGTGTTTATATCATCACCAACCTCATTTTAAAAATCTGGCTGATACATTGTTTTCCACAATCCTAATTTTTTGCTCCATAGCTCAGATTTTATCAGTGTCATTAATCAAATCCTGTTAGTTGTTTTCCTTGAAATAATAGGCTTACTTTGTTTACTTTTAACAATAAATCTGCCAAATATCCACATCTGGATGTCAATAGTATGTCTGCTATTCATTTGTTCAAGTATAAAGAGTGTTAGATGAAGTTGGGCAGCTGGTTCATCTCTCAAGAAAAAACAATTACACAAAGATTTTTCCTTCAGCCATGGTCATTTGATGTGCCGTTGACGTGCTTTATATGTACTTTCACTGTAGTCACCCAAGTATTTAACAATAATGTCTACTGCCATCAGAGGCATTCTTAGGTAACACTGTGTTTCGTTTATTTGCTTTGTGGGAGCGAAAGCGGGGAGGAGAGGGGACTTTTTGGCTTTAGTACGTTTATAGTCTATGCAGAATATGCAGCACCCAGCAGCACTAGTTGATGCCACTGCTTTGATCCTTACTACAGAGCCAATAGTTTATTTAACTGCCTCTACTTTTGTCTCTAACTGAAACTAACAAGACCGCAAAAAAGAGAAAATGATGTCTTCATATTATGATCAAAATAGTTCTGACCTTGTAGACCCCCTGAGAGGGTCTTGGGAATGAGCAGGCTCAAGCTTTCAGAAATACTGACTTATAGATTGTACACTACACTTCACATAGTGATTCAGGGTGACTGACACATAACAACCAAATTCCGGAGGTTAAAATCCAAAAGGTCAGTTCATTACTTTCTAGTGAGAAGACATTCTTTTTTGAGTGACCAATTGGCTCAAGTGTCATATATAAGACAGGTTTTCCTTAACTTGGAGACAGAACACTGTCATTGGAATGCATCTTGGTGAATTAAAGTAATAATGATAAATATCTCCAGAGTTGATCTTGTTTAAACTGTAGAAATGCCTGACTACCCTTTTTACATTTTTCTGGTGACCTACTCTTTTGTGTGCTGAATTAAGTGCTAGATAAGCAGAGAGCACCTCTGCTTTTCAATAATAATAATAATAACAACAACAACAAAATAACAACAACACAATTCTTGCTGCCTTTGAGTCGATTCTGACTCATAGCAACCCTACAGGACAGTGTAGAACTGCCCCTGTAGGTGTCTTCCCTGGTGGTGCAGTAGACAGGTGTTGGGCTGGTAACCTCAAGATCAGCAGTTCAAACTCAACAGCTGCCCCGTAGGAGAAAGATGAGGTTTCCTACACCCTCCAGCTCTAGGGGTCCCCTCTTCTATGTTCAAGCAAGAACATGCCTGGCAAATTACACCATATTTCACAAGATATAACCAAATCATTACTGGCCATAACTAAACTCCGATCACACTCCTGCCCTGCTTCCATGAGATTGTAGTTAGGTCTTTGAAATTTGATTTTTCATGTTTTCCTTTTTTCTTTTTTTTAAATCGTTTTATTAGGAGCTCATACAACTCTTATCACAATCCATACATATATCAATTGTGTAAAGCACATTTGTACATTCATTGCCCTCATCATTCTCA
>NW_022103896.1:29274333-29317350 GCF_000313985.2 Echinops telfairi
TGTACCTGACTCACCTGACTTCACTCCATGTGACTTCTTTTTGTCTCCTTGAATAAAGAGGGATATGAAAGGACAGCGATTTGATGACATAGAAGAGGTGAAGAAAAAAATGAGGGAGGTGCTATTATCCATCAAAAGAGATGAGTTTGAAAAATGTTTCCAAGAGTAGAACTGCAGAATTGACTAATGTTTTCAGTATAACGGAGAGTATTTTGAAGGTGATAAGGTTGTTTTGTAAAAAAAAAATTAAATACATAGCTTTGGAGGGTTGGGTTTTTTTGGGGGGGGGAGGCGCCCCCTCATACACAAGCTGTACATTGGTAAAGAGTCAATTGTTTTAAGAAAAGAGGGGATGATGTTTAATTTAAAATCAGGAAATGTGAGTGCCATGGTTGTAACCCTTAGTTATTCTTATTCATTCAGTATGTGCAATAAATAATCCTAGAAAATATGAGACAATATAGAGAAGAATGTGCATCTCACAATTGGAGGAAAACTCATTAACACCCTGTTACAGGCCAATGACATAACATTGCTTGCTGAAAGTGAACAGGACTTGAAGGGTTTAGTTTTGAAGATCAATGATTGCAGCCTTCAGTATGGATTATACCTCAAGAAAACAAATAAACGCACAACTAGACCAATAAGCAGCATTTATTATACAGAGAAAAGATTGTAGTTGTCAAGGATTTTATTTTACTTGAATCTACAATCAATACCCAGAGGATAAGCAGTCAAAAAAATTAAAAGTATTGCATTGGGTAAATCTGCTACTGAAGACTTCTTTAGAGTCTTCGAAAGCAAAAAAAAAAGAAAAGTCCCTTTTAAGCATTAAACTGTGCCTGTTCAAGCTATAATATTTTCAATCATCTCATGTGAAAACTGGACAATAAACAATGAAAGCCAAAAGTAATTGGTCTATTTCAATTAGGATGTGGTCAAAGAATAATGAATACACTGTGGACTTGCAGAAAATGGACAAATCTGCATTGGAAGAACTACAGTATACCAGAATGTTCCTTAGAAGTGAGAAAGGCAAGACTTAATCTCACATGCTTTGGATATGATACCAAGAGATATCACTTTTGAAGAAGGGTATTAGTCTTGATAAAGAAATTATTATTGTTAGGTACCTATGAGTCAGCCCTGACCTTATGCAAATGGGAATGAAATACTGCCCTGCCCTGTACTATACTGACAACTGCTACGCTGGAGACATGGTTGCAATCAGTGTATCCATCTACATCATCAAGGGTCTTCCTCTTTTTTACTGGTCCTCTATTTTACCAAATGTGTTGCGCTGGGTTGTCTAAAGAAGGAATCATTCCCTTATTCTGTTCCCACAACTGCCCTTGATCCATGTACAAGTTCTGCACAAACATAAAGAAGTCTTCTGGAATTCCCATTCTTCTCAAGGCTATGTATAATTTGTTATGATGAACACAGTGGAATGACTTAACATAGTCAATAAAACACAAGTAAAATTCTCTCTGGTATTCTCTGCTTTCAGTCAAGATCCATCTGACATCTGCTGATATACTTCAACATTTTGTTCTGAACCTCACTTGAACCCTTTTGATGTACCGGTGTGATTATTTAAATTTCTCAATGCTAAATTGGCTTGGTGGCTATTTAAAAATTTCTTGGTGTAGACAAATGAGGACTTTTAGAGTTGCAAACCTTTGTTGAAACATCTCCATTGGTATCCCATTAATTCCTGGAGCATTCTGTTTCACAAATGTCTTCAGTGTAGGTTGAACGTCTTCCTTCATCCCGTCAGGTCTTGGTCATACACTGAATTGGTTGGACATCTCCCAATTCTTTATGGTACAGTGATTGTGTGTATTCCTTTCATTTTATAAATGTTTCCTGCATCATGTAATATTTTGCCCATATAACAGAGAAGGTCCAAAGTCTTTGCAAATTAGCTAGCACATATACTTAAACATACATGTGTATACATAAGAGGGTTTCAAAAAGTTTGTGTAAGGACTGGCATTAAAAAATAATGGGATTTCTCAGAAAATTGATGATGCCTTTCTATGTCTACACAACACACTGCGGTGCAGTAAATTACTTGGTATGGCTTCTGGCTATAATCTTTGTAACTCACACCAAATGACTCCCTGGGACCATGTAAATAATGTGTATGGGTATCTAATGAAGGTATTCAACAGTTTGCCATGCCACTAAGTTTAGAATGAGCTTTCTCAGGAGCTTGATAGTGGTGGGGAGAGCGTATAGATATCGCTATCATCACTTAAGAGGCCCTAGGAACCTGGAATTCCAACGTGCTGAACTGCCTTGATTTCGGAAGCAGCTGTGACATCAGAGGAATGGTAGAGAAATGGCAGCACCAGGACCATGAGACAGAGCAACAGGCTCCCAGCCCACAGTGCAAGTGAGGCTGAGTGCGTTTGGGCAGGCAGCTAGTTTATGGACTGGGCAGTTTCCATCCACTTAATCCAGGTAATTAGATTTGCTGACCCATGAGGCAAAAATGGAGGGTTTTGAGCCATTTTTCAGCAGTGCTAAAGGAGCTTTGGAACACGTGCCTTAGCAGGCAGACGCTAAGGGGCCACATAGCTGAGAGGCAAAGAGCACAAAAAGGCAAGTCTACAGGCATGGCTGAGAAGAGGCACACTTGATCAGAATAATTGAACCCTAAGAATTTATGATCCTGAATTGTAACTTGCTAACTCCCATAGTAAAACCCAAAATAGTGAATATTGCCTGCAAGTTTCATGTGGAAATTGCAACAAAGCTTTGAACTCAACAAAGCAGCAGAGAGTACCCTGGGAGGGCTGATTGTATTAGCATTGGTAAAGAATGTTGGAAGATAGAACTTCCAACCTCATAGGACTTGCCCTTAGGCTGATGTCCGTTTGATTTTTTTTCCCCTTCTGATGTCAAAGTACTCATGAGTTGTAACTCCACACTATTTTGACCAACACACACACACACACACACACACGCATGCACATGTATGTATATATGTATATACACATACACACCACACACACAATTACATATATTTACAACACTTTTAATGACAGAGATTTTTTTCCTTGAATGCCTAGCCAACAGTAAAATGTGTTTAAAAATATGTCAGTTGTGCACCAAACATACAATAGAATTACTTTGCACAAAACCACTTCTAGAAATTTGGAGCATTTTAATTTAGAGGAAAATGTGGTATCTATGGAAATCAACCACATCGAGACGGCCTATGACATCAGCGATGCAGATGGGGTGCAGTTCAACCTTGATTGACACCAGTCATGTGCCCAGCACTGTGTTGCTAGACCTCGAACACCATAAACATGAATTAAATGCAAACTGACTCCCTCACATGTCTGTGTCTTCTAGAGTGGTTCCATGACATGATATTTATCATGAAAACACATTGGAACTTTTCATTGTAAAGTGACATTTTAGGGCCATGATGGTGATGGATTGCAAAGGAAAGCCCTGCAGAGAACTAAGGGAGAAGGAATAAGAAACGAGGCAAGAGACAGGGAGAAAAAGAAGCAGCTAGGGAAGAAAGGAGAGGAAAAATAGGAAAACTCATGCTTGTTGCCATTACCAAATCTAGTTTTCTCCCAAATAATCATTCCACAAAGATGCTTCAGGAAATTTTATAAAACTTGAAAAAATAAATCTATCCAAAAAAAGATTATAGGATTTTTAAGACTTTAAAAAAACCTTGATAAATTGTATTAAAAAAACTATTCAAGACCAATAAGGTTTTTAAAAAATCATATGAATATGCCATCTGCATAATTCCAATGTGTAATAAGCATAAATTTCAACTACATGTTAAGTCTTATAAATGGGTTACTTACACAAAACCATCTTCTCAGAAAGAATTTCCGTTTGCCTCGAGAAGTCATTGTTATTTCAAAGCTGAAAAGCCTGAGTACAATATATAAGAAACACCAGATGGTGACCGTTTCATGCTATAATGAAATTTGCAAATCAAAACTGGAGAGGGAAATAATATTCCCAATGGTTAATATGCTGAAATAATTGCTTAGCTAAAGAGAAAAAAATCTAATCTAACACTCATATTAAAGCTGAAACGCATCATAAAAATATTTTACCAAATAACAATCAAATCCACTTATCTTAAAAGATTCTGTATTTTAAAAAGGAATTTATTCAAAATCTTAAATGATTTCAAGAAAATAAGAACATCAAGTATTTTTTCTTCATTTGTTCTCATCTCCCATAAAAATGTAAAATGTTTAAAGTTACACTTGCCATTTGTCATCACTGATGCATTTTTCCAATGTATTTAATTCTACAATAGTCCCTCTTTTATTTTCTCTCCCAGCCTATTTCAATACTAAATCTCTATTCTTTATTTTCCTAGTCTCTGAAAACTCCTCCCTACCACAAGTTTTAAAAGTCCAATAAGTTAATTGATTCCCTCTTAGCTATATCAATTTCCCCTATGTTATTAAACAATAAGCTAATTGAATAAGGGACATCTCAAATATTTACTTACTCTAATTCAAATGGGCTCTAACCCAGTGGCTTTGGCAGCTTGTCACACAGTCCTAGTTATTAAAATGATAATTAAAATTAGGGATATGAAATTAAAAGGTGGACATTTTATTTTCAACGTCACATATGGTCTTTTTACATATAATTTTATTCAAGTATCTTAAATGAACGCATTATCACCTGTAATACATAGAGCAGTCATTAACCCTGATGACCTCATTAAATACTTCCTGATGGTGATTGGCATATTGTCTCCATATATGTTTTTAGCCTGTAGAATTATTGACTTTAATAACATTTTTCATTTTATCAGCCAAGTCCTTAGCCATTTATAGCAGTACTGCTAATAATAAATTTCAGTAGACATTTCAACAAATGCATATCCTCAATCTACTAAATAATTCTTTAAGTACATATCTCCTTTTGTCCTGTCATTGATACAGAGTTGGCAGAAGGGATTTTGCTTTTTGTTTTTTCACAGAGTAGCAACTAGTTTCATAGGAAATGTACTATTTTCAATGACAGGATGGTAGGAAATACGATTTTTAAAATTGGAGTATTTGTTTTACTTTAATCAAAATAACTTGACATAAAGATAGCAGTCTCAGCCAGTCATGAGTGCAGCCCTGTCAGCTTACAATATCTCAGTGCTCAAGGCTCTGAGTACCTTTGTGTACAATCAGAAGGATGTATAAGGTTTTCCCAGCCCATCATATATATTTTTTTCTTCATGTTCTATGTGAGAAGGAAGGAGAGGACAATTCTTTCACATAATTAGATCTATAAGCAGTATCTCTATATGTCTACTTTAATGCCCACTGCTGTTGCTAACCTTCTTTTCTGGTGACCTGGTGGGTTGGTGACCAGGCTGCTTCAGATGGACCCCAGACAGTTGGGTTCTGATGCTCCAGCCAAAATAAAGTCTTTTTCTTCTCTTATTTTCAGTACTTTTGGAAAAGCCCACCAGAGCAGAGTTTCCTAGTTTCCTAACAGATGAGCCCTTTCCTTCAATAAGTCATAATGGTCAGCAGAGAGACCTGGAACCATGGAGGGTTTTTTGATTTTTTCCCCCCTTTTTTGTTGCTGGTGCTGTTGGTTGTTTGTTATTTTTTCTTCATTATATCTGCTTGGTCTATCTATATAAGATAGACATGAGAAGCAAGCCCAAGAAGAACGTAACGGACCGATGAGTGGGTGGGTGGGGGGTCTTTGGGGAGGAGGAGGTAGGGGGACAAGGAGACAGTGATCAGGGGGAAGGGAGTGGTAAGCAAACAAAGTCATGCACAGGGGAACAACTAGGGATCTAAAATCAATGACAAGGGTGGCATAGTGTTCCTGGTAGTGATAGAGCAGTCATAATCCAGCCCTGAGGAATTAGTGAGAGGCACTTGAGGGGTGAACATGATAATGGGACAGGAGGAAGGTAAAAGGAAATAGAGGAAAGAACTGGTAATCAAAACTATTTATAGAGGTGTACATATGTAAATATATTAATGCATAAAAATAGGGGTCTTGTCCTATGTACATATATTTATATGGAAGGCAGTGAACAGATTTCAGGTCTCTACTTAAGTATTCCCTCAACACAAGAACACTTTGTTCTAATAATGTGGAACTGTACGATGTCCACCTCCCCGATACAACCACTGGGTGCATAAACAAATATGAAGAAGGCAGATGGTGCTGGGCTATTAAAAGGGGTCTTAAAAGCTGGACACACCACCCTGTGTGATCATGAGGTGCTGATGGGAACATGCATCAGAAGTTCAAAAATAAACAACCTCATTGAGGTTCTGGAGAGGGGTCAAGGTGGAGACCCAGAGCCCATCCAATGAAAGTTGGACGTTCCCACACAGATGGGCAGCATGAAGGAGAAAATGCATCCAGGGGGCATTTTAACACCAACAAAATATACAAATTCCCTGCAAGGACGGCAGAATAACCCGCCCCAAGGGGGATGAATACCAGGACAGTAGGGAAGGGATAGAATGGCAGTGTCCGACATGTATAAATAATAATAACAATACATAATATATTAAGGGTCACGGGGGTGGCAGAGTTGGGGAGAGAGGGGGTAAAAAGAGGAGCTGATATCAAAGTGCTCAAAAAGAAAGACAGAGTTTAGATATTGTTGATTCCAACAATTGTACATGCTTGCTTGATATAATGGATGAATGGATTATTATAATATATGAAAGAGCCCCCACTAAAATGATTTATCATTAAAATAAATCAAATAAAAGAAACACAGACTTGAGGTCTTCTGCTCACTGGGTCCAGCAAATGTGCTCCGTGGGGCCAGTGTTCAAACAAAGTCTTCATCGCTTCCTTTCATCAACTACCCTATCCATTCTCAATTTTCCTGTATTTCACCTTCTTCCTTCTTGAGTCTTGTAGTCGCTCCAGAACAGCCCCCAGTGATAGTCTTTAGCAGAAAGATAGTGACAAAGCAAAATCTGATTTTTAGCCTCTTCTCTCACTGCCATTGAGTCAATTCTGGCTATCGGCAATTCTATAGGACAGGGTAGAACTGCCCCCAGGGGATTTCCAAGACCAATGCTTTACAATGGTAAAAAGCCACAACTTTCTCCCTCAGAGCGGCTTCTGGATTTGTGGAAGAGCTGAACCTATAACCCACGGTGCCCCCAGGCTCCTCTGTAAAGATATCAGGGTCACTTTACTATGCTTCCCCCCTTCTTCTTGAAGTATTTAACATTCAGATAATCACTCGACTGTCTAAAACCTAAATTCAACTTGGCTTAAGAAATGACGGCAAATCTGATCTTCATCCGTTTTAGTTCATGGAGATGCTTTTATTTTCATATTTAACATTTTACTACCAATATAACCTAGTTAGCAAGCATGGATTCTTTGCAAACTGGGTATATAATCCCTTTTTTCTCATACTAGAAATCTTATGAAAGAAATATCATAGAATCTTAGACTGTAATTAAGTTAAAGGAATTCAAACCTCATCATTCTTAGAGATTTGGCAAACAAAATAATCCTCATAAAGTGATGGTTATGCACTCTTATGAAGAAATTTGACACCATTAAAGAACTCTTCGGAGATCTGCAATTGAGGATCATAGGCTGTAAGAAGAAAACCTTGTATAAAGGACGTAGGCAATAAGTCCATTGTGAAGGAAAGTGGTTCACATTAGGGTGATCAGGGTTTCTCTTTGAAACAAACATTTCTGATCTCTTACAATGGTTCCCAATGAAAACAGGAAAAATCACAGTGATAAAAGTCTTGCTGCTATACTTTGTTTTAAAATTTTAAAAGTACATATTGAAACAGAAGAAGTTTCTGCTAGAATATATAAAACTCTAGCATTCATGAAATCATAAGTAACAACGAATGAAGGGTAAAAATTATTTCGAAAATTCTACCAGATTGTCATGTATTTCTTATCATTATATTAACATACAAGCTACTGAATAGCTTTTGTTATTTGCACAAGGATCCACAAGTTGTATAGCTAGATTTAGTCAATATGACAAGTATCAATGTCTTGGTGACTTACACAGCCATCAGTAAGTATGTATAAATTGCTATGAGAACATTAAAACTAGTATTGTGATGGTTTGATTTAGACCTCCTGCTAAGTGCTTAGGAACAGTGGCATAAAGGGTTATGCATTGAGCTGATAGCTTAAAAGTCGGCAGTTCAAACCCACCTTGCAGGAGAAAAATGAGGCTTTCTATTTCTGCAAAGACTGAAATTCCCAAAAGGGAAGTTCTACTCGCCCTGTAGAGTCATACAAGTCAGAATCAAGTCAATCACAGTGAATTGTTTGCTAAGGACATAAAGAGTCCTAGTGGCACTATTGGGTACATGCATTGCTAACCACAAGGTCAGTGGTTCAAACCCCAAACCACCAGACTCTGGAGGAGAAAGATGAGGTTATCCGCTTCCAAAAAATGTACAGCTGCAGAAACCCTGTATAATAAGTCACTATGTGTTGGAATTGACTCAGTGGCAGTGGGTGGGTTGCTAAGTATTTGGTTCTTCATATAGTAGATTTTATTTAATTTTCATAACACTTATTTTTGTCACTTTTATTAAAAGGTCTATCAACTAAAAATGAGTAAGGCTCATCAAATGAAACAACTTTACTGATGGCCATGCATCATCTAGTACATGGCAGAACTTGTCTTATATAACAACAACAACAAAAACAAAAACAGTTGTCATTGAGTCGATTCTAACTCACGGCAACCCCACGTGTGCCACAGTTAAACTATGCACCACACCATTAAAATCACTGATTTTTCCAAAATAAAGCACCAAGCCTGTGTTCCGAGCCCATCTTACTATGGAAGCTTTACTGGGACCTGTTTAGCATCCAAACAATATGCACGTTGCCCCTGACAGATTCGAGGTGATTGTGCTTGAGGTCTCTCTCTCTCACTGCCAACCAGTCAATTCCGACTCATGGGGACCCTATATGGCCGGGTGCAACTGCTCTTGTGGGTTTCCAAGACAAACTCTTTTTTTGTTGTTGTTACCAATGTATGGTGTCTCTTAACCCAATCCTTTATTTTCCCCCTTTTCTTTTCTTTTTTTAAATTATTTTATTGGGGGCTTGTACAATTCTTATCACAGTCCATACATACATCCATTGTGTCAAGCACATATGTATATTTGTTGCCCTCATCATTCTCAAAACATTTGCCTTCTACTTTAGCCCTTAATATCAGTTGCTCATTTTCCCCCTCCCTTCCCCCTCCCCCTCCCTCATGAACCCTTCATAATTCATAAACTATTATTGTTTTGTCATAAGTTACACTGTCCGACGTCTCCCTCCACCCTCTTCTCTACCGTCCATACCCCAGGGAGGAGGCTATACTTAGATTCTTGTAATTGGTTCCCCACTTCTACCCAACATTCCCTTCATCCTTCAGGCATCGCCTCTCTCACCACTGGTCCTGAAGGAGTCATCTATCCTGGATTCCCTGTGTTGCCAGTTGCTATCTGTACAATGCACATCCTCTGGTCTAGCCAGATTTGCAAGGCAGAATTGGGATCATGATAGTGATGGGGAGGAAGCATTTAAGAACTAGAGGAAAGTTATATGTTTGCTACCCTGCACCCCAATTGGCTCATCTCCTCCCCACAAGCCCTCAGCAAGGGGATGTTCAGTTGCCTACCGATGGACTCTGAGTCTCCACTCTGCACTCACCCACCTTTACAATGATATGATTTCTTGAAGATAAACAAGCGGCCAACTAGCTCAGAAGCAACAAAGCCCACATGGAAGAAGCACACCAGCATGTGTGACCACGAGTTGTCAAAGGGATCGGGTGTCAGGCATCAAGGAACAAGACTAACTCTTTTATAGGAGTAGAAAGACGCGTCTTTCTTCCTAGGAGCAGCTGATGGGTTCAAACTCTAACCTTGTTTTTAGCAGCCCAATATCTCACCACTATACTGCCAAGGCACCTTATGGTTGAGGTATGTACATTGGCCAACACTTGGAGCTCAGTCTCTAGCATGAAAATATCACTGAACCCTCACCTGCCCTCGTGGGATGATGAACTCATGCATTTCTCTCTCCACAATGTTGTCTCATAATCCTAATCATGGATAAAAGAGCTCTTCTTTCAATAGCTCTGATCTCCAAGGAGACTCATCTCCTTCTTAAAGGGCTTTTATTTTCACGCCAGTACTTACTTGAAATGTGACCGTTCTTCAACCAAAACACTCATTCCTGTGAGGACAGTCTTATCCTATACCCTTTCTACTCTTAACCTTACTTCTTGATCTAATAGATTATATGCTATGAATTTCTTGAGTGGTACTTATACACATAATCACATTCATCAAGTGAATTATCTGAATCACAAGATTGAAAGTAATTTTAAACTTATAAAATACTATTCTCTGTAGAAGAATCACTTCACTTTCATAGGAATCCATAAGATCACAAGCTTCAGATGTTCAAAAAGATAGGTAAAGAGCATTTAAACACATTTATTCATAGAATTAAGACTAAACAATGGTTGTAAAAGGATAATTGTAGTCTGCCATGGCTATAGGTTCTGATAATAGAGCTGTATTACAACACCAAAAATAATGAGAAGAAGAATATTCAAAAGTAAAATAAGACCACAGAGTGCTTAGAAATTAACTACCAGTACCAATTATTGTCCAACTCCATTTGTGTCAGAGTAGAACTGTTTTCTCAATGGGCTTCTTTAAATGGCAAAGTTTTTTGGAAGGAGACCAGCTATGCCTTCTTCCGAGACACTCCTGGGTGGAGTTTACCTTTAGGTGAACACCTGGGAGTGTTAACCATTTGCACTATCATGGGACTAGGTAATACCTAGGAGATAAATATTAACTGAGTAACTGAGGTGGTGACTGGAAGTAAGAGAATATTACCGCAAATAAAATATAAAAGGAAAATAAGTTCTTAATTTTAATATCGCTAAATTGATAGTAAGTATCCATTAGACAATAGCAGGGAGAGATGCACAGAGAAAGAGAGGGGCAGAAAGAGAGAAGCGTAGAGACGGATGGAACGACTGACACCAAGGTTTTTATATGAAAATATACATATAAGTATCAATGCTTGCATAAAGGCAAGGATTAAAACAAAAATATAAACCTTTTAAAGATATGAAATGACATGTAACAAAAGAAAGAATAAATAAAATATTAAAAACATACAACATAAATCTATATGGTAGAACAGAGGCCAATCATCTGTACCGTTTTAATAAATAAAAATGAGCCTACCTCATCTCTTAAGAGCAATAGAAGGGAAATTAAGATAGGCCAATACAACAAAAGCCAATATTCCACTAATATTTTAAACCACCAGTCTTTGCAGAATAATCCACGCACATTCACAACTCTCTGCTTCTTGGTCCATGCACTTTATAATTCCTTTGAAATAAATATTCTACTGGGGTTTCAAGTTTTAACATCAATGCTATTTCTTCCATGAAGCCCTCTGTGATTGTCCAGTCAGCAATTAGCCTCAAAGCCACGTTGTGCCTTTATTAGAGAAGTTAATTAAAGCTGACATATTGTAGACAGTTGTTTACATGCTTTCTTCTCTACTAAAATATGAACTCTTTAAAGACAGGAGCAGTGGGTGGTATATTAGAGCAGCTCAATTATTGAACAAATGAACCAGAGTCCTAAGGACATGCCATTCATTTAATTATATCACTAAAGAAATGCAGTCTAATTATCTATAACTATATTTGTAATTATAACTGATTACTTCCCTTTTAAATTTAGATTCACTTACATCATTTTAGATTGCCTCTAGGCATTTAATTAAAACTTTGCCTCCCTGGGTAGTTATTGCTTCTAGATTGTTGGATGTTTATAAATAGATCTGCTCACTGTGGAATCTCTTCTCTCCCAATTGTGAAACTTACTGAATTAATAGATACTTCTTTATACCATTTTTTCGTATATGCTAGTTAGTTTAAATCATTAACTCTTTCATGTTTCAATAACTCCCAGAAGCTTAATATCTCTCTCTTGTCTCTTTCTTTCCATATGCATGTCTGTCTGTCTCTCTTCCCAGCAGAATATTTTGTGTTTGTTCATATTAGAATGTTTGGTGCAAAACTTCAGGAGATTTTTAAAATTCACAAGTCAACATTGATTACAATACAATGACTAATATAACTATATTTCACCATGTCTATAAGATGACCTTATTTCAAAAAAACAAAACCAAACAAACAAAAGGATCTTATTTCCTTATTTCCATGACTGCCCTTCAAAACACTGTTATTCCTTGAATAAAACTACTTACTGTCTCTTTTATGTGTATCACCATGTGTCCCAGTGTCTATAAAAACATCTGCTGTTTATTGCATCACTCACCTGGTGATCCTTCAAGACAATGTTACTGTTTAAACAGAACTATATCCTGACTCTTAGATGTGGTTGAAATTCCCTGTCTGCGCAGTAAGCGTTCGCTCTGTCTTTGTGGTCAGTTACGCCTTTTACGTTTCATGCTCAGCAAGTAAGGAGTTCCCGGAAACCCGGTGCTTTAAAATGACCTATGCATCTCATAACACAGACAACATCATTACAAACATTTTTCATTTCCCAAGCCTAGAATTATATCTCTAAATATAGGTGGGGTGGGATTTGAACCACTGCCTTTGTGATTAGCAATCCAGTGTTCACCAATAGCTTCCCTAGGAATCTTGAAGCAAAAACTCACTGCTATCTGCCCAGCTCATGGTAGAATTTTACACAACCAATGATTTAGTCATTGCAAAAACAACCTAGGTCGTGAGAATGCCGATGAATCTCATTGAGGGAAAGACACAGGAAAGACACAACCGCGTCTGTGGAACATGATGCAGAAGCTCAATATCATCGGTCAGGAAAAGGCCAGAGACTGATTGCACCACAGTCCGTCAGTTGCTCAGATGCAAGAAGAAAATGAAAACAACCCTACTAGAACCAAAATAGGATCTGGACCCGATGCAGCCTGGATTGGGAGAGCCTCTCGAGAATAGATTTGGTGTATTAAACACTTAGGGCTGAACACCAGAGGAGTTGTGAGATGGCATCCAAGACATCAGACAGGAGGAAACCAAAAGTCACTAAAACGACAGAAAAGAAAGAAAAGACCAAACGGATATCAGAGATTCTAAAACCAGTCCCTTTATTCCTGCCCACTTACAAGCTTTATCTGACTTTTGTACCGATTCCATTGCTTTCATGTAACACACGACAAAGTGGTAGTGAAATGACAGATTTGGGTGCCCTGTACAATAAAAAATATCAGTACCACACATTTTTCCATTTATTCCTTTTCAATTTTTTATATATTCCCAGTTATTCGATTCCTTTTAGGTATTTTTCCAAAATTCTCAAAATTTTAAGTCTTTAAATCACGTTTGAAAACTTAAGAGTATGTTTTCAGATGTTTCCTTTTATAAAATGTATATCAGACATTTAAAAAAATATCAATCATAGACATAAATGTCATTGACATAAATATTTCTCAAGTGCCATTGAAGTTCTTGGAATATAAAATGAAGACAAGGTCCTAATCTTTAACAAGCCTAAAAGTTAGCATGGACGATAAACTTATGGCAGTGAGATTAATACAGAAACAATTGTACCAAGTACTGAGATAGTACTAGCATGGATGTTAGGGAGGCTTCACAAAGCGCATGATACTGATTATAGGTTAAAATAAAAAGAGAACTTAGGTCAGAACAGCTGGAGAATGAGACTCAAGTAAAACTAGTAATCTGTTTTTGAGGGATGGGATACAGGACCAGTAACTCCAGTAACCACGTCATAAGAAAAATGTTCTTCCTTCAAAATAGATACTTCAAAAAAGATGTCTCCAAATGAGAGAACTAAATTCAAAATAGTCTTCAAAGACAAACCAAACCCTAAAGAAATCCCCCTGAATTGATTTTGATGCATAGCCTCCCTGGAGGCAGAGTAGAACTGTTCCTTCAGGTGTCCAAGACCGAACATCTTTCAGGCAGCATGTCCCTCTGGGCATGTGCTGGGTTTGAACCACCTGACCCACCCGGGGTTAGCAACCAACACTCAACCCACTCTGCCACCAGAATCCTAAAAAGCCTGTAGTCAAGTCATATTCATGGAGCACTGGTTTTAGGCACAGTGCCACACAATCAATACTCAAGCTATATTTATAGGCAAAAAATAATGATTGGGGAAATAATCACTTAATTTAATGATTAACTTAGTCATTGTAGTATTTCTTCATTCATCAGCTGAATTAATCAAAGATGAGTCTTATGAATTGATCAGAAATCATAGAGATATCATTTAAGAATTTTATTGTATAGATGCAAGCTAGTTTATTATCAATTGGGTTAGATTATGTAAAATTAACACTGATAATTCTTCCAGTCTAATATTTGGAAAATTCAATGCTTAATATGAAGATGGTTAGATTTGTGTTCTGTGATAATTAGGTTTTGGATCAAGTTGGCTGGGGCAGGATTTTCAGTGGTTTGGCCTAGTGACCCTCCATAATGTGACCTAACATAATGTAATTAATCCCATGACAGGATCTGCTGTGACCAGCCAAGCAAGCGTGGGCGGATTGGGGTAGAATACAAGTCCCTTACTCACCCAGGCAAATCAAACCACAGGAGAGAGGTGTGGCCTGATTTCTATATAAGTCTATGATGTGGAGAAACTTGCTGACCTCTTAGTCTTTCTGGATCCTGCATCTGGCTCATCTGCCTCAGTCCTTTGAACTTGAGCAAATAGCACAGCATATTGCCTGGTGACTCTGGGACCATCAGCTCCTGTCATATGACCTGCAATCTGACCTGCTAACTTTGAATTCCTGACTTACTGGCCACAAGCCTGACTTACTGCCCTTGGAATCCATCTCTTCGTCCACCAGCCTGTAGTCTTCCTGCTTCTTGTTCATCATCCCCATAGCTGTGCAAGTCAGGAGAAGCCTCCAGCTTAACATCTGACCCCACAGACTTGATCTAGACTGGAAGTTCCAACTTCTACAATTACATACGCCATTTTCTTGCTGGAATTTTTTTTTCTATACACACACACATACAAACACTTCAGTGATAAAATCAAACTGGGTTTGATTCTCTGGGAACCCAGTTTAATACAGATTCTGATAGGGTGAATTTCAATGCTATGAAAAGTACTTACAAACTGCGAAACTTGGGCAAATTAAACATCTCCTGATCCTCAACTTCATTATGTTAAATATAGATGATAGGATTCACCTATATTGCAAAGTAGCAATTTCACAAACTCATCAGGGTCTCAGGGCATTTTCTTTCACCATCCTTGGCATTCTTTTGCCCTCCTGATCCCAGTGTCTACTGTGCTTGCAAACATCAGGACATATTGTATGTAAAATTGAGAAGGGAAAGGAAGAATCTTCTCTAGGAGAGGCTTTGCAGAAAGACTCTCCCAAAAATTCCCATCCATATCTCATTGAACAGAATTATGTCAAATAAGCAGACCTAGCTACAAGATAGGTGAAAATTTCTATTATTTCACCTTTGAAAAAGGAGCCCTGGTGACACAGTGGTTAAAGGATTCAGAAACTAGACTGAAGGTCAGTGGTCTCAAGCCACTAGTTGATCTACCGACAAAAGATGCTATGGTTTGCTTCTTAGAGTCTAGCCTTTGAAAACTTATAGGCCAGTTCTATTCTACCTTGAAGGGTTAGTAGTAACTGATTGTTACAGTTTAACTACTCTAATAAAGAGATTATAAGTACCGAAGAAGAATTAGAACATATATTAAGTGAGTCCCCTTCAGAAGCTGCCTTTACAGGTATCTAAAGATTAAATAAGAAATAACTATGTAGAACACCTAGTAAAATAATCAGTAAATAGCACTTACTCCTTTACTGAGTGTGTTGCTAACACTGATCTTGATGCTGATGATGTAACAGAGGATGAAATAAAAGTTTAAATATTATACAGGTAAACAACTGCATTAATGTAAGTATTTTCAATTATGTTTAATAATCTTTCTCTAATACATAACACTATTGGTGACAAAATATGGTACTTGAGGTCAAATGATCATTGGTTACTTCACATTCATAACTTGGTTGCAGTTGAGAGCTATATTTTTAGGTTGAAACATCTAATTTGATTTCTTTCCAAAGTTTATTTTCTTGGAGAGTTTAAAGACCATCTGTGGAGATTTTTTGAGATACGTATATAAAAAACTGTGAGCTTGTTCATTTGGATCTTTTTTTTAAAAAAATAGAAAGAATTAAAAAGGAAATCCCTAAAATAAAGTCCTAAATAAAATAGCTTAGAAATGTGATTTTTTCTTTTTCTTTTTTTTTTTTTAATTTTTTAAACATTTTATTAGGGGCTCATACAACTGTTATCCCAATCCATACACACATCAATTGTGTAAAGCGTATTTGTACATCATTTCTCAAAACATTTTCTCTCCATTTAAACCCCCGACATTAGGTCCTCATTTTTCCCCTCCCTCCAGAAATGTGATTTTTTCAAAGAAATACATTAGATAGATAGATACACATAAATATGCCAATTTATTTAGTTTTGCCTAACCTATTTGCCTCAAGAAAAAAAAAAACCCAAAACCAAATTCACTGCCATTGAGTCAATTCTGACTCACAGAAACCCTGTAGAACAGGGTAGACTTGTTTCTGTGGATTTGAAACTCTATGGGAACAGACAGCCTTGTCTTTCTCCAGTGGAAATGATGGTGGTTTTCACTGCTGACCTTGAAGTTACCAACTCAAAGGGTAGGCACCAAGACTCCTAGTGATACATCTTAATGCGTTTTCAATCCTTCATCTCCTTCAGTTCTACAGATTTGTTTCTTGCTCATCACCTACCCTGTTTCCCCCAAAATAAGACAGTGTCTTATATTAATTTTTGCTCCCAAAGATGCGCTAGGTTTTATTTTCAGGGAATGTCTTATTTTTCCATGAAGAAGAATACGGTACACATTTATTGTTTATTGTTTTATTAAAAGAGACCTCGCATTTCCTGTCTGCTCCGACTGCGCTGCAGAGTCCAGAGTTACAGTAGATTCGGGGGGTCTTATTTTGGGGGCGGTCTTATTTTCAGGGGGATGCCTTATATTTCAGTGAGAGGCAAAACTGTAAGTAGATCTTATTTGGGGGGGATGTCTTACTTTCAGGGAAACGGGGTAAGTGTATTTAAATTACCATTTTATAAACCTAAGAGGCACATAAATAAGTACAAAATAATGTACTTGTGAAATAACAGAGGTATTAAATGAATGTTAAGAAGATCCTGAAAAAAGTTAACTAACTCTGCCTAGAGAACACATGAACTCAGAGTGAAATCATTAAGGATCGGTGAAGTTTCCTAGAGCAGCAAGGAGAGAGAAGAGTATTTAAAGTAAAGTGACTAGCAAATTAATAGCGAGAAAATAGGAAAGAGCTTAAATGTTAAAGGACTATTAATTGGTATGGTGTACCTGCAAGATAGGAGACATAATGATGAGTTTAATGATAAAGTTAAGGAGCCCTGGTGACATAGTGGTTACATATGGGGCTGCAAGGTCAGCAGTTCAAAACCACCTGCCACTCTGTTTGAGAAAGGTGGGACTTTCTACTCCTGTAAAGAGTTAGTCTGGGAAATGCCGAGGAAGTTCTTCTCTGACCCAGAGAATTTCCATGACTCAGCATAGACTCGATGGCAGTGAATGGATTAGGTCTCAGCTATAAATGACTCAACCTCTGTTGTACAGCAGTGGACTTTTAAGTGTTTAGTGAAATATCAAGTTTGCATTTTAAATTACCAGGTCTTATGTGAGTGGGGAATTAGGAGGAAGGGGAAAGAAGCTGGATTCAAGCAAAGCAATGGGAAAGCTTATATAATGGCAGGCAAGTGACAGAGAGAATAGAGCACAAAGGTTTGAGAAAACTCAGGAGGCAAAATCTATAAAATTCCGATTAAATTAATCATTGTTTAATTGTTAATTTTGTTTACCATGGTAATGGTTTGCTGTAGAATAAAATTATTTCCTAATTGCCTATTTAAATAATTTGCTCTTCTCACCCCTTTTCATGCTTCCACTTGTATGCCAGCTTAAATGGTGAGAACTAGGTTTGCAGAAGGCAGAGTTACATTGAGTGTCCCAAATCCATTTTGGGTCTTCATGTGGATGAAACCTCCACTTGAATTTCATGCTGATCACTAATAAGCATGATAAATAGCTTTTCCCATAGGCAGAGTGTGTTTCAAAGTGGATTGCTACCACTGCCCTAGCCAGCTGAAGAAGGAACAGTCTCTCTCCCTCAGGGACTTGCCCAGGTGTGTTCTTGATGGAATTGGTATACTAGGGTCTGATGATCATGAGGCATCCCTGGACCCCTTTGGTCAGAAAGGCCTGAACCTATCTTGAAAGCTCTCCTATCTAGAATAACATATGTGCCTTGATTATGGTCCCACTTGTGTAGTCCTGTGATATACTGATCTGTTCCCAATTGTGCTTTGTGATCATTTTCTTTGCCCTCTCTTGTCCCCTTGGAGGGGCCGAATTTCTGTAAATCATACTGACTGCTTCCTTCATCTGGTTGCTATGTCTTAATCCTGTTTAAAAGTTAATAAACGCTCTCTATAAATTACATTTGAGATTGGGGATCTCTTTTGTACCCTAATTCATCATTCTTAATTACATACAAAATTTCGGTTCCATTATCATTCACATGACTGTCAATCATTGTCCACCATCTTTCTAAGCATTCCTCACACTTTGGTCCCTAATGCCTTATCAACGCTTTTATCCACCTTCACTTCTCTCTGCATTCTATCTTCGTACACACTGATGTACACTACAGCTGGGATGCTTAGGACGTTCAGAGGTAAATGTGCATTTGAACTATGAGAGCTGTATTTCCTTTCCTCTTTTAGGCACAGCCGTTATAGTGCACATTCAACCACACAAAAACCTTTTGAGGCAGCAAAACCCTCAAGTGCGTAAACATAAATAAGCACTTTAAGTGCCATATTTCCTCTATTAAAAGGGCTTTGTGTTTATGATAAATGGAGAAAAATGTCTGCCTAGTTCATTGCCACTATGTAGTTAAGACAACTAGTAGGTTGATCCTTTTGTTGTTGTTGTTGTTTAACTCACTAAGATTTTGTGTAAATGTCATTTAATTCTCAGATTATGTCCAAATTCATAATAATAAAAGTCCCATTTTTCATTTAAATTGAAGAAAAATAGCATAATTATATATGTATCCCTTTCAAAATCTAGTGAGATGATGTTATTGTTTTACTGTTTGTGAAATTCACGTTTGCTAAACCTAACCTGATTTAGACTTAAGGAGCATTTACAGCCATTTAATTAATTTGAAATTTTACTTCAGGCACCAGTAACTCAAACAGACCCAGACCAATGCTATTAAATCACCTGGACAGCATATTCTCAGAGCAGCCTTTCAGAAAGAAAATGTGCTTTACCAAATTCGCAAAATGTGAGTTTCATACCTTTGGGGAATTTTAAATAAGAAACCTTATCCTGTTTTTCAGAGAATAGCATATTGCAAAATCATAATGAAATTTTCAGTTCCATTATCATTCACATGGCTGCCAATCATTGTCCTCCATCTTTCTGAAATGCACTAGATTAGGATCTTTCTCAGAAAATGGGTAACAATAAAGCCTTCATAGAAAATGTTATAGTCAATAAAGAGATGCCAAGTTCATTTTAAAACTTCATATTTGAAATAAGAATACTGCTAGTATTTTTTTATCCTCATTTACCCTCAAACAACTTATCTAATAACTCTTGCATCTGGAAGTAATAATGGCTTTCATGTGTACTGAGAAGCACAATGAGATGAAATCTCAAATAATTTCTTCAAATACAAAGGCAGCTGCTTTATAGTGTGAAAACTTGCTATTATAAAATCATTTTATACTTCAATTAAGATGCTCAGCTTCATATTTCCTCTCAATATAATGATGCTGATATTGTATATCAGTCAAATAATAACCAGTATCATATTTTAAAGGCTACCCTTTAGAACAACATTTATACAAAATGAATTTTCCAACCAAAGTAAATTACATAGTAAAAGAATTGAGAAAAATATCTAGTGGTTAAAACAAAACAAGAGTAAAGAATAGGAGATAATTTCAGTTTGGGCACTGTGCCTTTTTTCTGTCTTATTGTTGTTATTCTGTTAGGGACCATGGAGTCGGCTCCCACTCCCGCCCATAACGACACTATATAAGACAGCATGAAACACCGCCCAAGTCATGCATCACTTTTACAACAGTCCCTAGGTTTGAACTCATGGTTGCAACCACCATGTCCATTTATTTGAGAGTCTCCATCTTTTTCACAGAACTTTTACTTTACAAGCATGGTATCTTTTTCCAGGGACTGACAACATGTCCAAGGGACCTGCAGTCCTCCCTTCTAAGAAGCAGTCTGGTTGTACTTTATTCAAAATACATTTGTTCCTTCTTCTGGAAACCAATAGTATATTCAATCGTCTTCTCCAAAACCATAATTCAAATTAGTCTCTCTTATTCGTGCAGAGAAAGCCATTGAAAATACCATGGTTTGGGCCAGGCACACCTTGGTCTTCAAAGTCATATCTTTGCTTTGTAACACTTGGATCTAAGTAAAATTAAATTCTTGACGATTTCAATCTTTTTCCCATTTATCATCATGATCCTTGGTCCAGTTATAAGGAATTTTGTTTTTGTATTTTTCTTAAGTTGAGGTCTGATCATATTAAAGACTTTGGTCTTTCACATTGATCAGTAAGTGACTCAAGTCTTCTTCACCTTTAGTAAGCAAAGGTATCCTCTACATATCGCAGATGTACTCCAATCCTGCTGCCATGTTCTTCACAGTCCAGACTTTGAGTTGAGTTGCTCAGCATAAAGATTGAACAAGCGTGAAAACATACAACTCTACCCTATGCCATTCCTAATGCTAGATCGTGCAGGATACGTTGTTCAGCACAATCAATTGAGTCTTGGTCAATGTATAGATACTGCATGAGCACCATTAAGTGTTCTGCAGTTCCTATTCATTATTTGCAATGTTACCCATAGTCTGGATGATCCACAAAAGTTAATGCCTCTGCAGTCAATAAAACACAAATAAGCATCTTTCTGATATTTTCTGCTTTCACCTAATTGCCATCTGACATCTACAATGACAGTCAGGGCTGTGTCCTCTTTTAAATCCAACTACAATTTCTGGTAGCTGTATGTCAATAAACAGCTGGAACTATTTTTTAATTACCCGCAGCAAAATTTTACTTGTGTGTGATATTAAAATACCCAATGAAGTTAGTTATATCAATAATGTCTATCCTGTTTCATCACATTCCTCTGGACTGGTCACAGATATGGATCTCTTCTAGTCAGTCAGCCAAATCGCTTGCCAAAGATGAATAAGAGCTTCCAGTATCCATTTGTTGAAACACTTCAACTGAATTTCTTTCCACTCCAGAGCCTTTTTTATTCCACTGATACCTACAATGCTGGTTGCACTTTGTTTCCAATACCCTCTGCTCTTGATTATATGCCAACTCTAGAAATGAACTGTGCACCAATCAATTCTGTGTTGTACAGTTACTGTGTATTTCTTCTTTTTTCATGTTTCCTACATTTTCAAGTATTTTCCCATAGAATCCTTTAACATTGCAACTTGAAGCTTAAGATGTGGCTTCGATTCTTTCAGCGTGAGAAATGCTGAGTGTGTTTTCCTGTCTCTGGTTTCCAACCATCAATCTTCGCACATTTCATTATTTCTCTTCTCCGCGATATCTCCCAGGTGCTGTAACTATTAAACCTGAGAAAGTTTGACTCTCTCTGACCTCCCTTGTGCTTCCTTCATGATGTTCTTGAGGCCATCCCACCAGCCATCATGTCTTTGGCCCTCAGTGGGCAGTGCGTTACATCTAGTCTTAAGATGCTCTCGAAATCTAGGAAAGAAATATTCAAGATCATTGTACTTAGGCTCTAGTGGACTCGGTTTAATATTCTTCCGCTTCAACTTGAACTGCATATGAATAATTGCTGTTCTGCTCTATAGTGTGCCTTGTTATGACTGATAACATTGAGCTTCTCCATCATATCTTTCCATTGATATAGTCTCTGGGATTCCTATACAATCTGTTCAGAGGCCGGTCCATCTCCGCAGATGTTGTTGAACAGTTATTTGCACTGAGTAAGTTGTTGGTCATGCAAAATCCTAGCACGTAATCTCTCGCATCCTTGCCATCATGAAGGCCATGTTTTTGAGGTACCCATTCTTCCTTGTTTCCAACTTCTTAACATTAGTAATTATTGATAATCTTAATTGTATGTTGGATCAATGTCAAGCTGCAGAAGTTGATAAAAATCTTCAATTTCTTTATCTTCTGTATTATTAATGGCAAGTGTGTATATTTAGGGACCAGTCACATTAGTTGATCTTTCTCTCATGAGTATTATCCTATCACTGACAGTATTATGTTCCTGGATAGATCTTGAAATGCTCTTTTTGACAATAAATGTGACACTATTTGTCTACAGTTTGTCATTCCTATCAGAGTAGATTGTGTGAATAATTCAAAATGGCCAATAGCAGTCATTTTCAGTTCATAATGCCTAGGCTTTGATTCCTTATGTGCTCCATTTCATTTACAACTCTCAATTTTCCTATATCTGTATTCTGTACATTCTGATGGCTAATGAATGTCTACAACTGTTTCTTCTCCTTTGAGTCATGCCACATCAGCAAATGATGGTCTTGAAAGCATTCATTTGTCCACAGCATTAAGGCCAACTCTACTTTCAGGAGACCACACTTCCCTGGGTTTATTTTGAGTGTTCCCCAAACTCAGGGGTTCATCTTCTGGCACTAGATCAGATAATGTCCCTGTACTATTCTTAAGGTTCTAATTTGCACACACCCACCCTTTCTGGTTTTTTTCGAAGTGTACTGCCATGTCCTTCTTTCTAGTTTGTGTTAGTCTGATAAGTCCTATGAACCCTGCCCACCGTGATGACCCTGCTAGGAGTCAAAATAGCACTGGTGACATTGTTTCTAACACCACCACACAGTCGTACCACTATAGGATGACGAGCTGGCAGATAAATAGAGGTGCACACACATAACAAAGTTAAATATGAGCCTAAATGCCCGATATTTGCTGGGTTTGTCTCCATAAATTCTCTCAAATGCCTGCATCTAGAACTTTTCAGCTGCTTACAACTACATATAGTCAACTTTTTAAAAAGTTGGATCAGAAAAATGATCTATCAAATAAAACAATCAGAATCTAAACTGAGCTATTTGATTTAATTGGGTTCATGTTGTTCTTTAAGATCTATTTTTATCATCTAACAATTTCATGGGTAAGGACAGAATGGCATTCAAGAAGTGAATCTACTTTGAGCAGCATGAAATAAGCATTCTACTCTAAGGGTGAATTAGTCACACAGTGATTTTTCCCCCTTCCATCTGACAGCAGTGTCACAAAAGATGAGACCAGAAACGGGTATTCACGTTAGCTTGACAACAAGTGATTGAGCATATCAGGAACCATCATTGGGCCAGCTAAGGAAGATGCTTCAGAATGAATGTGGCCAGTACAAGGTATCACAGTGTAAGTTTTACTTGAGGAACGCATTCCAGTATCCCCAAAATGATGATTCTATATATATATATAATACAGGATTTTTGGATAGCTGTTTTGTTTTAGGATTGTGTACTCTTCCGCTTTAATGATACATGCTTTTCTGTTGATCCTAATTTACTGCACTCAAGACTTTTTCTAAGTTTCTATTTTTTTAAAAGTTAACAGTAAGAGGGTATAATGGAAGCAAACACATCATTTGTAACAGAAACCAAAGATTAAGTACCTTGAATAAAATTAACAAAATAATATCCAGGGTTTATATTCAGAACACCTTCCAATTGCTGAGAAGTACAAAACGGAAAGATGGAACAAAGGGAAATGCATGCCAGCATTACAAAGATGTTGATTCTCCTTAAAATAAACTAGATAAACTCCAATAGAAATAACAGAAGAAATAACAATTTTTGAAACTAGATAAAATTTTCATGATATTTCATATACACAATGCAAACAAGAAAGCATAGTTACTAACCATCTGAAAAAAAGATTTTAAATATATGATCAGTGTCAGATAAACACAATATAATTAGTAAAATTAGTGTATTTTAATTTGTATATTAATTCTCAAAGCATGCATGCTAACAGAGAAGATAATAAAGCTCTGAAAATACCCCAAAATAGATGTAAAGATTGATATTGTAAAATTGAATGTCATTTTAATCAGAGAAGTAGAAATATAAATTGTAAACTCATGACTCCTCCTTTGTCTCCATTTTAATGTGGATGAAGAGGAAGGCAATAGACAGCGAGAAGGAGGTTGGGCAAGTGATGGAGGCAGGGGAAGACACTGGGAGGCTTTCAAGAGTTACAGACAAGCAAGGTAAATACTATCATATACACAGTCCAGCTATAGTGGTGATCTCTAAATAGAGACCAGGATAGACACTGAAGTTGAACAGGTATGGGAGTGAGAGAAGGAGTACACATAAGCATACAAGGGGCAAGTTGTGAAAACTTAGACATCAAGCACCTTGAGTACAAGTCTCCTAGTCTGAGGCTCAGGACCATATTATCAGGGAACACTAAGGACAATTGGCATGACACAGTTCACACAGACAATGGTCTTCAAGCTACGTCCTATTTTTGGTGAGTAGTGACTGGGATCTTAAAAGCTCTCATGAGTGGCCATCTAAGGTACAACTATTGGGATCCAGATGATGAAAATCAATATGGACACAATTAGTCCAATGGACCAATGGGCCACACAAACATCAGTCTCCACAACCCTGAGACAAGAAGAACTAGATGGTGCCCAGCTATGACTACCACCTGCTCTGAGAAGGAGCACATTGAAGTGGACACAAAGGTGAAACTAGAACAAAATCATAAAAGAAACCAGACTTAATGGAGAGAGACCCGTGAAATCCCTAAAACTACGCTCTTAATCACCATTCTGGTCCAGATTCCCCCGTATGTTAGAATAATCAACCATTTAAGATTTAAAATGGCAGAATTTATCCAAGGAAAAAATGCAAATGGTTAGGAAAGCAAGAGGAGCAGAAACGGGAAGCACGGAGAGGAATTAGAATGAGCGGACGCTACACGGATGGGGTTTAAATCAATGAGATGAAACAAATGGATACAAATTGTTGAATGTAAAACTAATGATCTACTCCTTGACCTGATTCACAATAACAAGTTCAAAATAAAAATAAAGCATACGTAAAGGAGACCGTGACCATAATTTACAAAGCTGGGCGCAAAATGAAAATATGAGACCTCTTATTTTAAAAAATAGGTGGGAGATTTAAAATATAAGTATTATTTTTAAATATATGTTTTATTTCTTTCCATTTATACTAAGGACAATAGTCACAACTGTGTAACAACATAAACTTACAACTTATACAAACAAATTCTTGATGTTCTAATATTATGTAGTATAATAAATAATCCTTTATTAGTATAACAACTTGTATATATATGAATTTGATGCACAATCTCAAACTGTATACATTTAGTAACTTTATCTTCAACTGATAAAATTGAAAGTGATGTCAGTTTCTCATCTTAAATCAAAATTGCTATTTTAAAAATAATTTTTACTTTTAAAAGAGATCTTTCTGCTGATGCAATTGTTATTGGATATGTGAAGTGCATTTTATAGGCTGCTAAAATGCTTTGTTAATTTCAAAAATAGTTGAGTTATTTTACTTCTAGAGCTGATTACTCTTGTAAAACATTTTTAACTTAATTCTTTGTATAAATCAGATTCATAAATGTCTAAATTTAATATTAAATAATAGTATCTTAATGTTTTCTTTATTTCCTGAAATTATGTAGGTCAGACAAGGAAACCAAAGTGGAATCGCGCTTTGTATAGAATACAAAACACATGTATACATTATATGTATGAATTATTTCAGTGAGAAGAAAACAACTTTAAAAATGTCTTCCTCTTTAATATTGGTTTATTTGAATTTTATGTAGAGAGAGCTCCTTTTCATCAAATGTGACTATCTTTAAATTTAGTTTCTATTTGTAAATCTGCCTACAAATTCCCTTTACAATGATGCAGCTCTCTTCCACACCGAAGATTTTGAACGTCGGAGGCTAAAAACCACTCGTGTCTTTTACTGCAGTGTTCACGTACAATTTTTTTTCTTTGCAAAACGTTACTGACAAAGCTGACTTTTTTTTTCAGGTCAGTAGCTGTTAATTACAGAATTAGCTTTGGGGTACATGTCTCTTCCAAAGTCGGATAACCAAAAGAACAGAATGAAGGGTACGATTCCTCACGATCTGAAGATTTCCCACGGGAGGGGATGGTGAGATGCAGGAATGAATCATGTGATCATTAAGGTTATGTGTCAACTTCGCCAGGCCAATATTCTCAGTGATTTAGCATTTAATATACAGTCATCCCCCATGAGGAGATCTAATGTGATATCATCACTTTTATGCTATTAAAAGCCAAGTGAGTTTCCTCATGGGTGTGATCTGCTTCAAATATACATGGACACTCAGGGAAAGCTTTTTGAAAGTTGGGATTTAATACATATATCATATCATTCCAAATTTCCATCACATCAAATAGAATGTCCAACTGCTACCACAGTTTCCAAATACTCATTTTCTACATGGACTCCTTGACATCGTCTGCCTTTTGCCCCACCTCCACCACTCTACCCTTTCTCCTGAACCCCTAATTCTACTAGCTGTCTCTGTTGGTTCATTAATCCTGGATTTCATATACCAAAAGGCCAAAATGCATAAAGCACAGCTTCAAGAGGGTGACCTCCATTGACATAACACATCTGAGACACAGCCTAAGATGAACAGATGAAAAACAAACAAAATTGTACAAACCAAAAATACAGAAAATTTTGGAAACCAGGTCAGGTCCTGCCCGCATCATAGGGAGGATTGACTGACAAAGTTTTAACTGTTCAGGTCAGATTTATGCCTTGGATCTCTCTACTCGTCTCTCCTAAGCACTCTATTTGGTGAGCACATTCCTCCCTTCCCTCAATTTTAGATAGGGAGAGTTCTCCATATGAATATTTTCTAAGCAGTTCCACAAGTGAATCTTGGGTTCCCACTGTCATCCACCGCCTTCTGCACACTGGATTCTCACAAATTAAGCTCTGATACTGATCCCCACTTAGACTTCAGATTTTGTGCATTCCCATCCTTCGGTGGCTGATGATGTTGTGCTTCTTCCATGTGGACTTAGTTGACATCTCACTTAGATGGCTTCTTGTTTGGAGACAAGACTTCCAGATAGCCAGGCACCATCTAAATTCTTTGCCAATCTTGCTGTAGCACCCATATCTTCTGTGTTCCCTTCCTGAGGGTGAAAAGCTCACGTTTTATTGTTATTGTTGTTGTTGGGCCTGGATGATTCATCTGGCTCCTCATCTGACCTCTAGCTCTTTAGATTTGAACCAGTGGCTTGCTGTTTTTTCTATCCATCCTGGGGGTCATCAGTGGCCTGACATCTTGCCTGCTGGGTTTGGATGCCTTTGCAATCAGAAAACTGTTATCTGACCTGCTGATCTATGCAAATATAGGAGTCAACAGAAGCCTCCAGCCTGACATCTAGCTCATAAACTAAGAGCACAGTGAGAGGATGAGGGGAACCAAACCCTTTCACAATTGTATATTGCCCTGAATATAGGAGTGTAGGAGGACCAGGAGTAGGAGGACCAGGAGTCCTTTGTGAGTAGAACTGCCATTGAAACTTGTTTTTAAATAACTAACTCATCATTGAAAAGTTAAAAAATTATATCTAAAATAATAATACCAGCTATTCAGCGTGCAGGGCATCTGACAGAGTTAGTAAATTGCATAGGCTTTGGATCCACTTGCCTGTGCCAGGATTTTCCAATGATGTCATCGAATCTAAGGTAATCCACGCTATGATGGGGTCTTTTGTTAGCGGACAAGCACTTGTGGGAAGATTAGGAGGGAGTGCTGCCCCTTGATCAGTTGAGAGCCTTGATCCAATGGAAAGGAAGCATCCTTGAGGTGTGGGATACTCCTATTTCAGCAGAGAGGGAAGGCTTTTCTCTTTTTGCAGGTATGGATCCTGCGTCTGACTCAGCAAGCTGCCACCTTGCCGCTGAATCATTGACCTTGGGTGACCTTGGATTCATTGGTCACACTGCCTTCACCAGCCTGTGGTCTTCAAGTTCCTGGTTCATCAGCCTAGCACCTACTTGAGTCAGAAAGAGCCTCCAGCTTAACGTCTGATTTGAACCAGACTGGACTTGGCTGCTTCTAAGACCGTGTGAACCACTTTCTTAATATAAAATCCACTGGTTTTTCTTTTCTAAAGAAACAAGCCTAACACGTAAGTGTTATTGGAAAAATAAAATCTTAAAGTCTTCCAGCTAGAATTTCAGTGAACACACACACACACACACACACACACCACAAAAGCCTGTACTTTCTGGTCTTTATGACTTTGTACATGCGACTCCCGTTTCGTGGAAGGCCCTTCATGTCTAATCAACTTCTTGCTGACCCAGTCATCCTTCAGGCCGAGCTCCGATTCCATCTTATTCTGCGAAGCAGGTGCAATTATCTCCTTCGCTCTCTCCCAGAAAATTACAGGCATTTATTTTCAATTGTTTACATCAGTCTCTTCAAATAGATATTAAACTTCTGCCAAAAGATGAGAAGATGTAGCAGTCGCTCTTGTGTCCCCAGTACCAGGCCTGAAATATTTCAGCTGGCATTTCAATAGCAGAAGTCTATGGAATTATGAAGTTAGTTCATTGAACGCAGTTTATGAAGATGAGTCTTTAAGACTTTAGTATACAACTGATCAACAACGATATGAATCACTTGGAAAGGTAAGCCTCAAGACGCCTGCTTTGAAGGGAATTTTCATTTGGGTACATTCTGCAATAGGTGTAACACTTGACTGACCAGGTCAATTCCCTTACTATGCCTTTACTTTTGGTCGAGTGGCTTCCCCTCTCCGTATCTCAGAGTTCTCATCTATAAAATGAGAACAATAATTTTAAAAATTCAGGACCATTAGTTGAATCAAATGTGATTAACTTTTCATGTGTTTGCACAGAAGGTAGAGGGGCTTCAATGAAAGTTTTTCCACATGTCGCTCCAGCTTCTTAAAATATTAGTTTCAGGATCTATAGTGATCCTGAAGCAGAATGCACATATGCACATGCAGGAGGAAACCACGTAAAACAGCTATCACTGCACTTGGCAATGGCGGCCACTTCTTCCTGGTCTATCCCTGGGCAAGGAAATGGAACCAAAAAGGCATGAATTTTTAAAATCAGTCTGAACCTGCATGAGAACCCTCACAGGAAAACGTACAGGTCGATGCTCAGCTAGAAACATAATATCCCTCTCAGAAGACAGGAGGTCAGTGTATCATTTCATAGCAACCCAATCTCCTGTCCATTAGATTTTAAACAGCATCGGAAATAGCAGTGCCCTGCTGAAAGATAGCTGCCAAGTGTGTCCCTCTGAACGTATGTTATTCTCCACAGTCCTATTATTGGACAATAATCCAATCTCGTGCATCAGGTTCTCTAAGTCTCCCATCCTAAAGCTCCGACCTGTAATTTTCCAATTCCAATTATTTGTATGGATCACAACAATTTATAAAATTTGGATCTGCTCCACTTTTACTTCATCAGTCAGGTCTGAACTGGTTTGAAGCCTTAATGTAGGCTTCATGCTAATGTAGGTTCTAGCTACAAGCTGCTGGAATCTTAGCATACCTTGTCTCTTTAAAGTGATATGATAATCACACAGTGGGTCAAAATTTGATTTAGATAGTGACTCTACAACTTGAAAATTATGTAATTGTCGGGAAGTGATTTAGTATCTTAGAATCTCTGTTACTCATCACCGACATGATATTATACTAATTTTCAGTCTTGTTAAGAATAAGGTCATGTGACCCCAGTCCTGCCTCTCATTTCTAGCTAGAGTGGACATGTGCCCTGGTACAGATAAGAGCTCACAACACATGGGAGCCAGGTCAGATAAACCCCTCAGAAACAGAAATTGGAGTAGCGATACCAGAAGGGTAGGAAGAAAGTGAGGGGAGGAAGGGATGAATGGGGAACCAATCACAATGATTGACACATAATACCCCCCCACACACACACACCAGGGGAATGAACCAAAGAAACGTGGGTGAAGGGAGACAGCAGTTGGCATAAGATATGAAAACAATAATAATTTATAATTTATCAAGGGGTCACTAGTTGGGAGGGGGAGAAGAAAGGGAAAAAAAGAGGCTGATACCAAGGGCTCAAACAGAAAGTAAATGTTTAGAAAATAATGATGGCAAAATATATGCAAATATGCTTGATTCAATGGATGTATGGATTGTTATAAGAGCTGTAAGAGTTCCCCAAGCCCCGTAAAAAAAGCAAAGAACAGAGGGGAATAAAAAGAATGAGATCATGTGTATAAGATGACAAACATATAGCATGTACTTTGTGCACACTGGCATCCTGTCTATTTAATTCATGCTCTAGTCCCATCACCAGTCGTGAAAGTGGCATTCAAACCAGGGTACGTGAAAGTGGCATTCAAACCAGGGTACGCCTCCAGTCACGTTCTTTGGGCTACAGATGTCACCCAGTGTGCTGGGCAGATTTCTAACGAGGTCCTACTCCAGATTCCTGTGCTTGGTTATTGAATCAAATACTAATCAACTTTACTCGGTGAAGGTATTTTGCAAGCAATTTGTGATGAATGTTGGGGACCTTACATTAAGTAAAATTTCCTGGATGGCAAACTAAACACCTGAGCCTTTAAAAAGAAAGACACGTTCTGCCTGGAATGAGAGCTGCAGCTGCAGGAGGGCACTCGGGAAACGAGGCAGAAGCAGACGGAAGAGATGCAAAGGGTGCAAAGCAACCACTTCAATCCATGGAATGGAAGACCTCCAGCAAGCCGAATGAAACAGGAAACAGAGGCATCTTTCAGCTTCTGGCAAGACACAGAGGCACACTGTGTCTAGACTTCTGAAAAATCTGCTCTGAAAATCTTAAATCCGTGCTATTTTAAGGTGCTATATTTGTTGTGATTTGTTAAAGCAGCAATAACTCCAGAAGAAAAAAAAACAATCCTACTGCCATTGTGTCAACTCTGTTTCATAGTGACTAGGTTAGGCTGGGTAGATTAGAGAAACAAATCCATGGACACTCATATGTGTATAAGAAAGAGTTTTATATAAAGGGTAATTGTACATTAAGGAAGCATCCCAACCCAGTCCAAGCCCATAAGTCCGATGCCAATCTATAAAGTCCTCTTCAGATTCACAAAACACATGCAATGATGCCGAATGCAGGAAGACCACAGGCCAGTGGGTGGGAAGTCTGTGGATCCAGTGGCATTGTAAGGATCTCAGGGCTGGCAGAGGTCTCCACATGGCTCCTCCAGTTCCCAGGGCACAGGGTCTATCAGCATAGTGCCATGTGTCTTGTCAGTAGAAAATCTCCCATGTGTCTTGTCAGTAGATCATCTCCAGAAAGTCTCTCCTGCCTCCAAGGAGGAAAATATGGGAGTTCCCAGAATTCTCAGGAGAAGTCCATGCCCAGAGGGGGGCCTCATTGGTTATATCTTGATTGACAGGTCAGGCTCTACCCCTTCCCTCTTAATCCTCTCAAATCCCAAATTGACACCAGATTATGTAACTACCAAAGTGACCCTATAGGCCAAATTAGAATTGCCCTCTTTGGATTTCTTAGACTGTAACTCTTTAGCACAAAGGAGGGGCAACTGCTGACTTTGGAGGTAGAAAGTCTTTGGATCCAGTGGCATTATAAGCCCAACACTTTGTCCTCCACATCACTAGGAACAATAGCAAATTAGTACATGCTCCCTGGAGAGGATTCAGAATAGTCTTAAAAACAGAAAGTATTTAATCCACTAAAAGATGCACAATTACTCTGTGTCTTATTATTACTGTGCCTGTTGTTCACCTGCAGCCAAAATTTGGAATGGCATACATATATGCTGAAAGTAATAAAGAGACTTAAAAAGGATAATCATGTGGGATGAGCCTTTTATTTTCACCAGTCTCCTACTGTAGAAAAGGAAACACATTTTTAAAAGGCTCTGTTGTTACATTTAACTTTCTAATAGGATGTGTTCTCCCCAGAGATGAATCTTACACCATCCCAGGTTTTCAAGAAATAGGAGGAACTGTTTCAGCTATATTTGACAGGCACACTCAGTCACATTATTAGGAAGCAGCCTTTGGTATCTACAAACAACAGGCAAGGCATCCTTATGCGAACTGAACAGGAAAAATTAGCACAAATGTTCCCGACAGCTGAGACTGAAATATTAAAAACTGTGGGAATGCTCTCCGCAGAGAAACTACCAAAATAGAATGTACTCTTTAATTGAAGAGTGGCATTCATAAGTAAGCTCTCTGTTTCTCCCTCCTCCAGTAGTCCAACTTCTATTTCAGAGGATATATAGCAATTATTGTACCTCTGATCTTCTTCCTAAGGGTTGGCTTAAACCAATATCCTGAAGTACTTGTTGACAGTTTGCCGCCTAGTTGTGGAAAAAAAATTCACTGATTTTTTTAAATCAGGTACACACATACACACACACACTCACTGTATTCTTCCCCACCCCCATATCTTATGTTATCCAAATGTTGGGCCAAGAAATTAGAGGGGGCAAATTCATTACCCGATCTGAAGTTCCTGCAAGCTATTCCCAGAATGGAAGTGGATACGCACTTAAAGAGCACTTGAGAGAGAATTGCTGAAAACAGACAAATGAAGGGAGGCATTCCCCATTTCACTCAAAACACCTGCCAGGAGGAATTCTGGGTGACCTCAGGGACCACCGTCCTTCCCTTCCCCCGACGCTATGGGGAGTCACTGCAAACAGGTAGCAAGAGATGATCTTTGCCTCGAATGGTTCTTCCAACGTCTCTCCATCAGACAGATGGTGATCTGCAATCCTTTTCTCAAAGAATGTTCGAAAATGAGGCTAAGTCATTTTTAGTTACACACGGAGTTCCTATGGGACGGAATGAACTCTACAGCAACTAACCATTAGAAGACCGCCCCCTGATTTACCATGATTTCCCAACCAAACTCCCTGCCATTGAGTTGGCGGGACTCACCGTGACCTAGTAGGACAAGGTAGAACTGCCTCTGTGAGTTTCCACGACTGCAACTCTTCACAGGAGTGGAAAAGGCCCTGGCGGTGTCATGGTTAGCGCTGGGTGCCAGCCACAGGTTGGGCTGCAGAACACCAGCAGCAGCTCATGGGAGAAAGACTGGGCTTTCTACTCCAGTAACAGATACAGCCTAGGGAACCCACAGGGGGTCGATGTGAGTCAGCATAGACTCAATGGCAATGAATGAGATCAACAGTCGACAGGTACTGTGTTGTTGAAGGCAAGGTATTTGCAATGAAGAAGTGGTTTATATTGCAAAATTCTGTCATGTGGTCTCCAGTTTCATTTCTATCACCAAGGCCCTGTTTTCCAACTACTGTCCCTTCCTCTTTGTTTCCAACTTTTACAATCCAAATACCAATAATTATTAATGCATCCTTATTGCAAGTTTGATCAATTTGTCAATTTGAGGATTAAGGGTGAAGAGGTGGAGTCTAGCCTGTCAATCCTTGTATAGCCAATGAGGCCTCTATGGCCTCCTGAGAATTCTGGGAACTCCTGTATTTCCTCCTTGGAGGGGGGAGACCCTCTCTCTGAGAGATGCTTTACTGACAAGACACATGGCACTATGCTGATAGACCCTGTGCCCTGGGAACTGGAGGAGCCAAGTGGAGACCCCTGCCAGCGCCAAGATGCTTCCACCACCACTAGATCCACAAGACTTTGCCCCCACTGGCACGTGATCAGCATCGTTGCATGTCTTTCATGAGTCTGACAAGGACTTTATAGATTGGTATCGGACACATGGGCTAATATCAGATTTATGGACTTGATCTGGACTGGCCTGGGGTGTTTTCTCAATATTCAATTGCTCTTGTATTAAACCTCTATTTTATACACATATGAGTATCTATGAATTTGTTTCTCCAGTCTACCCAGACTAACATATTAGGATATCAGTTATTATGTGTTATATTTTATTTTTGAAGACTTACAATTTTCCTAGATGCCTATTTCATATATTCCAAGTTTCAATAATTGATAGATAATATTAATAATATAATTATCATATTACATAAGTAGTAACAACATAATATTTGCAGCAGCTGTTTCTTCTCATTTTGAGTTGTGCCCCCACCACACGACAAACTGACAGACAAGTGGCAGAGGTTCAGTAGGTGTACCAATTATCCAAGATATTCAGCTGCAATGTTTCTGAACCCACCAAAGAAGGAGAAATCATTTCAGATGAGTTTGGAAAAAGAATGGGAATTATTAGCAATTCTCTCTTTATCTAGAACAAACCTCCTATGGCAAAGATCTGGCGAATTCACAGTGTCAGAAAAGTCACATCTTTTCTTCGTCTTTTTTATTTTTTTCTCTCTCTTGTGTACGCTAATAGTCAGATTTTAGCTTGCTCATCACACTCTCATGAATAGTCTGGTTTTAAGAACATTTTATTACTTTTACTTTTAAAAAATCTCTCTTGTTTTTGAGGATATGCATCACCCACCTACACCAATCCAGCAGTCTCCATTATACTATAAGTAGCACAAAAGCTTTTTACTCCCCATTTATTTTGAGTTGTGTATATTCTCCCAAGAGTTTCCTATATTAACAGGTCTGAGACCTGATTCTAGACCTCGTGGGTTCACAATGGATCTTGGGATGCCAGCATGTGGTTCCATTGCTTGAGAGGCACTGCTCTCCAGTCCTTTATGGGAAGTCAGTAGTCACCAAGTACAAGCTGAAAAGAATGCCTGAGAGTTCGGGCCTAACATCCCTATTAGACGCCTGGTGGAAATGAAGCTTCCACAAAGTGAACCAGAAAAAGCCTTCCTAAGTTAAATCCGTGATGATCAAGCCAAACAAGTAAACACTGGCTTTGACTCACCTTGACAAGCATCAGAATCAGAAGAGAGTGCCTGCTTTGTCAGTTAGCTCCTGAAGAAGGAGATGTTGGAGGAGAGCCACAAACACTGGCAGGCTTAGCATGTTTCTATATTATTTAAGATCTTCAAATAACTTTAAAAATGACTAGTGACTAGAAGTGCAAACCGAATTAAAGGACAAACTTCATCTTTAGGAAAAACTGTTACTTAAAATCTTGTCTTCTCGGCCACCCCCATACATATGCTGAGCACATCATACCATCACCAAGGATTGTTAAATATAAAAAGCAAGAGGGAGTATGTATCAAAACGTACATTAAGGGTCCAAACCGAAAATGCACTCTTATAAAAAAAAAGAGGTGCCATTTTGAGACATTTTTCAAAAAGAGCAGTGATATAAGATGTCCCAAAGATGCAAAATATGAGCAAGAAATTAATTCAATACAGTGATCTGGATGTTAAAATGTATCACCTCTAATATCTATGCGGATCATATAACTGTCTGATCGCAACTTAGGACAGGACATACCTGCATGGGACAATAAAGCGATGCCTGGAGTTGCAGCAGCCCTTTTGAGAAAAGGAGGATGAAAGCACAAGATTGCATGACATCTCCATCAGGACATTTCCCCAGCTTGATGTGCCACTGTAAGAAACAACGTCAGAATCCTCACGACTACTGAAGACTCAATAGGCTCCAACATAGAAACAACGTGAGGGAGGGGCGAGGCTGGACAGTGTCGTTCTTCTCTGGTACGAGGGTAGCCATGAGTCAGAACCGACTCAGCAACAGCTAACATCATCGAACGCTCCAGTCCACGAGACTATCCTGGGAAATGTCTCCACTCGCCACAGACTATAGACGAGAACATGGCAGACACACGGACATTCTCTGCTAACATTCCATTGGCCAAAGGAAGCCATGTAGCTTCAGCTAACTTCACGGAAAAAAAGAGGCATAATTCTACTATGTCCCCAAAAGGGAGAAACCAAAATACTGATGACTTTATTGACGAGTTAAACTTCTTGTGCAAAGAAAAAGAAACTCTGTTTATGCCACTCTGGACTGAATTTTCTATTACTTGTAGCCAAATGTATTCTTGAGCCGTAAAGACCTTGAATGAATCTAAAAACAGTAAAGTTACATTTACATAAATAGTAAGATGATAATTCCACTCAGAAATATTCTGAAGTTGTGGAACATTTTATACTTGATTTTTCACATGCATTCTCCTTGAGCACTGTGGCTAAAATAGCATGGTTACCTTGGGTTCATATTTCCTTCCTGTAAACAGTTGGGAGTCCTTGAGGGGTTTTTCCACAGTAAAATGGCATTCTGTTCTGTAAGTAGAGAAAGTCATTTTGATAATAATATAAAGGATGTCAAAGAAAAATTACAGAAGTCAAGACTGATGCTATAAAAGCCAATCAGAAGATGAATCCAATATCTCAATGAATAACCAACAACCAACTCCTACAATGAAAATAGAGATGGGAAACAACAGAAAGAGAGAGAAAGGAAAGAGAGGGTAAGGACCGTGAAGTGAATGGTGAAAGTGGTGTAAGGAGGAGAGACAGACTTTGGTTACGAGACCATCTATAGGCACTCAAAAGGCAATGTATAATACATCTGCCTTTTCCCAATGTACTCTGAAACAGGTTATAGACTACTACTCAAAGAGTGGGGATAAGATAAAATTCAGAATTTGTTTTTCAGAACCAGCTACCCAAGAAATTCCCATCAATACTCATGTCTTTATCAATGTATCGTTTTCTACTTACCACCAATTACCATTGATACTCATTTTACCATCAATATTCATTCTAACACTCTTTTTCCTGAGATGCTTCATTTTTTTCTAAATTTTCTTGAACTATAGTTAACATATCATACAATTCCATAATTCAATCATACCACAAAGAGTTGGGTAATCATTGCCACAATCAACTTTTGAAACTTTTCTTCCTTCTTGTGCCCACTAATGTTGACTTCCCATTTTCTTCCACCCTTCCCTTCTGTGCCCCAAGACAATCCAATTACTGTCTTTGTAATTCCATCTATCCTGATTTCCCTATACAGATAAACTTACAAGACGAGGGCAAACAACCAACAGAGACCTAGCAACACTGAACATATAAGATCTCAATCTAAGAGAAAGCAGAGAATATGAGAAATTTAGGATCCATTCACATTGGGTCCAGAGGGAGACCAAACAACAGGTGTTCCATGCTAAATACAGCTGCTAATATGCACTTGGCAAGGCTTCTTTTCTGCTGCGAGGGCTGTTAATTAGTGAATTTTACTGGGAGATCAGATCAAGAGGTAGTGGGGTCATGTCTGTGTATGGGGTCATATTGTACTTCTGGTAGTAGGTGGGATGAGTGTGGCACCTCGAAACTGGGGGGTGGGGGGGACAACCACTTGGATCCCAAGAGGAAAATGATGTTCCTAACTGGACACTTTCCCAAGACACTTCTGGTGACTAGGCAATGTACTATAGACAAAGTGGACACTAGACTGTCCTTCTGAGGTATATAAGACCCTTCATACACCACCCCCAAAGGAACCGAATTGGAAACCCGCGTAAGTGAACTGGGCTTTACCTGAAAGCACTTACAACAAAATCAAGAAACAGCAATACTACTCCCTTAAACTTTAAGCTGAAATGCCCCGTGGAAGAACCAGACAATCGACATCCCTGAAGTAAGGCAATGGTAGTCATCAGGCTTTGGGTGGGTTGGGACCTATTGTTCTGAGGGTGCTCGGTGAGTGATGGCTCAGGGGCAACATCTAGTTGCTGCTTCCCAGCTCTCTCTGTCTCTCTGTGACACGTTACTTTGCAAGGCACGGTGCTGCCCTTGTAAGCGTGTGTTACTAAAAGTATTGCCATAGCTCCAATTCGCACGGAATGTGTAACCAGTGCTCCCACACCCACTGCCATTGAGCTGACTCTGACTCCTAGTGTCCATATAGGACAGGGTAGAACTGCCTCTCTGGGTTTCTGAAACTAACTCTTTATGAGTAGAAAGCTGACCCATTTTTCCCCAAACTGGTCGCCCACATTTGAAAGATATATAAGTTAACAATCCATGTATTTGGAATCCAATACAAAGTCCTACACAAGTATAAAATCTCAACAGTGCTTTTGCATTGACTGAAATAATGTTACCATCAATAGAATTGCCTTAAGTCACGTGGGGTAGATCTATCAATGTACTACAATAAAATGACAATGACATCTCCTCAAGAGAACCAGGGACTTATAGAAACAATAGTCGTATGAATTGAGTTTAAGCTCTCGCTTCATCATGTCCCAAATATAAGAGCAATTCCTTCTGATGAGATGGTACTACCTGGTACTTGTGCTCCTGAGGAGATCGCTGAAGATATGTGTAACCATAGAGACGTGTGGTGAAGGATTCAGATGTTGCCCCACTCTCATGAAAAAAATAGCATCTGGGGGTCTTAAAGTCTTGTCTCAAAACAAGCAGCTGTCTAAAGGAGTCAGCTAAGCCCATACAGAAGAAGTAAACAACCCTATGTGATCCAAGAATTCCAAAGTATAAGATCCAAACCTGGAGGAGAAAATGGTACCAGTTTCTAAATTCTAAACACCTGGTTTGCGGAAAGCGATGGATGACAGTGGGAACTCAGGATCTATTGACAGGGTCCCAACATAGATTGGGTCCCTGGGGAACCCCTAGTGCACATAGGCTAGGAATGTCATCAGACTTAATATCAGACAGAAAAAGGATTGTAAAGTGGATTTTAGCAACTGAGATGCTTTAAATATTAAATTTATAAAGATGGACTGAGACCTCCAAAAACACTTTCAAAATTCAAACTATGTTTTCAGAATTTTGAATGATCATCACTATAAAACAAGTTTTTAATTTGCTTAATTTTAGTTCCATATGTCATCTGAGGAATATTCTTACCAGCTTTATTTAACTTATTAAAAATGAATGATACAATAATCATTATTTTAATAATGATTATACTATTAAGGTGATACAATGATCATGTTTTAAACAGAATACTTTGTACAAGTATATAGATGCCAGGTTTGCAAGCTGAAAGTTTCTGATTTTCAAATCCAGTCCAATCAGTAAGACATGATAAACATACACCGCAAGTCCCCAAGAATAGTTGTTTGGGTCACTGTGCAGGAGCAGAAAGGCAGCAGAAAAACGCAGACTAACAAGTAACCACTGCTCATTAAACCTGACTGAGATGCGTAAGTGACGTCCTTTCCGGTCCTCCAGACCAAGCAAGGGAACATTTGAAATGAAGGAAAGCTGCTTCTGCTTAATATAACAGAATATATATATATATATAAAGTTTAATGTGAATGAATGCAGGCTATTGCTTGTAAATAATCTCATTTCATTTTGGTAGGCACAGCCCAAATCTCTAAATAATGCTGCAATGTCTGACAAGAAAATTCAGTCCTGCAGCATTAGAAAATATAAGGAAATTCAGTGATGGATCAATGAAATGCTGGCTGACCTTTACATTCCTTGATTATACTGAATTAATGGCCTCAGTGCTCATGGTAATTACTTAGAAAGGCACAATGAAAAGGCCATTGTGGTATGTGAAATCTCCATTGAAATGGAAACCTACAAGTTTATCTTTTTTTAATGCTTTGAAGGCATTAATTTGTCGTGGTAAACACATTCTCATTCAATAAGCCAGGACTTTATTTGTGTGGATAAGTACTACTCCCACCACACTTATTTTTCTGTTATTAACATGAATCCCTCTGCTGAACTCCTGACTCGATCTTTGCAGCAGAAAAAATAACCAGTTCTAACCCACACTCCAGCCAAACAGGAGCCAATGCTTTCTATACAGGTTAGAGGTCAGTAAACTGCTACCTGTGGGCAAAGTCTACCACCTCTTTTTATAAGTAAAGCTTTATTGCAACACTTTCTGTTGGTGTATTATTTTCATATGTTCTATAGTTTCCATACAATGATAGAGTTGAGTCGTTGCAACAGAAAGCATATAGCCCAGATTGCTACCATATTTAAGTTTCGGTCTTTTACAGAAAAAGTTGGACTATTCTGTATTGTGGTTGGTTTCTGCTAGAGAAGTAGAACCAGTAAGATAATGGGTAGATAGAAGATAGGTAGATAGATTAAATAAATAGAAAACTCACAGCCATCAAGTATATTCTGACTCATATCAGTCTTATATATATATTTATATATATATATATATATATTTTTTTTTTTAAAGGTACTGTCCACTAAACTCTGATTCCTAGTGACGCCATGTGTATCACAGGCATAAATCTTGGCCTTTTGTCAGAAGTGCCACTACTCAAACCTTAGCTTAGTAGTCAAATATGAGCCATTTAAACCGCTCAGGGCATGTTATGAGAAGTAATTTATTCAGATTAGGGATATTAAAAGAAAGCAAATATAGCCAAATATATATATAACAGCCTTACATGCTAAGGCTGTTAAGCAAAAGCTTGTGAGCAGCCACGCAGCAGGAGACCAGACATGGGGATCTCTTCTCCCACAGATTTCAGCCAGTGAAAGCCAACGGATAGTTTCACACTGTCTTGTTAGGCCACTATCAGAACAGATTGAACAGCACCCAACAATGTGAGTTCCCCCAGAACTGCCAAGGAGAAAACGAAAATGATTTCCTCAATGCATAGGTATCTGGAGTGAAGGGCAGCCCCTCCCTAAAATTCATAATAAGTAAAAATAATTTAAAAACCTGGAAAAATAATTTTTGTTCTAGCATATGCCAAGAGAAAAATCCATAAAATAGAACCAGAAATCATAACACTCATATTCAGAACTGAGTTAGGCAATGGATATGAAAAGAAGTAATTAAAAGTCACAGATTAAATAATGATGAATAACAATGAAAAAATTTTAAGGATTAAAATTACTAATGGGATTTGACAAATGTGAAATAACATTTTTAGTCAAGGAGCTCAAAGTCTACCACCATCAAAACAGCATGAAAATTAAAGGGAAGGGAAGTTAATTAAAGAGCATCAGGCAAAAGAGAAAGTGGGGGAGAGAGCAGGTTGAGAAGCAGTGTTACAGAATGGAAAGGCTTTGCACCGGGGAGAAATCCCTCACATCGATAGGTTGCGATTTGCAGGGGCACCAGCACTTTCCTTCCATTTCATTATTGCGTGAAAGCCCACAACCCACGCCAATCCTTACATTTCTTAGTAAAATACCAAATACATAATGTGGCTCACAAGTCCAACCCCAAACTACTCACCATGTTTTTCAGACTCATTAATCCTCCAACCCTGTCCCACTCACACACACACACACACACACACACACACACACACACCCCCTAATAAGCACATGCACAAGGAAGCTTCTCGTGTTATCCTTAGTCCCCTGATGTTATCCTGAGGTGAGAAGAGCCACCGCTGAGATAGGAAGATTCCAAGACTCTAGGATCTGCAAGTCACTCAATTTCCTAACCTTCCATGGTACTTGGTTCAGACTAAAGTCTCAGAAAACTTGTCAAATGAGTCATCAGTAAAATAAGCTTTTGTTTGGAACTTCTGGGCACAACGAACTAGCAAGTGGATGAAAATGCTTGCATGGAGAGGAAGTAGGACCTGGGTCCATCCTGCTTCAAGCTGCCTTTTTCAGAAAAGTGCATTCGGGGACTCATTCCTCACGCTATCTGTGCTTCATAGTCCTAACTGTATATTAGAACACAAAATGTCTAGGGAACAATTCTATTATCTTTTAATTGTGAAGTCCTCGCACACTGTTAGGGGGTGTTTTGTTTGCACGCCTTTCTCACCAGACTCAGATATGAACAGAGATTTTATTTTATGGACCCTTATTTCCTTATTTCCTAATATAGACACATAGAAATTCCTAATAATCTTAGATAAAACACTGAACTAAAGACTCTATAAAATGCTTGGTTAGCGTAGTTTAAAATGACAGCATTCAAGCTGTAATAATCATCTCTAAAGAAATGTGCAGTACAAAGACCACTGGCCGAAGAGCATACATCGGGGAGCACTACATTTAAGGGGCAAGTGAAGGAGACACCATGTACAAGGACATAAGAAGAGAAATATGATGGCTATGATAATAAAACCTTGACGCTTCCAGGCTTCCAGAGGAAAAGAGTGATTGATGGTGTCAGTCCAAGCTCTGGAAATTGGAACTAGGATATAGATTTGGTGAAATTACAAGGTTGCTGTAGATTCCATTACTGAGATGCATTCTTCATTCTTGAGATGAAGATTGCTAAAGTCATTAGAACTTACTTATTTGGTGCTTTATTTTGTAATGTTCTGAATAACTCACTGTCGTTGAGTAAATTCCAACTCAGAGCCATCCTAGAGAACAGGAAGAACTTCCCTGTGGGTTTCCAAGACTGGAACTGTTATAAGAGCAGAAAGCCCCCTTCTTTCTCTCCAGGTATTAATATCATTGTATCAGAAAATGTTTAAATATCCCAGATGGAATGAATATGTAAATATTCCTCCGTAGCCCATATACTTCCCTGAGTATAAAAATAACAGCAGCACCTTGTATGATTAATGACTTACTAAATTAGTTCCAAGATGATTAAGGCCATAATAAGTAAGCAATTTTTATTTCAACCATATCCCTAGTGTAGATAATGTTTTTAATGTTGTTGCTGCTTTGTTGTGTTAGGTCTTGATGATTCCACTGAAATCCTATGGACAAAAGAAGCTGGTCCCCAGGGCTATTTCTATCACCAAGACCATATTTTCCACTTGCGGATCCTTCTTTGTTGACAACTTTTGCCATCCAAACATAAGTAATTCAATGCATCTTGATTGCATGTTTGATTAATTTCAGACTATAGAAGTCCACAAGATCTTCAGTTTCTTTATTTGGAGCTTTA
>NW_022103896.1:29317920-29324087 GCF_000313985.2 Echinops telfairi
GCAAATAATTATAGGTTTGATAGTAGGGTGGCAGGTGGACATTGGGCCTCCTCATGCGCACTCCCCTAATACAAGAGCACCTTGCTCAGCTAAATGGTCATTTCATGAAGCATTCTTTACGACAATGAATGGAAAACTATTGCTCTTCAAGCTGTCATTCTTGGCAGAGTAGATCATATGATTGATTAAAAATGGCCAATTCCAAGCCAGTTCAATCCACTAATGCCTAGGAGATCCATCTTGACGCTTTACATTTCACTTTCAACAACTTTGAATTTTCCTGGATTTATGCTTTGCACGGGGTTTCTGTTGTCAGTTTGTCCCTTCTTGTCTTTGGTCATGCCACATGAGCATACAAAAGCCTTGGAAACATTAGTTCATCCACGTCACTAAGGTCAAGTCTACATTGAGGCAGCAGCTCTTTTCCATTCGTAGTTTGAGCGCTCTGCTACCTGCAGGGCTTGCCACCTGTATCTTCTAGCTCGGAGAATGTTTGCACTACCCTTAAAGCACAAAGCCCTTCTTCTTCCTGGCTCAGTCTGAAAGAATCCCTAACCTGTCCCTCCGGATATGATAAATAGTGGTGGCATAGCTTATTTCTAAATTAAGGGTTCATTTGATATAGGTTTAACTGTGTTCCTACCAAAAGAGATGCCGAAGTCCTAACCACTAGGACCTGTGACTATAAATGTGACCTTGTTTGGAACTTGAATCTTTGAAGAAGTGATCAGTTGGGTTAATGTGAGGTCATGCGGGAGAAGTTTGCACGCGGATTCTATGTGACTTCTTATTAAACAGAAGCTACACAAAGATAGGGAGACAAGGACAGGATGATACGCAGCAAGCCGAGGAATTCCTGGAGTTAGGAGAGAGGCATGGAAATGTTGTTTCCTTCTCGAAGCCCCAGAAATCACCAACACTGTCGGTACCTTGATTTGGACCACTGACTTCCAGAACTCTGACACAAGGGATTTCGACACAAATAAACCCCGCAATTTGTGGTTTATTTTATTATTGTAAGCCCAGGAAACCACTACAGGGTTGTTCTTTCTCTAGGTTATTGATATAGAGACTTATTAACAGGAAACAAATTTTCATTATCTACAGATTTTTGCCACCTGTTGAATGTGATAACCAAACAACAAGAGGAAACCCTGTCCCTAGCTCACTTTCATGGTCGCAATGACTCTAATCTTCGACCTGTCATTAAGTGAGGGGGCCGAGGGGGGTGGAGCGATCCAGAAGGTTGATATGAATCAGAACCAACTGGACCGCACAAAAAGCATCAACAGTGGAGTCTCAAATCCGAATGAATTCAAGCTGAATACATTTTAATTTGTTTCAAATCACTGACTTTAAACCAGTAATGTTACCACTCTTGCACAAAGGGTAAGTTTATATTATTGTACTTGATAAAGTATCACATCGGAAAGAAACATATTTCTGGATATATAAACATGAGTTGTAAAATACACAATAAAATGCGGTGGAATATGGTTAAACATTTATCCCATGTCAAATGATGGCTTTTTCAAAAGAGATGAAAGCATCAACATTCTTTAAAAATTAAATGCTCTGATATGAAACTTTATTAGTGTAATAAAAAGCAAGCAGTAATTAGAAATCCAGATAATACTGGCAAATACGATACTCTCAATGAAGTAACTGATATTTCCCTTATAATTAAATGAACAATATATTTTTTACACAGCTGAATAAAAACAGAACATGGAATTCCCCAAATGTTTACTAGATGCCCAAAGATGACTCTTCTAAGCAGAATTGAATGATTCATTCTCCAAATATTCTGGGAAGCCTAGGCTTTATTATTCAATATCACCCTTTGAGAAGTAAACAATTATTTAACAGTGAAACATAGACATTCATAAATTAGATGCAAAAGGTCCAAGGATTATCTAGCAATATGCATAAATTCTCAGAATTGTCTGTCAGAGACAGACTGGCAGGCATAAACTGCGAGAAAAATAGTGAAGCAAAGAAACAGAAAGACTGTAAATAAAAGCTACACAAATAATTGAGAGACCAAGCAAGCACTCAGTCAGCACAGATGCTGAAGGCCACATGAAATAAAGAATTGAAGATTGTCATCAAAACTTTCCATTTCCCATGAAATGAGCCGTTAATTCATAAATACTGTGTGTTCACCTTCTATCTAGGAGTTTTTGGATACTCAAAAAATCAAAGTTTGAATATAAGCAAGTCAACCAATATTTTTTATATTCCAACACAATTAATGTTATACTTTGTTCAATAAATATCTGTAAAAGATCTATTCCATATAATTCAACGCGAAGAATTAGGCTAACAAAGGTAAGTCATATGCAATTACTACCATCATGAAATTCAATATATAGTAGTCAGAGATATCAGTCTAATAAATAACTGCCTGATGCACATAATAGAAGTGAACACAAAGTATAAAATGTAACACCTTAACATGTGATTTCTTCTGATGCATTTTGAATTTGTTCTAGATTTTAGTATTGTCTGTTTTCCTTTTGACTGAAGTTTCTGTTTTATTTTGTTATTGTTAGTTTTTTTTGTCTATTTTGTATATTTTCTGTATATGAAATCCAGGTTAGGTCGATCTATAGAGACAGCGACTGAAGTATTCATTTCTTGTGTGTATGGCCAGGGAGGTTGGGGGAAAACAGGGAGCTGATAACAATGAGTACAAGGAGAAAATATTCTAAAGTTTATTGTGGCGGTGATTGAACAATATTATTGAACGATTGAATTGTATGATATGGTTCTATTTTTATTTTTTTAAATCATTTTATTGGGGGCTCATACAACTCTTATCACAATCCATACACACATCAATTGGGTAAAGCACATTTGCACATTCGTTGCCTTCATCATTCTCAAAATATTTGCTCTCCACTTAAGCCCCTGACATCAGCTCCTCATTTTTCTCCCTCCCTCCCTCCTTCCCTCTCCCTCATAAATGCTTGATAATTTATAAATTATTATTTTGTCATACCTTACACTGTTCGATGTCTCCCTTCATCCACTTTTCTGTTGTCCATCCCCCAGGGAGGAGGTTATATGTAGATCCCTGTAATCGGTTCCCCCTTTCCACCCCACCCTCCCTCGACCCTCCGGTATTGCCACTCTCACCACTAGTCCTGAAGTGATCATCCATCCTGGATTCCCTGTGTTTCCAGTTCCTATGTGTACCAGTGTACATCCTCTGGTCTAGCCAGATTTGTAAGGTAGAATTGGGATCATGATAGTTGGGGGGAGGAAGCATTAAAGAACTAGAGGAAAGTTGTATGTTTCATCGTTGCTACACTGCACCCTGACTGGCTCGTCTCCCCGCGACCCTTTCGTAAGGGGATGTCCAGTTGCCTACAGATGGACTTTGGGTCTCCACTCCACACTCTCCATCATTCACAATGATATATTTTGCTCTTTGATGCCTCATACCTGATCCCTTCGGCACCTCGTGATCACACAAGCTGGTGTGCTTCTTCCATGTGGGCTTTGCTGCTTCTGAGCTAGATGGCCACTTGTTTACCTTTCAAACCTTTAAGACCCTAGATGCTATATCTTTTGATAGCTGGGCTCCATCAGCTTTCTTCACCACATTTGCATTTGCACCCACTTTGTCTTCAGAGATTGTGCCAGGAAGGCGAGCATCATGGAATGGCAGTTTAATAGGACAAAGTATTCTTGCATTAAGGGAGTACTTGAGTGGAGGCCCAATGTCCATCTGCTACCTTAATACTAAACCTATAAATATATGCACATAGATCTATTCCCCCATCATCATATATAAATATATTTACATGTATACATGCCTTTATTTAGACCTGTATAAGTGCCTAGCTCTTTCCTCTATTTCCTTTTACTTTCTTCTTATCCCACTATCATGCTCAGATATGATGATTTTTAAAAGCCAATAAAACCCTTTTAAAAACAAAAATGCTTATGTCTGAGGAGATGAATAGGGTGGGAGTCAGGGACTAAGAGAATTCCAAAGAAAACTTCATGTATGTTGTCTCAGGTGAAAAAGATTTTGTACAAGGACTAGTAATATGTCAGGAAGATGCAAGTCAGGCAAAGGAACGAGTATTTACAGTTCACACTTTCCCAATATAAAAGTTCTGCCTTCAAAAAGCTGCACCTAATTGAATCTGACTAGATTATAGCATAGAAGAGGAATAATGAAGACAAGATGGAGCAACTGCAGGCAAAGATCAGATCGTGAAAGGTCAATTACCAAAGAGATTCAACATAGGGAGTGATAAAATTTGAGTTGTGCTCTAGATTGAAGTTTGAAACAGATTTACAAGAAAGTCCAAGGGAAAACTATGGAAATGATTGCGGTAAGAAATTGACATGACGAGCTAAGGTAATGACCGTGGAGGTGGAGAAAGGAGGACAGCTCAGGAGCTAAAAGTAGGCAATGTGGTGACGGAGGCAAAGAGAGCAAGGGAGGGAATCATTGTGGTTTGGGTGAACGGTTCTACACGTCTCCCAGTTGAAGCAGACAAAGTCAGAGGAAGAGTGTACACTGGTGAAGAAGATGTGGATTTCCTTTGGGGATGTAACTGAATGGCACCTGTGGAATATCCAGATGGAGTGATCCACCTGTCAGAACTTGGAAAGACATAAATAGTATTTAGTTGTTAATTATATTAGTTAACATCATGTTTATATGAATTAACAGAAAATATTCTCTGAGAGTAGTAAAATATAAACACAAGACTAAATAAAACCCAATCCTAACTTTTGTAGAAATATATTCTATAAAATAAAGGAAAATATTACAAGATATTTATCTCCTTTGATAGCTTTAGAAAATTCTAAAGGATTTTTTCTTAGTTTCATATTTATTGGGTGTTAGATTTTATATCCCTCTTTAACTTTTTTGCTCTTTTGATTTGACCCTCCCAAACAAAATAAAAATCAATGCTTCCAGTCCCAGTTCTCTAATCTATCTTTTTATTTTTAAGTGAAACCACCAAAATAAAACCCAAACCCATTATCACGGAGTGGACATCATTCATGGCACTCTTAGGCATGTTAGCGGAGAGCTGGGCTCCCCAAGGTTTTCAATGAATGGTCCAGAGATAAATCACCAGAGTTTTCTTCTGAGTTGCCTTTTTATGAGAACATTTTGTTCTATGGAGAGGCTTTGTTTTGTGCCACCAGAGGTAGTATTACACACTATGTTGAATGAGATAGAAATAAAGCATTTTACATACGGTAAATGTCAATCAAATCAATCACCCAAGAAGAGTCTTAGAAGAGCACGTTTTACAACCTATTGATTGTTTACCGACTTTAGTGAACAAACTAAAAACCAAGAACATATTTTAAGACATCAAGTATCTTTTAAATGGTGTATTAGGTTGAATATTCCTCTGATCCAATTTCATGTACACCAGGAACCTCAAAATGTCATCTTATTTGGAAATGAATCTTTGCAAAGGAATTCCTTCGTATGAGGTCCTAAGATGAGACAGGGAAGGCCCTACAACCAATTACTAATGTCTGGATAGGAAGAAAGGAGACACAGACCGATCTGTACACACAGGGAAGGACGAGATGTGGCGAAGGAGGCAGAGAGTGGAGCGACACGCCTGCAAGTCAAGGAATGGCTAGGATTGTCTTGAACTACCAGCTCTGAGGAAACAAGATTCCTCCCCTAGAGCCTGCAGCCAGAGCTCCTTGATTGTGGACTTCGCGTCTCCAGAACGGTAAGAAAAACTATTGTTGTTTTACACACAAATTTTGTGGTTGTTGATTACAGCAACCCAGAGAAACTAATATAAATGCTATTTAATAATGTTTTAAAATGACAGCTAACATGTATGCTCTGTGGACATAATATTATGTCTAATATGATATTTAAGAACCTAGACTCTGAAGCCAGACTTTCTAGTTTATTGTGTACTGACTTCTCCATTCTACTAATTGTGGGACTCTGGGCAAAAAAAAATGTCCACTATCGTGCTGCTGCTCTACAAGGTTCCCAAGTTTACAATCTTTATGGCAGCTGTGCTAGTGCAGGGAGACTAGAGAAACAAGCCCAGTCAGACTCATATGTGTATAAGAAAGAGGTTCAGGACCAGGGGTGACAGTGGCGATACCAGGAGGGAAGGGGGGTGTAGAAAGGGGGAATTGATCACAGGGTG
>NW_022103896.1:29324750-29344237 GCF_000313985.2 Echinops telfairi
GCCTCCAAGGAAGAATACAGGAGTTTCCAGAATCCTCAGAACAAGGCCATGCCCACACAGCGGCCTCATTGGCTATGACCTAATTGACAGGCTAGCCTCCACCCTTTCACTCTTAATCCTCTCAAATTGACAAACCATTATATAACTACCACAGCAGCCAACCACCACATTTTCTCCCACATACCCTGAATAGGGTCTCACATATTAAGTATGTGTCCAGCAGCATTATAAGTGCTTTATATTAATTAATTCGTTTAAAGATGACCCAGTTAAGCCAAAAGGAGGTAAAATAATTTTCCTAAGGACACCCAGCTGGTGACTGCAGGATTGGGATTTCCACCAAAGCCAGCTAACTCCAAAGCAAGCCCAACTTAAATTTTCTTCTGCAACATTTATTTTAGTTATTTGGCTATGATAATTACTTAGAACTGGGGCAAATAGATATATTTGGATTTTATATATATATATATATATAATATATATATCAGCCAGTTTTCTTTGATTAAATAAGCAAGATTCTGCTGAAGGGTCATAGGCCTCTCTCTAGGACATATTTCTATTCTTGCATCCCAGCAAGACATAATGTGTGTGAAATGTCACCCACAGAAATTGTCCCATATATCACTAGACTGGGCTATCTTAGTACCCCTGCCATGCTCAATCCCTGTGTAGGAGCTTACAACAGGAAGTATATTCTCTGTACACCCACAGTTGTGAATTCAGGGGGTAGCAGCAAGGGTCAGGAGTCAATTGTGCTTTTTGCTGCAGAAGAATGTGGGGCTACATTGCTATCATCCACCTGTAACATACGGATCTACTTCTTGTCAAGGAGTTTTAAAGAGTTCCCCCAACTTTTGGGGGGACTCTCTGCTGAGAGTAATCTTTAAAACAGGCAAGCTAATGAAATTAATAAACTTTCCATCACTGCAACTAGTCTTCAGTCCACAATTAGTACTTGCTCTCCATCTTCTTCACTTTCCATGCTACATTTTACCCAACTTGCTCTATTATCTAAGGTTTTGATGATCTATCTTCTAGTGTGTGACTCAGACTCCTCTCCTGAGGGCTTGGAGATCCCAGCAACTGTACTTTTTTCTCAGATTACATGTCTGCACTGACCACTAGTGGTTTCAATAGAACAAAGACGTACCAAGAAATGACACATGGATCACATGAGTGCTGCCTTTACTGTATAAAATTGTTCTGTGTCCTCCTCCTAATCAGAATTGCTAAGACCTATCATGCAATTGACTCCTTGCTTATTGGCCCCTGGACACAGAGTCAAAAGTGCCCTACAGCAGATGGAGCTTGTAGTTCAATTAGATCCTTTTTGTGTACCCTGATGACAGGGATGTACATTCGGGAATTAGAGCATTCAACCCTGTAGAGTCTAAAATATATGGATAGGAAGCATAGAATTCCTCCCTAGAGGGGTGTAATAAGGAACAGGGCTACCTGTAAAGCCACTCCTGCTTCAACTCCTCATTTCCAGTGTTTTTCCTCTCTGTATCTGTGTCGTGAGTTTTCTCCCTTTGTATATGTGTGTTTGCTGCTTTTTATTTGTAACAGTTTTACTGGCATGTATTTCATACACCTTGCAATTCAATAACAAGTAGCCCTGGTGGCATTGTTACTAGAGGTTGGGCTGCTAACTGCAAGGTCAGCAGTTTGAAACCCCCAGACAGGGCATTTTACTCCCATGGAGAGTCTCAGAAACTCACAGGGAGAGTTATACCCTGTCCTGTAAGGTCGCGATGAGTTGGCATCAACTTGAGAGTAGTGTGCTTGGTTTGGGGTTTACAACTTAATGGTTTAAACACATCTAAAAGAGTTGTGCAATAGTCTTCACACTCAGTTTTAAAGCATCTTCTTCACTCTTGCACTCATTATTATTAGCTTCCCATTATCCCCAAACTTCCATTGCCATAACTCCAAGGAATTATTAATCTAGTTTTTGTCTCTATAGATTTACCTATCCTGGATTTCATATAAAGATAATAGAAACTAGGACAAAATAAAAACAAATTAAAAATGGGTCAAGAGGGGAAACAAATGATAATATGTTAACTTTTTACCTCATTATACCCATTTTCCAATACATTCTTTCTAAGGGCAAGATTATCCACGTCTTTGGTGGATGGTCGAAGAGAGTTCAAGAAAGACAATCCAAGTGGGGACTTTGCAAATGGATTTTGGGTTTTCAGTGTCATCCATAGTCTTCTGCAAACCAGGTATTAAGAATTTAAGCACTAATACAATTCCCTCCTCTGATCTTGGATCTTATTATTCACAGTCCTTGGATCACATGAGTTGGTATGCTCCTTCCATGTGTACTTAGCTGACAGCTCACTTAGGAGGCTGCTTGTTTTAAGACCAGCTTTTAGGATCCTAGACACTATTCTTTCTGGTAGCCAGACACCATCCGGTTTCCTCACCACAATTTGCTTAGGACCCATGTCTTCAGAGGTCATTTTTTAAGGGCTGGTATTGAGCAGGGCCCACATCAAAAGAGCAACTTGCTCTTAGATTAGGGCTTACAATTAAGTGGAAGTTCAAAATCCATTTGTATACCTAAAGTTATATATATATACACACACACACACACACACAAACATATATAGATCCCTGTGGACCCATATATTCTTAATGGTGACATAGAACCATATAATTTTGATTTAATGCATACACTGTATCCCAAATAATGGTCCCTCATTCATTCTCATTGAATTGCCTCTGAAATTGTGCCAGCATTCTATGATTCTGCAAGGTAAGGAATGTTATATAACCAGTGTTTCCCAGGATCATGGACTTCCATTCCTTCACAGTAGAGTGGTCAGATGCTACGTTGTGTGGATTCAGTACCAATAGATCTGGCATACTACAGCCTCGGAGAGTAGTGCTGCCTTTGGCCATGCAGATTTAAAAGACAAACTCATATTTAAACTAAATATTTATTGCTGTGAAAACAGACTTCAGATTCTTCCAGGACAGAAGAGGCCTAATATAGTTGGTTGTCATCAAGTGACCTGTTGGTCTCCTCAAAGAATAGGTATTGTTAGGGGTTCATCATTACTATCGGTTTTTCCTAACTCCTAAGAGTTACACTAGCAAAGAGTTTGTCCTATCCCCGAGTCTTGACAGACTTTTAAATTCTTTTTCCAAAGAAAGTACCACCAAGTCAATAAATCCCTGCTTATTCTCTTATCTGGCACTCCATCCTCTTGAAAAAGCACCTTGAAAATTCAATCTCAGACATACTTCTCTGGCTCCTGCCAAAATCTAAAGTCCACCTCCATTCAGTTGATTACAATTCATAGCAACCCTATACAAGGTTCCCAAATCTGTATTTACTAGTAGGAGCTAATGGCCTCAATTTTCTCCCTTGTCAGTACCAGCATCTGAAATTTAGTAGGATTTTACTTGAATTATTAGCCTGAAAGCCATAAAGGAAAGGAAAGCCTGATAGGAACTAGAGGCATTTCCTGAGGGAGGATGCCTGTTGCCTTACATAGACAAGGTGTGTTAGACCAGATAGACTAGAGAAACAAATCCAGAGAGACTCATAAAGGTATAGGAAAGAGGTTTATATCAAAGAACAATTGTATGTTGAGAAAACATCCCATCCCAGTTCAGATCAAATCCATAAGTCTGATATTAACTCATATGTCCGATACTATTCCATACATTCCTCTTCAGACTCACACAGAGCATGCAATGATGGCAAATGCAGGAAGATCACAGGCTGGTGGATGAAGTCTTGTGGATCCAGTAGCGGTGGAAGCATCTTCACGTGGCTCGTCCAGCTCCTAAGTGTGTTTCCTCGTCAGTAATGTGAAGCAGAGAGAGAGTGGCCCTCCTCCAGGGAGAAAGAAAGGAAGTTCCCAGAATCCTCATGAGAACGTCACGCCCACCAGGAGGCATCACAGGCTGTGAGCTGATAAATAGGCTAAACTCCACCCCTTCACTCTATTTTCAAGTTGACATGACATTATGTAACTACCACACAAGGCCTCTGTAGCTCCTTCTAGCACTCCAGAAATCAGAGCTCTTCTTTGGGAAGAGTGGGCTATTTTGTCACTCTCTAAGGATGCTGGGGCATCTGCCACACTAACCTCCTCAAGAGGTTTCTTCTGATTTCTGGGTTCCAGTTTCCCCATTCACCCTGAGCTTACCACAAAGACCTTAGATGAATATCTCAACTATCTGAGGAGCTCTGGGAACCTATCAGACCTTTGTTCTGCTGCACAGCTGTTTCTACTTCTCGATTTGCCTGAACTATGACCAACAACCACTCAGAAAATTAGAGCCTCTTTGTAATCTATCGAAGAGGGCCCCTAGTTTTCACACTTAGCTTCCAGTCGCTCTCGGTTTCTCATTACTCCTCAGCAGGATGGCCGTACAACTCATCGCTAACCAGGAAACGCTGCGGTTTGCGTGAACATCTTTTGTTCCATATCTTTCCAGTACTTGAACCATCCCACCTGCATATTCACCTGCACAGGTTTGCATTCCGAGGTTGCTACCTGTAAAACATTTAAAAATTGGCCCACTAACTTGTGCCAGGGGTGATGTGTTCACATTCTCATCTTACCACCTGTGTACTGGCCCACTCTCATAATCTCTTGTGCTAGTTTACGGCCCGTGAGAACACATAGCAAGATGAAGTTACACATGTCATCGATTTGTTATGGGTGGAGCAGGAAAAGGTAGAGGGACCATAACAACGCATGTCCAAGAAAAGTTCAGCCGGGTCTTTGTTCTAAAGGTAGGCTGAGAAAGGGTAGTGCATTTTGCAAGAATGGGCATGCCTTTGTATCTTGACTATGCAGCTTACAAGAAATGTGGCCTCAGCACCAAACTATTGCCCCATTGGGGCAGTTGATGAGGTCATCAGTCAGTTATACTCCCTGCGGCTGGAGAGCTGAGCAGTGAATTTTTATGACTGCCACATCTACTATTCGACTCCGCTATAAAATTTCAAAGCCTATAAAAATTTTAAGATTCCTTAGTAGATAACCAAGTTTGTTTAATAGAATCGTCATTTTTTAATATAAGACTCCAGGTTGTTAGGCTCTTAAAGCCCAACGCCACAACTCTCCTTAAAAGCAAGAGTTCTCCATTTTATGACTTTCATTTTCTCTCCTCTGAACACATTTTAACATGATTCTATTTTTAAGTACGGGAAGTTAACTACAAAATACACGGATATATATTATATATATTGGGACTTTGAACATATTACTTTTTAAAATAATTTTATAAAAGAAAAAATTGATTTATTATTAGGCAAGTCTCACATTATGGATGTCAGACTTATAGACAACTATTTGCCCCTTTAATAGTCTGTAAAGTTGCCCTAATTTTGTAAAGATTGTACCAAAACCGAATTGCAACAAATTCTTCATCACCATCAACTTCACTTGCTGCACATCGAGTTTTAAATTGTGGAAAAGGTCTTTTTGTGAACTAAAGTAAAGCTCAATAGGAACACTGTACACCTATTCTGGCTTATCTACAAATTCTTTTTAAATACTCACTTAAGAACAAATCTTGTTCTTCACCTAAGGATTGCCTGTATTTACCATTGCTTTTAGTGTCAAGAACAGCTTACACTATACTTAAAAAGCATATGAAGCATGATTTACAACAGCTGTTATTTTTCCTAATAATGCTTTTAAAATTGGCTTTGGTTTCTAGACAGACAACCTCCATTACCATCACTTTGCTAGGCTTGGAATATAAAAGAAACTCTGATGGATAATTAGCATACTCTACAACCTCTGGGAAAAAGTGATGGTTTTGATAAACACCTTTTAGCTCAGACAGTGCATGCTTAGTACTTATTTTCTGCTTAACTGAAAATTAACTCATGTCATGGGGAGCATAGCTACAAAAGATTTTTATTTTTCCAGACACTGTCTTTTAAACACTACAGTCCTTTGAGACCTTAAATATCCTCTTACTAAGAACAGAAAATGCTACTTTTTATATAAATTCTAATGACCAAGAATATAAAGAGAATTTCAATCTTTTTTATTGCTAACCATTGGAGCTATGGCACACACAATTGTATTTTGATATTCCCTCAACACAAGTTACCCATCATCCAGTTGCTGCACGCATTGTCTGTTGACAAATGATACATGTTCTCTTTTCTGAGTATTACCTTCTGCCAATAAGAACAAAGTCACGCAAAGTCATGACTTCCTCCAGACTCACCCTTACCCACACAACTTCTAGGAAACCCAAAATAATGCCCAGTTCAGGTACAAAAAGGCAAGCTCCTTTCTTTCAAGGCAGAGTATGAAATCACTCACTTTCCCTCAATAAACCACTTGCATAATAATCCCCATCTCAGACTTTGATGAAGACCAAGGATTGTAGCCTTCAGTCTGAATTACAACTCAGTGTAAAGATGACCAAAATCCTCACAACTGGACCAAAAGGTACCATCGTGATAATCGAGAAAAGATAGACATGCTCAACGATTTCATCTTGCTAGGACATCCACAATCAATGCTCATGGGAGCAGCAATCAAGAGATCAAAAGATGCTTCGCATTGGGTAAATCTGCAGCACAAGACCTCTTTAGAGTGTTGAAGAACAAGGACGGTACTGTGAAGATTACGGTGTGCCTGATCTAAGACTTGGTATTTTCAAACTCATCGTATGCATGTGAAAGTTGGACACTGAATGAAAAAGAACAAATAAGAATTGATGTGCTTGCATGGTGGTACTGGGGGAAATATTGAAAGTACCATGAACAAACAAGGACAAACAAGTCAATCTTGGAAGAAGTAGAGCCAGAGTGCTCCTTAGAGGCAACGATGGCCAGATACTGTTACCTACATTGAGCATGTTGTCGGGAGGGAAGAGGAAGCCCTCAACAAGATGGATTGACAGAGTGGCTGACACAATGAGCTCAAGCATGGGGACAATTGTGAGGATGAGGCAGGACCAGGGAATGTTCATTCTGTTGTGCTATGAGTCAGAAGCAACTCGAAGGCACCGAACAAAAACTAGATTTTACATCTAAAGAACCTGACCCAACATAGAAATTTTGATATTCCCATGAGCTTTATATGCATACCATACTTTCTTTTACACACCATGATCAGTCCATTAACCATTAAAAAATTAGCTTGTAGAAACATACATTGAAATATATGTAACTGTTGCCAGGAGATTCACCTTTATATCCTAGTCAATATGTTGTTATTGTGGTATGCAGTTGCGCTTATTCCAACTCTTTAGATAGAGTAGAACTGCCCCGGAAGTACCTTAAGCTATTATATTTATGGGAGCAAATCACCAGGTCTTTTCTTCCAAAGAGCCAATAGTTTGAACTGCCAACCTTTTAGTTAGCTGCCAAGTACTTAACTATCAGTGTTCCTTGCCAGTCAGACAGAAAGACTCAATTGTTTAAACAAAGAAAACACTGAAGAATTGAAATAAGCCTTCTGTTGCCAAATAAATTTTCAGCAACAAAAGGGGCAACTTGTATGTAACTCCTCAAACTTATTGAAAAGATATGAAAGACCCTGAAACAAATAGTGAAAACAAAATATGCTTAAACCAGAGAATATTATTTAAAGAAAAAGATGTCATTGATCATTTAGAAATTAAATCAGTACTTCTTCTAAGAATATTAAAAATACCATGGACTACCAAAAGAACAAACAAATCTATCTTGGAGTAAGTACAACCAGAATGCTCCTTAGAGGCAAGGATGGCAAGACTTTGTCTCACATACTTCAAACATGTTGTCAGGAGAGACCACTCATTGGAAAAGGACACTATGGTAGTTACACAACTTCATGTCAACTTGATAAAAGAATGAAGGGTTGGAGTCCAGCCTGTCAATCAGGTAACAGCCCGATGACCCCTCCTTGTGGGCATGGCCTTCTCATGAGGATTCTGGGAACTCTCTCTCTTGATTTGGCCATCAGAAGAGGCAGACCACTCTCTCTCTCTGCTTCACCTTTCTGTTGACAAGCCACATGGAGCCATGCTGATAGCAGCCATAGCCCTGGAGACGTGTCCACTGCCATTGGATCCACAGGACTTTCCACACACTGGCCTGGGATCTTCCTGCATTCGCATTATTGCATGTGCTGTGTGAGTCTTAAAAGCAAATTATGGACTAGTATCTGACCTATGGACTAATATTGGACTTATTGATTTGATCTGGACTAGGCTGGGATGTTTTATTGATGCATAATTACTTCTTGATATAAAGTTCTCTCTTACACATATATGAGTGTCAATGAAGTAAACCCAGTCTAACATAGATATCATGCTTGATAAAGTAGTGGCCCGGTATAAAAGAGGAAAACTTTTGACAAGACGGTTTAACACAGTGGCTTCATCAATTGGCTCAGACATACCCAGGTCATGTTACATACATCTGGGACCTTACACCCTGTCCCTTGGAATTACCCATCATCTTCCATTGGCCAAACCAGAAGGACTTGATGTTAAAACCCCACTAAGTAAACTGGGAATTAGCTCAAATTCAGCCATAGTCCTTGGTCTTAAAGCTGAAACTCATTAGTGTTTCAGCACCAGATGACTGCTATCCTTTGGTTATAGTACTGATGATCATTTGGTACAGATCTCTTGCCTTGAGGGTGCCCAGTGAATGGTGGCCTGAGTTATCATATACTTACTATTTTAAGGCTCTACTCACTCTATTATGACACATATTAAGCTGGTAGTCATGGTTCTGCCTTTGTAAATGAATGTTATTAAAAATTTCCCTCACATGGAAGAAGCCCACCAGCTTGTGTGATCCAATGATGACAATAATAAAATTCAAATAAGATGAAGGGAAATGTATCAGAGCTAAAAGTGTGAACACCCAGTTTGTGGAGTATGTGGAGGGCAGTGGGACCCCAAAACCTATCTACAGAGTACCAGGCGTCCTCGAACTGAGGCCCGCCGAGGACATTTATCCGGCCCGCCGGGTGTTTTTGCCCCATTTGTTTTTTTAATTCAAAATAAGATATGTGCAGTGTGCATAGGAATTTGCTCATAGTTTTTTGTTTTTTTTTTAACTATAGTCCGGCCCTCCAATGGGTCTGAGGGACAGTGAACTGGCCCCCTGTTTAAAAAGTTTGAGGATCACTGCTCTAGTCCAATTAAACCACTGGTAGATCCCCTCTAGCCACAGGCAAAGGTCTGGAACAACCTTGTGATCATTGTAAGCCCAATTATGCTTGGTCAACTTTGATACTGGATCAGTGAACCTCTCTCTTGACCCCCCATGAATATGTTTTAGGTGCAAGGATCTCTAGCTTGTTCCACGACAAAAATTTCTTCCCTTGCTCTTAAACTTTTGATGGTGGTCTTTTCTTTATTACTCATTGTTCATGTTTATCTTTATATTACTCCTGTTTCATCCTTATCATGTGATTTAATTTTTGTTCTTTATTGTATCTGTTGGGTTTACCAGTGGTGAAGCTCAGAAGGAGTGGATGCATAGAGATAAGAACTGATTCAAGGGTTTGTAGGGAATATAGTAGGGGGCGGGGACATGGGAGGAGAAGGTGAGGAGGGGGAGGGCCTTGGGGAGTAAACTATGAAGGCAAGAAGGGGAGGGAGCACTAGAACTGAATGTGATTACACAAGTCATTTTAAAGACAACTTAATCAGAGGGTAAAAAAGAAAATGTTCTACAACTGTGGTAATGATTGTACAATTCTTCTTGATATGATTGAATGATTGAATTATATGTTATGTGGTTTATGTCCAATAAAACTGTAAAAGAAATTCTTAACTTAAAAAAAGTTTTCCTCTATCACCAACCCCCATTGTTTGTATAAACAGTGCCTAGTCACTTAAAAATGTATTCTGTACAAGTCAACAATTCATGTTTTGTGGTTTGTAGCCAGCCTACACTTGTATAATATCATTTTCTCAATGGTGTTTAAAATTCTACACTTTGGCTGAATTAATGACACTATGAATAGAACTACATTATGTCCCCAAAGAATGATTGATAATGTTCTCCAACATAAAATGATAATTATGTCTTTAAAGTGAACCAGAGACATACCTAAACCATAGATCTATGAATGGATTTTGGGCTCACACTTAAAAGTAACCCTTCTCTAAAAACAATTAGTTCTTATGAAAGAATTCACTGAAGATATGAGTGCTACAGCAAAGTGTGGCACAGAAATTAGATGGTGCCATTATTAGAAAATATAGCATCTGAAGTCTGAAAAATTTGTCTTCAAACAAGCAGCCATCTGAGTTAAGTGTCAATTGGACCCAACTGACAGAAGAAACACACCAACTTGTGCGATCCAAGGATTGTGAATGATATAATCCAAATTTCAAGGAGGAAATGATATCAGAGCTTGAACACCTGGCTTGCAGAAGGATATGGATGACCGTGGGAGCCCAAAATCCATTTGCAGGGTCCATACATGGATTAAGCCTCCAGTGAAACCCTTCTAACCATCAACCAGGGAGGTGAATAGCCTTGCTACCAGGCGGAGGGCAGTGTTTTGTTTTGTTTTTCTGTATTTTGTTTTCTGTTTTTCTGTGTATGAAATCCAGGATGGAGAGAGCTATAGAGACACTGGTTGTATTGATGGTTCTTTGGGGGTGAGGTGGGGAGGAAGGGGGGTAACTGATGGCAATGAGTACAAGAAGGAAACGAATGTTCCAAAATTGTTTGTGGAGATGACCGTATAACTCTCATTTGACTGGACTATTGAATTGTATGATATGCGAAATATATGCCAACAAAACTCTTATTTAAAATTGTGAGGATGGCACCCGACTGTGCAGTGTTTTGTTCTGTTGTACACAAGGTTGCTATGAGTAGGAACTGGCTTGACAGCATTCAACAACAACAACAACAACAACAACAACTCAAAGCAAATCCAAACGCACTACCACTGAGTCAATGCCAACTCAAGTACAGGGCAGGGTAGAACTGCACCTGTGAGTTTCTGAGACTACAATTCTTTGCCTGCTAGAAAGCCCCGTCTTTCTCCCTCGGACCTAGCTGATGGTTTCAAACTTACTGTGAAACTCTTTAACAACATCGGCTCTTCAACAGCATTCCAGTCTCAATCGGTACCGCCTCCGTCCAATAAAGCAAACACATAAGAAACCTTCAAATCAAGGGGCAAATGTACAAATATGCAAAATATCATTCTATAAAATTGTCTTCAACATAGCTTTGGTCATGAAAGACTAAGACCAAAAAACTGAGAATGAAGGAGCCTGAGAAGACATAACAACTAAAGGTAGCATGGAATCCTAGAAATAGGACCATCGTGGAAAAACTCTGCACTGGGACCCACCATCTTACATGGAGGGAGAAGAGGAAACCAGAAGCCAGAAGATGAAGCAGCCACAGGAATTTCCCACCACCCACTTCCAACAAGTAAATTCCAACCCATAGTGACCCCCCTAGGATGGAGGACTGCTTCCCTTTGGTTTTCTGAGACCGTACATCTTTACAACTTTTCCCCACAGGGTAGCTGGTAGATTTAACTTACTTACCATATGGTGAGCATCCAATGCTTAATCCACTATGTTGACCAGGGCCACAAGAATGAATTATTCTTAATGGTCAGTGGCACTCTGGTTTAGCCTTCTTGCCAACTCCAAGAGAGTATTCGTGCCCGGCCCCACATCTCTGGTATTGCAAAAAGTAATGCTCTCAGCTGCTAACTAAAAAGTTGGAGTTCTGCATTTACTCAACATTGGCTGATCATCTAATCCTAAAATATCAGGAATTAAAGTAGAGTTCTACTCTGACATTCATAGTGCCACCAGAGGTTGAGACCGACTTAAGAAAGGGTGGTTTGTTTGGCTTGTTGATTTGTTTTACGCTTTACTTTTTTTTTCTTTTCTTTTCTTGAAATGCATCCCTATGATACTAATTACCTGAACCTCCATTGTTTTCCCTGACATGAAACAAACTTCCTGTGGCCAGTCCCTATTCTCCAAGCACCAGCTTAAGCATCTAGAGTATAAGTGTGAGGAAAGCAGAAATCTTGTTTGTTTACTCCTGTATCCTCAACGCCCAGAGCAGTGTCTGGGACAGAGTCAATATGGAATATTTGTCTCTAGTTATTTAATTTTCTGGTTCTAAATGATTTTTTAAGTAAGAACTTTGCATCGATATCCTTTTCTTCAAAAGCAAAACAATTTCTTAAGCAGAATGGTCACAGGATCCATACTGAAAGAGACTTAACACCCCCCACCCCCATCCCACTTCACAGGGAAGGGGCCAGTTCTCAGAGAAAGAACCTGGCTTCCTAGATGTCCCTCAGCTCTTTAGGACTCAAACCAAAACTCAACTGCCACAGAGTCGATTGTGATCCACAGTGAATCTGTAAGACAGACTAGAACGACATCTGTGGGTTTCTGAGGCTGCAAAAATTTGCAGGAATAGAAAATTTCCTCTTTCTCCAGCAGAATGACTGGTGAATTCAAAGTGCTGAAGTGGTTAGCAAGCGGCCCAACAAGTAATGTTGTGTGCCCCTGACTCTCTCGCAGGTGAATGATTTTCCACCTTGTTTCATAGGATTTCCTCTGTAAATAAGCAAACCTATTGAATGAACAATGCTATTTACTGTTTTTTTAATCTTTTCTGACTGTAAACAATCATCTTGACCTTTCTAACTTGTCATTGAAATGTTATGTAAATCTTTAGCTAGCTGCAAACACTCCCAAAGACCAATTTTAAAGCTAAGATGATTCTGCTTTCTACCCCAAAATGCAAATCACATCCCAAGTTATTAATGTGGAGGATGAAAAATATAACTCAATTCCATTTCTCATGTGTTCAATTTCCTGAAGTGACCCAGAAAATGAGAAATTATTAAACTCTGGAGGAAACTCGACAAGAGGAACTTACACCAAGAAAATTCATCTTCCAAATACAAACATCGTGCTATTACTCTCCTAAAAGATTTTCTCATGAATACAGTATTTCAACAGCAGTAAGAAAAGGCATCCAAAGCCTATTAGTAATTCTCTAAGTCCTGAATGTGCACTTTATTCCAAATGTAAAATATAGCATTATGGGAAGGCATTTGTTTTGATGAGAAAATTCCACAAGAGAAGAACGGCTTCTTAGCAGAGTGCTGTTCATTCAGAATTCCCAGAATCACTGTCGTATACATAACTTTTGACATCTTATGTACAATTCTAAAATTTCTTGGAGCCATAAAATGGAAAACAGATAAGGCTGAATGTTTCAGTCTTTATATTTCACTCTCTGTTCTTTCTCTATTCTATCCCAACTTGATCGTAATGCCACTCATTGACACTAACTATAAAGATGAAACAAAAGATATTTTCTTGCTACTTGGAATACTAATAATTAACAAAGCTCATGACGATGCACTGCAGGAGAAAAGAAAAAGTGAATCCCCCATTATAGGAGGTCTCACCCAGAAAGACCTTGCAGGTGACTTGTATAGTTCTGAGTTCAGATACAAGGAAACTGAGTTCAATGTTCAAAAACTTGAAAGGATTTTCCTCCTAAAGATAACAACACCCTTAAAAGAGCATTTATTGATCAAATCACTAGCCATCATTTCCCATCTCTACTTTCTCTCTCTTACATTGTTTTAAAACTTACCAATTTTTATTTCCTTATAACCTTATTTAATAAATTTGACTAGTCCCATTGGGCAAAGATGACAGGAAATCCTAAACTTTGTTTCATGAAATCATGAGGGTCAGAATATATTTTAATATTCTATATTCAATGCAGAAATGTGATTCTCACCTTAAAAATAGAGTCAGCATCTCTTGCAGATGAAAAGGTATGACTAGCCATGTTTTCGATATTCCCAAATGGACTAGACAGAGAAACCAACTCACGTGATTTATTTTGTAACGTTTCCTTATAAAACCCCAACACAAAACTCACTAACATCAAGTCAATTCTGACTCAGAGTAACCCCATAGGTCAGAATAGAACTGCCCACATAGGTTGCCAAGGCTTTCTTGCCCTTGCAGGATGACTGGTGAGTTTGAACCGCCAATCTTGCGATTAGCAGCCGACCATAGAGCCCCCTGCGTCACTAGGCTCCATGGTGTCTAACACTCTATTACATGGCAGAGACAGCCCCAGTAAAGAGTTGACACACAAAACGGGCTACTATGCTATTTCTCTCATGTGTCAGGCAGAAAATGATGATTTTTTGAAAGCTAATTTTTGTCTTCTCTTTTTCTGCCTGAGTTTTCACTAATGATTCCTCTGCTTGCTAGAATGCAGGTGCCCTTCTGTCCAGGAAGCCTTCAGAAACTTGACTATTAAGTATTTCCTAATCAAAACATATATTACATTGAACCCAGTAACACTGACAATCAATTGGCCATCCACTCCATGTCTCATTTATCATGTTTGTTCTATATATTATCAATATTTATGTTACACTAATACAATTACAATACCGAAAATATGATCATAAACGCAATGTCCCTTTTTGCTTTTGGTGGCATGGTTGGTTGCAAGTTGAGCATTTCTACTCCTGGAGAGTTACAGGCTTGGAAGCCCCAGGGGCAGTTCCACCCTGTCCCATGAGTACTTATGAGTTGGAATCGACTCCATGGGGATGAACTTGGTCTTGAGTTTTAGCCTTTGAAAAGCTCAGGCCATCAGACAGACAGAAATACTAACAGATAAATGCAATCAATATACGAACCAAACTCTTGTACCAGGTGAAGAAATGATTCATCTTTATTTCTTCATATATTTTTCATGAGATCAAGAAAAGCAATAAATAAATAAATAACATATTTTTTTTCCTCAGGGAGTTGGGGAAGACGTCACAAAGGGGGGAAAAGTGATATTAAATGGTTAAAATGCATGGGATTTTGCTAGATGAAGAGAGAAATATGTTTTCACAAATACTGTCAAAGACTCCATTCTTTTTTTTAACTTCTTTTGAATCAGCCACTGTCAATATATTGAACTTGTCCTTGAAACTAATAACCTACATTATTTCAAAAGGACTGAAGAAAATCCAAATACTGCATTTTCATACATCAAGGCCCAACAGCAAGAAGAGAGAATGTCTATTCCTTTGTAAAGAATAAAGAATATTTTTCTAACATTCTCAAGAAATAGACCTTCAAGTCTAATGGACAAAAAATATATGTCATATGTGTATTATTCCTGACCAACTAATTATAATCAGAATAGCATTAACATGATTTCCTTAAATTAATTAAGATTCACCCAGTTTACATTGAGCCATATTACCAGTAAATGCCACTAAAATCTATTAATTTTAGCTAGCAAGGAACAAAGGCTACCAGATATTCAGCCAGTAGTTTGTTAGGAGATCTTAAAAGAAGTCAGAGACAAGCAATAGCAAGTCAAGCTCTAGATAGAAACGAGGGAGGAAATACTTGGAGGCAACTCCTTGTGTTGGAAACTCAGCAAAGAATATCAAAAGTTAATTTTACTAATGTTATTTTATGCACTTGTAAATGTACTTAACATTTTGACTAAAATCTGATTGAACAAATTTGTCATGTTTTACATAAATTCAAGAGATATGGCAGTGCTGTCACAGAAGCATTGGACTGCTAAACTCAAGGTTAGAGGCTCAGACCTACCAACTGATCCACAGCAGAAATATGAGGCTGTCTGTAAAGACTTACAGCCTCAGAAACCCTGGGCAGGGTTCTCTTTGAGTTGAAATAGACTTGAAAGTAGTGGTTTGGGTTTTGTTTTCTTAAAGATAATTTACTCATCTTCAAGAATTTTTATTGTCCATTTAGGAATATTTATGTTTTTTATTTTTGACTATTTCAAAAATGTCAAGTCAGATTTCTTTTGGCATTTCACTTGCACATCTAAAAATATTTATAAGATATCATAGATTTAAGTGTTAAATAGTTTTGTATGTTATTTACAAAAATCCTATTCCTTTTTCAGTTCTGTATACACTATCTTTTTTTAACAATTTTTATACGGTATAGTTGATATAAAGTGCTTACATATAAATTTGATAAGTTTAATATATATTTTTTCTATGTTTAACAATTGATAATAGTACAGTGAACCCTCGCCACTTCGCGCTTCGACTTCCGCGGCTTCACTCTATCGCGGTTTTTGCGTAACAGCGCATGCTCTGTCATTACTGCCACTGATTGGCTCATACTGTACACGCTTGATGCCATAAATAATATAATAAATAATAAATGATAATTGTAACGTCCAAAACGTTTTACTGTATTTTCCCTTTTTCGTTTAATAAATTGGGTAATACGAGTGTAATGGTGACTAAAGGGTGTTTTTTCATGTCCTCTATGCTCTAACTACGAAAATATTTGATTTACAAATAAGGAATCCTACTTCGCAGAATTTCATTTATCACGGTAGGGTCTAGAACCGATTAACCGTGATAAACAAGGGTTCACTGTATACACATGTGAAACTATCCTATTTTCCAAAACATTTTATAATTTTGGATTTTACATTTAACTCATTTCTCCATTTTAAGTTTATTTTTGTGCACGGTGCTAACTATGGATTGAGAAGCTTTTTATTTTTTTGTATATGGATATCCGATTGTTCAAGCACCATTTGTTACTAAAATTATTTTTTCTATATTGAATTATCCTTGATGAAACTTTCATGATCTAATTTTGAATAGTTTCTATTACTATCTGTAAATTTCTTATTTGTTTCCCTTCTTTGATATCTAATCTCTTTTTAATCCCTCCCATTCAGCGAATTTTTCATATCAGACATACTTTTTATTTATGGAAGTTTTAGTTAGGCCTCTTTTACACTTCCTGTGTTTTTACTTAATATACTTAGTATTTTCTCCACCTTCATCAACATATAGATTTTTGTTAGAATTGATTATTTAACATCCTTGACTAATAATTATAATCTGTGTCATATCTAGGATGCTTTCTCCTGGTGATATTTCCTCATTATGATGTGCATTTTATTTTATTTTATTTTTAATCATTTTATTAGGGGCTCATACAACTCTTATCACAATCCACACATACATCAATTGTGTAAAGCACATTTGTACATTCATTGCCCTCATCATTCTCAAAACATTTGCTCTCCACTTCAAATGAGTTGCATTTTTTATGATTCTTTGCACACTGGATGTTTTCACATGATTCCAGATATTGTGAGTTTTAACTTCTTGGTTGCTGAAAAGTTCTTATCACCATATATATTCTTGAGCTTTGTTTTGACAAGCAGTTATTTGGATAGAATTTGGTCTTTTTGAGGTTTGCTTTTAAACTCTGTAACCCAAAGCCAATGAAAAGTTTAAACAAAGACTAATTTTGTTCCTTTATGAAGGAAATTCCCTTCTGAATACTCTAGATTCTATAAACTATGACTGTTTCACTCTGGCTGGTAAATACACAAAATAGTCCCAACCTTTTGTGAGCTCTCAGGGTTGGTCTCTTACTGTTATTTTCAAGTTTTCTCTCCTCAGAAATGCAGACATAATTTTTATTGCTTTGCATGCTCTTTATTAGATTCTATTCCTGATTCTCAACTTTATATCCCCCAGAATAGCCCACAATGACAGCTAATCCTAAGTGCTTTTGTCCTTGGGCTAGGATTGGAGGAGGGAGATATATGTATATATCAGAGTGGGAACAGCATGCTTTAATTATCTTCTTCATTCTCTGTTTTCCACAAACTTTTGAAAACCACCCTTCCTTATTGACTGAAAGGGCTCTTCGGGTGATGTATACCTAATAGTCATCCCTGTTTAAAACTTCCTAATCTATATCATGGGCTGCTCTGCCTGTCACAAACAGTTAAGCACTCTACAACTAACCAAAAGTTGGCATTGCAACCCATCCCACCCACCCACTGCCCCCGAGAGGCAGCTCAGAAGACAGGCGACCTGCTTCTGAAAAGTCAGCTTTGAAAGCCTGAGGGTCCCTTCTGCTCTGGACACCTTGGGTGGCCATGAGTTGGACTCTGATGGCAACTAAACCGCCATCTACATCAAAGTCTCCATAGGTCAACTATGCCTTATTCTTGACATCATGTTCAAAATAACATCTTGGTAATTGTCCTCTCTCAGTAAATTGACTATAAGATTTCTCAGTAAAATGCCTACAAAAAAATAGAGAAGGTAAAACATCACAATACAAATGAAGTCTGAGGGAATTTGGCAGCCACTGAACCTTATTGTAAACAAGATGCAGGTCAATCATTCTAAACTCACCTAGGTTAGTTTCCTTAATAGAAACAAATCGACTTTAAAATAGTGGAACATCCTTCACATTTAGCTCCCAGCGATTCCCTGGCTCAAAGTCCTGGGGGCCAGTACCAAGAAGCATCAGGATTGTCTCCTTCTCCAGCCTTTGTGTTGAATTTTGTTGAATTGGTTGAATGAAATTTTGTGAGCTTCCTTCCTTGGCTCCTCACTGCCCTTCCTTTTGCTGTTTCCACCATTACCTTCCAGATAGCTTGTGTGGACACTCTACAAAACAAGTAGAGATAGGTAGGCCATAGGACAGTGAACTGAGCACTGAACTGTTTTATATACTTTACCCAGAGAACCAGACAGTGTGCTCAGGGCGTTGCCCATCAAACTTGTGTACATAGATCAGGATAAAGGGTAATCTATTCATCCTGGTTATTACAAATAGGAGCCTGAGAATCATCACTTTTGCTGGAGAAGGAGAAATAAAATAAAAGACGCTGAAAACTCTCTAAAATAAACACTGTTCTTCCAAATAACCAAGCGCATTGCCATAAAGTCAATTCTGAATCGTCGCAACCCTACAGGACAAGGTAAAACACACCCTGTGGGTATCTAAGGCTGTAACTCTCTACAGGCGTTGAAAGCCTCACCGTTCCCTAGCAGAGTGGCTGGTGGTTTAACCTGCTGACTTCGTGGTTTATTTGCCCAACCCTAACCCCTAAGACCCCGAGGGGCACTGTTAGGTAAATATTGGTCTGCTAACAAGAAGTAAAATGTACTGCCTCAGAAACGCCAGGTAGGGTCACTAGGAGTTGTAATTACCTCAATAGCAATGGGTTGGTTTAGATATGACAGGAGATTCAGAGTAAAAATCCTCTCTAAAAGTGAACTATTCCAAGATAAGAGAGATTTGGTATTATCAAGATATCATAGGGATACGTAATGTATTCAAAAGGAAAAATCAGAAGATTAAGCTGAGATGAAAAGAATTGGTTTGGGGGGGGGAGTTTTAAGCAAGAAATCTACATGATGAACTATTTTTCTAAGATTAATACTTTTCTTCATACTTTAGAGCAATCCATAGTTTGCTGTTCTTTTACTTTGTATTTTTCTAAATGAACTCTGTTATTTCAAGAGCATTTCTGTCATTTTATTTTCATTCAATCGAACTTTATTTTCCCCTTTGTGAAAGTTTGATATTACAGTTGTGCTAGAAATTGTCCCATGACAGTCTAAATTCTGAGGTTGATATTTTGTTTTCAGACTGTGGAGGAGGAAATATTTCTTTTTTTTTTT
>NW_022103896.1:29345023-29352405 GCF_000313985.2 Echinops telfairi
GCCACATTTGCTTATGCACCCATTTGTCTTCAGTGATCCGTTTGACACCTCGTGATCACACAGGTTGATATGTTGTTCCATGTGGGCTTTGTTGCTTCTGAGCTAGAGGAGGAAATATTTCTTTGCCAATTTTCTCAATTGCTTTTGCAGACTTTTGCTGAGTCATATTTTACATATCTCCTTGTATTCTGTCTGGGTAGCTAATTTGTCTTTAAATCAATCATTTCATCAAATTAATAGTTTTCAGCAAAGAGTTCTAGAAACTCTTATAATTTATCAATTTCCTATTGAAGAGATATTGTTTCTTCTTTTCTATTTGTAATGACCGGTGTCGTTGTTCGTTGCTTTTTTATTACACATTTGTCCAATTGACCTTTTCATAATACTAGTTCTCAGCTTAATTATTATATTGGCTATTTTCAAATTCACTTCTTTACACATTTTTTAAAATAATTAAATCATTTTATTGGGGGCTTGTACCACCACTCTTATCACAATCCACACATACATCCATTGTGTCAAGCACTTTCGTACATTAGTTTCCTTCATCATTCTCAAAACATTTGCTTTCTACTTGAGCCCTTAATATCAGCTCCTCATTTTTCCCCCTCCCTCCCTACTTCTTTACACTTTTATCTTTATAAAAAAACCTCATGGCTTTTCTTTTTTTTTTCGTTTTACATTAGCATAAGACCAAGATTACTTTCTTTCTTTCAAACACAATAATAATGTGGGGGGAAAATCTTGTAAGTACCTAACCTGTAAAGGCCATAAGTGTCCTTCTGAATATACCTTTGGCAGCAACTTTTAAGTGTTTATATATAGGCTTGTTATTTTATAGTTTGATTGCAGTCTACAAAGCAAATTTTGATATCCCAATTTGTTCTATTCTTATTTTGTCGGTGTGTCTGAAATTGGTAATATTATTTAAAATACTAAGAAAGAATTTTTCGTTGGTAGTAAATTATAGACTTTTTTGGTTCCTAACTTCTGGTAGTGAATCCACAGCCTATGTGGATTCTACCTTTTGATATTATTAGGAGTTTCTTTGAAAATGGGGTCCAGCTTATCTGTTTCTCTCTTCCCTACTGTAATATTCTTTATCACAGTATCCTATTTAACCTTTTTCATCTAATAGACCACTTTTTGAACACATTATTTTATTTACTTGCATATATGCATATCTTTAATCGCATTCCATTATGAAAGGGTCTTTTGTTTATTTGTTTACCACTGTATTCCAAAGGCTATCAAAGAGTACCTATAATAAATACTTTTATTGATTTGGTGAATAAATGAACAATATTACTTAATATCAAGTTGATATAAATTTAACTTAATATATGTGTATAATATATGAGAAAAATTAAGGTGTTAAAGAAAAGAAGGTAGGGAAGACCAAAAGAGACCAACAAGAGTATTTCTCTCCCAAGATGCAATTTGTCAACCGAGTGCAACTAGCTTGCTTAATTTTAAAGCAGTAAGAAATCTCAGTAAGGAATTGAAATCTCTGACTTTTCCAGTTAAAAAGAAGAATTTCCAGTTGAGGAATTGCTTCAATTCCTAGCTACATGGATGGGCCCATATTTATTACACAATAAACTTCAGCACTAGAATAAGCAACAGGATAGTGGAGTTATATACCACTTATTCATGATCAGCATTGAATATCACATCAGCCATTATGATCTCCTGCTATGGCAGCCTCCTTAGATTAATTTGATTTCAGTTTGTCACACAGAACAAATTCTAACATAACCCTTATATCTCCCACCAAAACGGAATTCATCTTCAAACACAATAATAATGTGGGGGGGAAATCTTAATTTATTCTGAGTCATAATGCCATAATTCTGGAAAGCAAGTCGGTGGTGCCACATATGAGTTGTAAAGCAACAAATGTAGAAAATCCTTCCTTATTCTTCCTGCAAGTACCAAATTGGTCCATCATCCTAGATTGGCATAAATTTTGTGAAACAATGAATGGCTATTTATATAGTTCAACAGTACCTACCAACAACAATAGCGTAAGAAGAAGAATAGCTGAAAATGTCTGATAGTTCTGTCAGCGCCAGACAATAGCTCTTGTCAGATGCCTGTGAATCAGCTCCAATCATCTCTGGGACAGACCTACAGCAGAGGCACCATCCGCACAGCGTGTTGCCTCTTCCTTTGTGACACTGCCCTTCTCCTTTACCAAGCTGAGACGAAGGACTGCATATGAATTAGGAGTCCTCAGAGAGTGCTGTCAGAAAGTGATGGATTGTTAAGCGCAAGGTTGCAGTTTAAACCCACCACTCACTTTCTGAGAAAAAGAGAAGACTGCTCCCATAAAGATTCACGGCCTCAGAAACCCTGAGTTGGAATCGACCTCACACCTGTGGGTGCTGGTGGTGGGTGGCAAAGTTAGAGGTTTGACTGGATTTTACCTAACCCAGCAGTGCCTGGGAGGAAAGACCTGGAGATCTGCTTCTGAGAGGTCACGGCCATGACAATCCAATCCGCACGGTTCTATTCTGCAACACATAAAATCACGGTGAGTCAGAATCCACTCCATGTCAGCTGGGATCACACAAATTAATTCAATTCCTTCTCCCAACTCTGTAGACTAGGTCTTGTGGTCATCCCATTTGATAAATAGGAAATTGTGCAGCAGAAATGTTAAGTAACTTATCATAGATCAGAGTAAATGGGAGTGGCAAGGCTGACTGAAATCTTCAAGCTCCAGAATGCCCGCTTTGGGCCATGATACAACTCCTCCATTGAAATTAGTGAAGAGAAGCTGTGAAAAGAAAACTAACACGCCATGCAATTTCATTTCCAATTTCCCTTCATTTGAAATAAAATTTGAAAGAAAGGTAAGGGAGTTGCACTACATAAAAGGAAGCAAAGAGCTAAGACAAGGTGAAACAGGGCTTCTTTCTACCTAAAATTGTCATTGATTTTTCTTACCAGAGACCTTAAGCTTACATTAAATCATTTTTTAACATTTAAAAATTATCATTTAATTGATAAGGCAGGAAAATAAATCAAACAAACCTTATAATTCTTACTTACAGATAAGCAATGCACCTAAATAGACAGAGATAAAAGCAACTCAAGATCCCTAATCTGTCTTCTCTCCTTAACCAGGCATTCTACCATAAAATATTTCTCAATGATGTGTATTCAAAATGGACAAAGAGAGGCAATGAAGCATTTGACTTACTTGTTAGAGCTTTGATTCCAGTCTTTTCATCAATTAGATGGACCACAAACACAATTACTTTTTGCCATCACTGAAGGTTGACTCAATGTTGGAAACCAAATCAGACTAAACAGATTCCTTCATCTCTTTGCCATTCCCAAATCTGAGATTGTTCCACTTTGATGACAATGAAAGACTTACAGGACTCGCCCTTAACTGCTACTATTGTTCTTATATATCCACCTGGGACAAATACATGGAAAATACCATCTTCCAAAGCTTCATTGAGATCTCTTTTATGCTATATTAGAAGCTTCCAGAATGTGTCAGGATAGAATAATCCAGCTACTTTTACTCCGAAGGTCACTCTATAAATTAAAAGTGACTCAAATTCTACTACTTGGCTAAGTTGTTCAAGTAAGCTTATCAGAAAGGGTAATAAAATGCAATACAGTTGACAAAGTAATGAAAATAATAAAATACGTATGGAAAAACTCCCTCACTGACCTGCTCTTGCTAGTAGATGGGTGCTTTTGAATCATTCCTGATTCATAGTGAAATGAGGTATACCAGACCAAGACACTACCCAGTCTTGCACCATCTCATAATCAATGCCATGTTTGAGTTCATTGTTGAAGTCCCACTGTCAATCCGTGTTAGGCTGAGTTCTCTAAATAATAAATTTATTTACTATTTATAAAATGAGTTTTCTGTAAAAAAAAAAAAAAGCATATAAAAAGCGAGAATAAATTTATATCAAGAAAATGGCTCACACAGTTCCAGAAGCAGCTAAATCCACTGATTTCAAGTCCATGGATCAAATGTTAAACTGTAGGCTTCTACTGCCTCAAGTAACTTCAGGGGCTGATGAACCCAGGATCAGCAGGATCACCACAGGCTGAAGGGAGGACAACCAGCCAAAGTCAGCAAGTCAGGCTTGTGACTAAAGAGGTGAAGGAATCCAAGGCCAGCAGGTTAGATGGCAGGTCAGATGGCATGCTCCTGATGGCTATGGGGACTGGCAGGCAATATGGCAGGCCATTGGCACAAGACTGAAGAATTAGAGGTGGATCAGCCAGATGCAAGATCCAGACCCAGCAAAAAAGAAAGCAAGCTTTCTTATAGCATCCACTCGTATAGGAAGTAGGTCCCACCCATGAGGAAATTCCTTTTAGATGTATCAAGACTGTGACCGGGTAAGGGGGTTGAGTTCCATCCACCCTAAACTTCTTACAAATGCTTGGTTGCTCACATCAGATCCCATTATGGAGTTGTGTTAGGTCACATTGTGTAAGGTCATTGCATTGTGTTAGGTTACTAGGCCTCAAACAACAAAGCACTGAGAATCCTGGCCCAGATAAGTTGACGCAAAATTAACACACCATCTCATTGAGGTCTTCTTCTTCTTTTTTTTTTTTTTTTTTTTTTTGTGCTTACCCTCTACTTTATTAGGCATGACATCTTTCTCCAGGAACTGGTCCTTCCTGATAACATGGCCGAAATAGTCACTACCATTCTTGCATCTGAGGAACATTCCGGTTATACTTCTTCCAAGATTGATTTGTTCCTTCTTCTGGAATTCCATGGTTTATACAACATTTTTTAACACCATAAATAAGGCTCTCGCTTATCCCTTGTCCATCTTTCACATGCATATGAGGAGATTGAGAATACCATGGCTTAGGTCAGTTGCACCTTAATCCTCAAAATGATACCCTTGCCTTCAACACTTTAACGAGGTCTTATATAGCAGATCTGTCCTATGACTATGTTACATGATTTTCTTACTAATGCTTCCATGGACATTAGTTGTGGATTCAAGTAAAATTAAATCCTTGATAACTTCATCTTTTCTCTATTTATCAAGCTGTTGCTTATTGGCCCAGTGGTGAGAAATTTTGTTTTCTTTAAATTGAGAGGTTAATCCATCCTTAGGGCCATAGCTACCAGAAAGTGCTTCAAGTGCTTTTTGCTTTCAGTAAGCATGGTTGCATCGTTTGCATATTGCAGCTTGTTAGTGAGTATCCTCCAATCCTGATGCAGCTTTGTTCCTCATAGAGTTTCCTGAGTTATGTGCTCAGCCTACAAGTTGAATGTTGCTGTTGTTAGGTACCATTGAGTCCGCTTCTGTCAAAACAAACCTGTGCACAACCGAATGAAACACTGCCTAGTCCTGTGCCAGACTCATGACTGTTCTTTTGTTCCTTTTCAGTTATACAAGAATGTATTTAATGATCAATATAAAATAGTAATTGTATCATAAGAATGTTTTCATAAAACCATTAAAGCAAAATAAAACAAATAAGATATTAAGGGTTATTTTTAGTCTTATTCCAATTAGAATAGGTTAAATTACCATATCTTTTTTTCAAAGTTTGGCAGTTTATTTATTCACACTGCAATTAATAACAATCTAATTTTAAAATATTTTCTCTTTTTAAAAAATACTTTTATTTGGGGCTCTTACAACTCTTTTCACAATCCATACATTCCTCCAATGTATCAAGCACATTTTTACATTTGCCACCATCATCATTTTCAAAGCATTCTATTTCTACTTGAGCCCATGATATCAGCTCCCCATTTCTTCCCCCTCCTTCCCTGCCCACCCTCTCTCAAGAACCCTTGATAAGTTATAAATTATTTTTTCCATTTCTTACATCGTCCTCCATCGCCCCTAACCCACTTTTCTGTTATAAGTTCCCCTGGGAGGGGTTCTAGAATGATCCTTGTGATTGGTTCTCCCTTTCTTCCCCAACCCTCCTCTAATCCTCCTCGTATCTCTACTCTCCTTGTTGGCCCTACGGGGGTTATCTATCCTGGATTTCCTGTGTTGTTGGCTCTTATCTGTAGCAGTGTGCATGCTCTGGTCTAATCCAATTTTTAAGTTAGAATTGAGGTCATGATAGTGGGGGGAAGGAAGCACCAAAGAGCTAGAGGAAAGTTATGTGTTTCCTCCGTGCTATATTGCACCCTGACTGGCTCATCTCTTCCCTATGACTCCTCTGTGAGTGGATGTCCAATTGTCTACAGATGGGCATTTTGTCTCCACTCCATGCCCCCCCACAGCCCCACTCACCTAGGGTATGATTTTACTCTGGGTCTTAGATGCCTGATACCTGATCCCATCGATACCTCATGATCACACAGGCTGGTGTGCTTCTTCCATGTGGACTTTGTTGCTTCTGAGCTAGATAGCAGCTTGCTTATCTTCAAACCTTTAAGACCCCAGACACTATATCTTTTGATATCCGGGCACCATCAGCTTTCTTCACTACATTTGCTTATGCACCCATTTTGTCTTCAGTAATCATGTCGGGAAGGTGAGCATCACAGAATGCCAGATTGTTAGGACAAAGTGTTCCTGTGTTAAGGGAGTACTTGAGTTGAGACTCAGTGTCCATCGGCAGCTTTATTTCTTAACATATAGATATGAGTAGTTTTATTCCCCTCTTATTATATATATATAATTTACATATGTATATGCCTATATTTAGACCTCTATAAATGTCCTTTGCTTCCTGGTTCTTTCCTATATTTCCTTTTGACTCCCCTCTTGTGCTACCATCATATTCAGCCTTCATTCAGGTTTAGTAATAGCTCGCTGCTACATTGCCCTTGATTGAGTCCCACTAGCCATCTTATAACCTTCCTTCCATTGATTTTAGTTCACTTGTTCCCTTGTCCCTGGGTTGGTTCCCCCCCACCCCCACCCCACACACCTTCCTTTCTCCCAACTCCCCTTCTCCCATATCCTCCTGGAACCATTGGTCTCATTCTTTTCATCTCCAAATTGTTTATCCCGCCTATCTTATCTAGATAGACATGCAGATACATTAATAAGTGCAAAACCCAGGCAAAGCCAAATAAAACAACAAAGGAATTTAAAACCAACAACAGCAGAAAGCAAGAACAAAATAACAATAACGAAAAAGAAAGCCACTATGCCTATAAATAATTCAAGGTCTGTTTTCCAGTCGAGTCTGATGGGGTGCCACACTATGTCTCCAAAGTCTATTTTTGGTATTCCCCTGGGATTTCATCACTCTGCTCCTCTGCTGCATGCCCTCAGTGCCTCGCCCCAGTGTGATGGGGCCAGACTGTGCATTATTCCCACACGGTGTCTCCAGTGCTGCCCCCTGCAGCGTCATGGTTCAGTGAGGGATGCCATGTCCCATGGTGGGGCCGGCCCTAC
>NW_022103896.1:29353078-29354973 GCF_000313985.2 Echinops telfairi
GCTTCATGCATTCATCACTGCATTTACGGCATGCGTAGTTCTCCAGTGTATGTATGTACCACAGTTTTTTGATCCATTCACCTGTTGATGGAAATTGGGGTTGTTTCCAACTCCTTGAAACCCTCATAATTGTTCTTATGCTTGAGCCCATCCATGCAGCCACTGTATCAATGCATCTTGTTGAAAGTCTTCCTCTTTTTCACGGCTACAGTCTTATCAAGCATGATGGCCTTCTCCAGGGACTAGTCTCTGATGACAACATGTCCAAGGTACACGACACAAAGTCTCACTATCCTTTCCTCTAAGGAGCATTCAGACAGTCCTTCTTGCGAGATGGATTATTTTGTTCCTTTGGCAGTCCATGATACTCTCAGTATTCTTTGCTAGCACCATCATTCAAATGCATCCATTCGGTTTCAGTCTTCCTTGTTCAATGTCCAGCTTTCACGTGCATATTAAGTGGTTGAAAATCCCATGGCTTGAGTCAAGCACATGTTGGTCCTCAGAGTAATATCCTTGGTTTTCAACACTTGCAGAGGTCTTGTGGGGCAGAGGGACTCAGCACAACTCGCTGTGCCATCTCTTGACTAAGGCTTCTGTGAGTATTGGTTGTGGATCCAAGCAAGACTAACTCTTTGACAATTTCAATCTTGTCTTCACTTACCGCGATGTTACCTGCTGGCCCCATTGGGAGGAGTGTGGCTTGCTTTATATTGAGTCGTAATTCACACTAAAGACTGCAGGCCTTGGTTTTTATCAACAAGTGTTTCAAGTCCTCATTACTTTCAGCAAGCTCCACCTTCGGTTGTTCATAAGCCTTCCACAGCCCTGGGGCAGCCATGCCTACTTCATAGTCTGCTCTTAGGCTGAAACGTGTTCACTTTGGGTGACCCTGATATTATTTGAAATACCAGTGACATAGCTTCCAACATCACAGCAACTCACCCCAGTACAACAAACTGGCAGACAAGTGGTTGACAGGTTGAATAAGTATGGTGCTTATCTTTCTTGATTTTAGATCAACACCAAACTGTATCCATAGAAACTACTGAGTTGCCATATCATTTGCTTAGCATATTTTCACACATACCCCAAAAGACCATATTTTTTATTCCATACTGTAAAATACAACCAAGTAAGCTACTTTGTATTATGAAGTCTATTTTATAGAAAATAAGGCCCGATTCCAGATTTTCCACTTATATATTTTTGAGGTATCAAGGAGAAACACTTTTCATGGCCTTCAATGAACTCCATATTATTGATATCTGAATATCTCAATATTGAAAATACTAAATTTTATGCAATGGCTTTTGCAAACATTATTTGCTTCACAATTGTCCAATTAGGTGATATTATTCTTATTTTATAAATAAATAAATTGATAGAGTATTTAATTACTTGCCAAAGGTCACATGGTTTATTTAGACTTTTTTCTTTCTCTTTCTTCATAATGTCTTAATGGAGAATAAAACTTTATTCACCCAAAATCATTTTCTTCCAATGATCCCCTATTGGAAATGGCAAAGTGCATTCCAGGCATAGCTATGATAAATGAAAAAGGCCACCCCGGGCGTAATCAAGGGGAATGTAACAAGTGGAGTTACTGAAACCCAAATGAAGACTGAGCATGATAGTAGGACAAGAGGAAAGTCAAAGGAAACAGAGGAAAGAGCTAGGAGACAAAGGGCATTTATAGAGATCTAAATAAAGGCATGCACATATGTAAATATATTTATATATGATGATGGGGAAATAGATCTATGTACATCTATTTATAGGTTGAGTATTAATGTGGCAGATGAACATTGGGCCTCCCCTCAAGTACTCCCTCAATGCAAGATACTTTGTTCTATTAAACTGGCATTCTATGATGCTCACCTTCCCGACACAAT
>NW_022103896.1:29355615-29364271 GCF_000313985.2 Echinops telfairi
TGACAAAATAAGAATTTATAAATTATTAAGGGTTCATGAGGGAGGGGGAATTGGGGAGGGAGGGGAAAAATGAGGAGCTGATGCCAGGGGCTTAGGTAGAGAACAAATGTTTTGAGAATGATGTGGGCAATGAACATACAAATGTGCTTTATACAATTGATGTATGTATGGATTGTGATAAGAGTTGTATGAGTCCCTAATAAAAGTATTTTTTAAATAAATAACACAAAAAAAAAATAACACAAGAAAAAGGCCACCCCTTCACCTTTGCAGCATAAATTAGAAACACTCTAATGAAAAACAGAAAACTAGACTTAGGCATTTTCATAAGAAAAATAGTTTTCTCAATTGTCTAAATCCTATGTTTCAAAAATTTTTAATATCCAATGAGAAGATTGATGTGGTTTCCTAAATTTGTTCTGTTTAATCTGTGATGATTTCAGACATTTTTCCATGCAGTATTCTGAAATAGCCCAATTGATCTCATTTTGAAGTCTAGTTTGGTATTGAAATATTAATTTATTCTAAAATGTCAATTTTAATTTGGTAAAAGAACTCGTCACAATTTTCCAATCTCTTCTCATTTAATTTTATACTTCATTTTCAGTGTTGCATGGGGCTGGAGCAGATGACTGAATAAGCAAATTAAGCACAGGCCTACCTGTGATTACATACTAATCTGCAGTGAACATTTTCACACGGGTTTCCCCACATCCCAGATCTCAAATTGTTCACTGCAAATTAGTAAATAAGCACAAGTAAGCTCATTGCTTACCTCACTTACTATGTCCTCTGCCTCTGTCAGAGATGGTAAATTTGAACAAAAAATGTTTTGATTCTGTAAGAAGGGGTTGTGGGGTTGGGAAAGAGACAGATGATAGCTGTATAGCAGAAACAGAATCTCCAATAAAGGGAAAAAAAAAAGTGACTTGTTCATACAGATTAATAAATAAATACAAGTAAACCTATGTTTACTTTACTTACTGGGTAACATGATGCTCTATAGGGTTTTTCTATCACATATCTTTTTCCCTAGGTATTTGTGTTTGGCCAGGGATATTTCTTACCATGATACCTAAATTGTGAGATAGTTACCTTCCAATCTTTATAGATAATTGGTCTACTGACTTAGATGTGACCATGCTGACTCTGGATGAATCATTAGTGTCACACTAATTACTTTATATGGGTGGTTTTCATTTGACTCTGGATTAATCATCAGTGTCAACTAATTACTTTATTTGGGTGGCTTTCATTACTTTATATGGGAAGCATTACTAATAGATCTACTTTTATATATTCTCTTATTCCATCTAAAACTTCATAATGGTCATTTTTCCACTCTGTGTGATCATTAAAGTTATATGCAGCACACCATATAAATAAATAAATAAATAAATAAATAAATAAATAAATAAAACTTCTGAGTCAATACAAGATACTCCATTCATTCCAGACTCACCAGTAAAATCTTGCAAATAAGAGATTATCTTTGTTCACTATGTGATTACTAACTTCTGTATAGGTAGTACAAAGATTCACTCTTTTGATCTCAAATACATCCAGGAAAATATAGATACATAATTGTAGAGAAGACATTTTCTGTTTTGAGGAGATTTATCTAGCCTTCAAATTGCTTAACTGTAATGTTCCCATAGGACCTGAAACAGCATTGGGGAGTTTCCAAAATTCCACTTAGATTGAGAGGTAATTAGTATAAATCTACCACTTAAATGGACATTATAGGCACAAGCTTCCTTAATTGAAGGCATCTATCCAAGTCATATTACAAAGGTACTAAGGCCCCAACTCGGATACTCCAGGGGGTCACTCTCCTTGGGCTCTGTCCAGGTGGCATAAGGAACACAGGGCTCACCCTCAGGATTTACAATCCTTTTCCACAATGTCAGAGATAAAAGCCAGGCCTTGAATCTGAGCCTGCAGATTCCTGTTGCTCTCAGAGTCCTGTGGGCAGTGACTGGGGAGACACAGCATGCCAGAGAGGGCCCTCAAATGCACCCCCACTTGAAACTAGGTTCTCTTCTATGATGGGTTAGAAATGGGAGGAGGGGCAAGTACTAAGGTTTGATGACACAATACAATATTTTCTCTTCATGAAGACATTTCTGATGAACAGTTTTTCTACAAGTGAGCAATTCTTAATCCTGCTCATTTTATGATGCTCTGGGAAGCAATTGTTTTCCCCACGCCATTTCAAAAGGTCTTAAGCTGATCAGAGAAGTTTATTCCAAAAGATACTCAAAAGATGATTCTGCAGGCGTAAAGTTGACTGTTAAACGTGTATTGTGAATGAGATGATGGTTGACAGGCAGATCCTCAGTTTGACATCCAACAATTAAGATGCATTTTGCTTCCTTTCTTCCAGAGCAATCCCTTCAGTCCGCCACCACTCTCCACTGACTCCGTGTTTCCTCTTTCAATTCCTTCTTCTTTCCTCATCCTCTCAACGGCAAGGGTGGACAAAGGCTGCCTTGTTCGTTTCATATGGTTGGGTTTTTTGCTTTGTTTTGTTTTCTTAACACAGGTTTGGGCTCAATTCCAGACCTGAAGTGTGACTAAAGGCCATAGCCTCAGGGGTCCCACCCGGCTCTGTTCAACAAACAAGCCTGAGCTGCATAAAGTTAAATTTGTTGCATCAGAAATACCATCTTACTCACTTCAAATTTTGCCTGCAGAATAGATTTTCTTTACGTGATGTGTTACTAACATATAAATACACTATAATTTAATTTATATAGTATCTATGGAGCCCTGGTGGCATCGTGGGTTACCCGTGGGCTGTTAAGCACAAGGTCAGCAGTTTGAAACCACTAGCTGCTCTCTGGGAGAAAGACTGGGCTTTCTACTCTCAGAAACTTGCAGTCTCAGAAACTCAAGGGGGAACGTCTGCTTAGTGTCCCTATGACTCCGAATCAACTGGATGGCAGTGAGAATGTTGCTTTTTGTTTTGAGAATATGGAATTTTAGCAAGAGTATCAAACAACTTTAATCCTATTTATCTGGGCCCAGTCTAATATATATATTTTAACTGAGCCAATAGCAGTTTTCAATTCTGAAGAAATTCTCCTAGTAATTATGAAAGGCGGGGAAATCACACCTCCCAGCTTTATGAGTGGGAAGAAAATATTGTTCTTGGAAATTATCTATTTATCTCCTGTCACTCGGTTAATCCTCTACCTGTTTGTCCTTTTTTTTAATTATCATGTTTATACCTCTCATCACATAAATAATCTTCCTCGTTAGTTCTTCCACTCTCCATCATGTGTAGGCTTGGGAAATGTGGGCTTTCACACATTAGTGATTCTCGGCAGAGAGTCCCTTCCTATGTGACTTGCAGGCACGCACCACAGTGTTCTATTTAAAGACAGATGGCAAAAATCATCTGCACACGCCACGTGGCTAGCTCTGTAGTCATCGATTTTCAGCTGAAGAGGTTAGCCCAAGCATCTGCCACGATTGGTAGGAGAGGGGGAAATGAGAAAGGCTAGACATTTTTAATCATTGAAGCTATGATTTTTATTTGTTCAGATGCCCAAATAGACTGAATTTGAAATTTTCTCATAGGGCTGTGATTTAAAGCACTCTTAAAGATAGAGTGACTGTTTTTTCCTAATTGTCAAAGCTATTTCTTGGGAGGAAGAATTTAATCCTGAAGTTATGAATTTATACAGTTGCTTTGGTCAATAGAGACAATGACTGTGGGGAATTTCCTCATAACTTAACTCCAAAAGTGTTGAGTTCAGAACCAATAGGAATGTCACCGAGACACATGCTTTCTAGCTATCCATCTTAGAAACTGCCTACCACAGTTAGAGATTGTGGTGGTTGGATTTTATGTCACATTGATGGGACCTGGATGGCAGTAGGGGCAGAGCCTAACCTGTCAATCACATGAGAGGCTGATGACACCTCCTTGGGGGTATAGATTTCGTGTCAGAGTGGAGACATGAGAAACTGCCCCTCTTTGTCCCTTGCCTTATCGCTTGCTGGGACTCTATGCCTGCCTTCAGGGATGGGCCCAGGTGGGCTACCTGACCCTGAGAGTTGTCCATGCCCTAAAATGTTTCCATGGACCTTGGAACCACGTGACTCTTCCCACCAGCCTGTGATCTCCTTAATTTTCACTTCACCTGTCCGCGTCAGAGGCTACTGCGACGTGAGTCTGAGGAGGGTAGCCCTTAGCAGTGCACCTATGAACTTGAGTTGGCCTGCACGGGGTGCCTTCTTGATGCAGTTGCTTCTTGACATAAAGTTCTTTCTCATCCACAGACAGATTCACTGGTTTCTTTCTCTAGACAACCCCGCCCAACACAGGGGTTTATTTCTGCCACTCACAGTCTCACCTTGCAAGAATTTCACACACATACAAAACTCTCTATATTCCCTGAGAATTTCCCAATCTCTCTTTGTCCTCAGAAATCCTGTTCTATCTGTTAAACCCTCACTACAAGCAAGGCCCTTCAGTAGAGCCCCTGATTCCACTTCCCATGTTCTATCGAAGATAAGGAAAATGCCATGGCTTGGGCCAAGCACATCCTGGTCCTCAAAGTGAAATATCTGCTCTGTAACACTTTAAAAAGGTCTTGTGCAGCAGATTTACCCAACATGATCTGTCCTTTGATTTCTGGACTGCTATTTCTGTAAGCCTTGAGTGTGGATGTGGGCAAAATGAAGTCCCTGAAAACACCATTTTCTCCCCAAGTGATCTCTAGTAAAAGCATTTAGAAAATAGTAAGCTATAAGAAACATATTACAAGAGAATTAAAATGAGAAAATATAATGTATACTGTAGAAAGAGGTTATGAACAAGAGAAGATATAAAATTAAAGAAATGAGTTGGTGAAACTAAAAATAATGAAAGAGCAATGAAAAGGACCTTGATTATGGGGACAGAATACCCCTTAGTAATATCAACTTTACTTTATTTCTATTCACTCCCACCTGATTTCCTTTGGAGCTTTTTATACTTTGTAGGTCTACCACTTTGAACTGGCTCTGTGACCACAGGGAAAGCCTTAAACTAGAATGGCCCAATAAAGCACTTCACTTAGAGCTGTGTTGCCCAAAATGGGCAGTGACCCCCCTGGGGTTGCTGGAACAATAAGAGGAGGTTTCCAAATTAGATGTTGACTCTTTATCCTGGATTGTGGACTACAGTACAAACGTTTTGAATTCCAGGGTGCACCGAGTGAATTTTTTTAAGGGGCAGTAAGACAGATCAGTTGGGAAATCTATGGCTTAGAATAGGTAGGGAACATAGCAAGATAGGAACAAACCTTTCCTCTAACTCAGTTTTATGTCTTTAGCCCCACTAGTCTGCACTCCATTGACGCTTCACCTATGATGCACTGAAGTGTCTCCAATGTTTGCCTCCAACATCGGTGAATGGGGTCTTTATTTCAGAGCATTATAAGCCCACTATTGTTGAGTAGATTCCAACTCATCGGGACCCAATAAGATAGAGCAGATCTGGAAACCATACGGTTTCCACGCTTTTCAAATTTTTGGAAGCGGGCTGCCATATTTTTTCCCACTAAGAACCTCGTCACTTACCTCATGTTTTGCAGCCAAACACTTTAACCACTTTACCACTATGGCTCCTTCCAGAACAGCCAAAGATATATGAATCATTAAAAAAAATCTTTTAAAAAATATCTAACTTTAAACACTTGTGGCAGATATGTCCCATAATTCACTTAGTAGGAGCTACTGCTCCCCCCAGGGGGCTCTGGAATGACCCAGCCATCTTCCACAAGCTCCTTCCATTCAGTTGGGCAGAATCTTGGTTTGCTTCTATCTAACACACTATAATAAAGGTGATGAGATGCCACTTCCTTGGCTACCCCAAAACCCACTGCATTTGACTTGTTCTGACTCATAGCAACCCTACATAGGATTCCTGAATCTTTGTACGTTTTTATGAGAGCAGATAGTCTCATTTTTCTCACACAGTATAGCTGGTGGGTTTGAACTACTGTCCTGCGGTAACTGGTACAACGCTTACCGTATATATGCGAGTATAAGCTGACTCGAATATCAGCCAAACTACCTAATTTCACCACAAAAACTGCATTAAAACTGTGCTGGAAACCTCAGCTTATACATGAGTATACATGTACCTGACAGCACCAACAGGGCTCCTTGGTTAGGTTATGTAATTTGGAAAAGGTGATGGGATGTCATTCCCAGGGTGCCTCCTTCTTAGCAGAGTGCAGTGAGAGAGACTCTATGGTTATCCATGTGTATGGAGGGGCATGTAATAAGGAATGTGTGGGTTTGAGAAGCTTAGAACAACCTCTAACCACAGCCAGCAAGAAAATAGGGACCTCAGTCCTATGACCTTAGAAAAATTAGACCTGCCAACAGTTTGAAGGGGCTTAAAAGGGGATTCTTCAAACTAAGCCTCCAGGTTAGAACATAGCACCAGCTGACATCTCCATTTCTGTCAGACAGGACCATGAAACAGGATTTAATTAACCTGTTCCAAGACCTCTACCCAGGCATGTGGTGATATTAATAAGTGTGTGGTTTTACTCAGCTAGATGTTTGCTAGTTACTACAATGCAGTGATTAATATGGTTCTTCTAGCCATGGCCTTTGTTACTCCCATCTAATGACCTTCATTTTCCTGATGAGTCTGGGTATGAAAAAGGGAACAGATTCTATGCTTCAATTGTGAGTGACTACTAACAGGGTCAATTGTGGTTGCCAATCCTGCTGCTTAGTATAAAGTCATCCATCTCAGAAGCAAGAAGAATGGATCTCAATAACAGCAAAGGAAGAGCCTGGTGCGAAGTGTGTCCACTGTACCCCAAGAACCCTGGAAATTAAACTTCCTTGATCTAAGAGATGCTTTGACATCAGAGGAGCTGAAGAGGATCAGCGGCTATAGCATCAAAACCAGGAACCAGAGTATGAGACCGATCAGTGGACTTCCCAGCCCACCAAGCAAGAGAACCTGAGTGCTCAGAGTCCAGAGAATGCCATATGGAGTGGGGTGCCTCGGGGCACTTCACTGGGTAGCTGGATTTGCAGACTTATGGAGCTAGCTGAACCTGGAGCCTTTGTACTGGGGCTTATGGTGGAGTTATGTGCCATTTAGACCTTTATTGACAGCCCTCAAAGAGCTTTGTAACATTGTCGGAGCCGGGCAGAGGCCAGGCCAAGAGGCCAGAGTGAGGCCTGCCTGTAGTTGGGCAGAGAAGAAAGTGTCCTTTATCCTGAGCAACTGGTGTTAGGTGTCATCGAGTCCATCCCAACCCACAGGATCCTATGCACAACAGAACCAAACACTCCATGGTTTTCAGACCTGAACAGTAACCTGTTTTCCTTCTCTAATAAACCTCATCATCTGTAGCAAGGTGTGAGTGGTACGTGGCCATTGCAATGAATTAGAGAAGCCATCTGAATTCGGGGCATAGAGTGCTGGGGGAGGGGCAGTTGGTGTCAGGATTGGTCAAGAAGGCTGTATGTGGGCTATATCTCACCTCTTCCTTGTGGCAATTGGCTTTGAGAGCCAGAGTAGGTTAGATGCGGCCCCCACCTCATTTCCTCAGCTATGTGTTGATCAATGTCATTGAGTCAGTTCCAACCCATAGCGGTCCTATGTACAACAGAATGAAACATTCCCTGGCCATGTGCCAGCCTCACGATCCTTCTTAGGTTTAAGCCCATCCACGCAGCCATTGTATCAATCCATCTCTTTGAGAGCCTTCCTCTTTTTCACTGCCTTGCTACTTTATCAAACATGATGTACTTCTCCAGGGACTGGCCTCTCCTGAAACCTGCCCAAAGTGTGTGAGCTGAAGTCTCTCCATGCTTGCCTCTGAGAAGCGTTCGGTCTGTACTTCTTTCAAGACATATGGTTTGTTCTGTTGGCAGTCTGTGGTACCTTCCATATTCTTCACTAGGACCGTAAGTCAAATGCATAGATACTTCTTTGGTCTTCCTTAGTCAGTGTTCAACTTTCACATGCATGTGAGGCAAATGGAAATACCAGGGTTTGGGTCAGGCACACCTTAGTCCTTAAGGTAAAACCTTGCTTTCCAACATTTGAAAGAAGTCTTGTGCAGCAATTATCTAGCAAAAGAAAACTAAAACATATGTCACATAAATCTACTCTGAGCTAATTTATGATGACCTTCCAAAACAATGGAACAAGTAAGTAATTCTGCTTATCAAATCAATTATCATAGTATCAAGTCTGGCTCCCAGGGATCCCAGGTCTTTCAGGGAGAACCTGCTCTGTAGGGTTTTCTTAGCTATGGTCTAAACAATCGGGCCTTTCTACTGCAGTGCTGCTGGGCTGATTTCAACAGCCAACTTTTGGTTAGTATTCAGGTGCAAAACGTGTTACTCAGGGACATTTCTTGGCAGTCACCTCTCTTAATTGTGAAGGTTTTACTGAATATCATAATCAGACATACACTTAAAATGCTCTTATCTATATAAAGCATTTATTTGTTGTAAATGTTGTCGAGAAAATTTTCAGAATTTTGCTTAAGAACAAATATTTCATGTCTGCACACCCACCTAGATAAGAGAGGTTGGACAAAAAATATATATATGAGAAGAAAATAAAGGGACCGATGGCCCTGGAGGGACATGGGAGTGTGGGAGGTAGGGGAAGGGAGGA
>NW_022103896.1:29365491-29370263 GCF_000313985.2 Echinops telfairi
GAATTTTGGGAATAATGAGGGCAACAAATGTATAGATGTGCTTTACACAATTAATCTATGTATTGTGATGAATTGTATGAGCCCCAATAAATTGATTTTTAAAAAAGAACAAATATTTCATTTTATCCTTGTTGTTTAACCTCTATTCTAAAATATAATAGTTAAGTTGCAGTTGTTAGTTGCGATCAAGTCAGCCCGGACTCGTGGCAACTTTATGTGTGACAGGAGAGAATGTTGCCCGATCGTGTGTCACCTTCATGATCATTGGTCTGTTTGAGCCCATCACCGGGGCTAGGGTATCAATCCATCTTATTGAGGATGTCCCTAGTTGTGACTGATCCTCTATCTGACCTAACATGATGTCATTTTCCAACAATGGATCTTCCTTAGTGACAGGTCCAGAGTAAGCAAGATGGTCTTAAAATCCTCACTTTAAGGAGCACTGTGTTTGCACTTCTTGGAAGACTTATTTGTTTATTCTTCTGGAAAGCTGTCATGGATTGAATTGTTTCCCTTCAAAAATATGTAACAACTTGGTTGGGCCATGATTCTCTGGTTGGCAGTTATGTAATTATGTAATGTGGCAGCTTTGTAATGATCCCCAAAGATGTGACCTGATGTAATAAGTCAATCGATGGTAAGAAGACTAAGGATGGCATGCAACACCCTTGACCTTACCATAGCCCTGACTGGGTGTCAGAGAAGTTTCCCTGGGGAGTGACCTGTAATAGCATTTATCTTACAAGAGATAGAAGAAGACAGAACCAGCCGAGAAGGAGGGACCTAATACCATGAGGTAACTAGAGCGACGAGTGGGGTATGTACTTTGGGCCCCATAATTGTGCTGGGAAACTGCTGGAGTCGGTGGAAGACTGAGACCAAGACACCAGGCGATCACCAAGGAATGCCAGGCCTACTGATGCAGAGAAGAAACAAGGATCCTCCTCCTGAACTATGAGACAATTGACAGAGGCGGCCTTCTCCTGAAGTGGGTACCGGGAATTCATACTTTTGTCCTCCTAAACTGTGAGAGAATAAACTTCCTCTTGTTAAAGCTGTCTACTCGTGGTATGTCTCTGATACTAGCACTTATTCAATATTCTTTGCCAACATCAGAGTTAGAATAGCTCAATTCTTATGTCTTCTTTTTTCCATTGTCCAGCTTCCACATGCAGTTAAACAAGTAATATAATGGTAGGCTTGGATGAATAGTTCATTAAGTATTAATTCCCTTTGATTTTACAGTTTTGCTTTCATGCTCTATATTTAATAAGTCATTTTTTAAGTTGTGATTATGATAGGAAATCAAAAAGTACTGCTACAAAAATCTTAGAAACCTTCCTTAAACAAAAATCATAAACTGTGAAACTGACTTTTCTTCACACATTCTCCATCGAGGCCTATGTAATTCTGTAGGTGGTATTTCCATCTTTCTAACTCTTCCTGGCAGAATTCTGTGCTTTTCCAGTTATAAACAGCTAAAATAGCAGTTTGGCATCTTCCAGGGACTCAAACTGTGTTTCTTTTAAATGTTGGGGTGGTTGTTTTTTTGTTGTTCATTTTTAGTTTGAGGAACATAAAGAAATCTGATCTAAAGGACCAAGCTCAGCACTGTTCAGTGGGTGGGGTAATGTTTCCCAATGAGATTCTTAGAGGTCAGATCTTGATATTGTACAAGAATGAGCAAGTGCATTGTCTTGATGAAAAAAAATTCCTAGGCACAACTTTCTTGGCCTTTTTCTCGCCAATGCCATTTTCAACTTGCTTAAATTTCTTCCTGAATAGCCCCACCACACACATCGATTGTCCTATGTCCTTTGAGAAAATCTATCAAGATGACCCTCTTGGGAATCCCAAAGAGCAGTGGTCATAACTTTCTAAGCTGACCTCTCTGCCTTGAACTTAACTGGCTAGCAGGTGCCCTCAGAGCTAATGTTTTGATTGGAGCTTGCTCTCTGAATCATAGTGGTAAAACCAATACTTAACCCCATTTACAATTTGACTAATAAAGTCATCTTCATTAGCTTTGATCTTATTTTAAAAACTGATAGATCAGTTCTTTGCATAGCTGATCATCATGTAATATTTGGGGTACCATTGGCCCAAAATTGAAGATGCTGAACCATAAGAGAATTCAACCAGCTATTACAAAAGTGGTCATTCTGTAGTTTGTACAGCACTTTAAAATCTGTGGTTATTTCACATTTCTAAAGCTAATACAAATAAGGATATTCATCCACATCTTAAAGAATTGGAATCAGAATCTTAAATAGGCTCAATATTTTGTGTAAAGTTTTATAGGAGAGAAATAGCACGGCAGAGACTTGAACTCCGTCTTCCTTTTATTAGTCCCATGCCCTCTTCACTGTATACTGCTGGGAAGTGGACTGGCCATTACAACAACAAAAAAACCAGAAGGTTCCAGTCTCTATCACTCTTGAGGATAAAGGCCATTCTTATTTTGATATTTTAAATATCCTTACTAGAGTTATATAGTTGTTTCCAATTGGTACCTAATAACATCACAAACTGCCCAAAGGTGATTCTTAAAATGCAGGCCATCCAACAAACTATTAGAAAATAATACGAATAGTGTTTTCTATTGCCCTCCACTGTATCCATATTTCTCAACATTTTTGCATATGATAGTTTACAGTTCCCTAGAGAAATGAAATCTAATCCTGCAGAAAAATAAATTTATTCACAGCAAATGAAGAGCTAATCAAGTGCACCCTTTGCAGAGAATTTCAGATTAAGCAAGGGAAACTAAAATCTAATCAAAGATACTTTTAAATGAGATCCTCTCACAAAGAAGTTTGTGTATATAAACAGCACCTTAATTGGTGGTCTTTTACATATACAACCACATGACATAGGGATTATGCATACATCAAAATAAAATAATATGTGGAAGATAACCAAGTTGAAAGCTTTTCATTTATATCTCATGGAAAAAACAAAAGGTAAAAAGAGGGCAAAGAATGGAAATGTTTAAAAGAAAGAAGAGCTAATACCTATGTTCAGAATTCAAAAAAATCAAACTAATGCCAACTGCAGTTTGAAAAAGTTAACGTGCTATTTTTAAATGCAGCCCACAATGAAGTGCAAAATCTGGCTTTGGGGGAAATATTTTCTAAATTCTTAAATTACGGGATGTTCTGGTTTCCACATGATACAAATATTTGGTCTGTCAATAATTAAGCTGATGTGTTTCCTGTAGGCTGTCAGTACAGGGATATGTGGTGGCGGTGTGAAATTTGACAGCTACTAAAACTGAGCAGCTTAAAAAGAGATAGGATTTTTACATGTTATCATCTAAGATAGTTATGAATATGGCAATGACCTCAGAATTATTAATATGCAAAACCATCTCCTTTTGAGTCTGACATTTTAAAACTAGCCCCTCATCTTCTAGGGAAAAAAGTAACATAATCCGTTTGAGCAAATACAACATGCAGAACAAAGATTACAATTTTAACTTATGAGTGTAGGAGATGGTACACAGTTTACTGAAGGACCTTCATTCTCTGGGTGATGTGAGCCTGGTGACAGGAGCCTGCCTTTTCTGATTAGAGCAAGCTTCCATGTGAGGGCTAAACGTGCCCCTGTGCTCTTCCTCCACAGGTTGAGCACTTTAACCAGTCTGGCAGAGAGCTCAAAAATAATTCACCACACCAAGGAAACAAGGCAAAGTAAACAACAATCTTTTTTTCAAATTTTTAACCAAGGAAACAGAACTCTAGTGATTGCTCTTTTCAAAGCAATCTTTTTGCTATTCAGCCTGTCAGGGAAAGATTTAAAAGCCAAAATTTTTTTTTTTTTTTTACACCACCCATCTGTCAAATTTCCCCTTCTGTGGTGGTTTGGTGTTACTCTTATTCTGGAAGCTATGACCTTCAATGGTATTTCAAATGTCACCAAGGCCATCTATAGTGGACAGGTTTTAGCAGAGCATCCTGACTAAGACAGATAAGGAAAGCCAGGCAAACTACTTCCCCAAATTAGCCAGTAAACATTCTATGGATCATAATAGATCCCTATCGTGGCAGCAGGTGTTTCCCTGAGTTGGGAAGCGCTCAAGGTACACCGTGGCTGTAACAATGAGCCCGAGAATAGCAGTACTTGTGACGACAAGACCACAAGATGTTTGGATTTTTTCCCTATTGGACATGAAGACGCCATAAGGAAACGTTGACTCCATCGAATTCACCACTATAGTGTCATCCCCGGCTCCAACTGTTTATTTGGATTCAAATTTCTTTGACATGACACTTTGACAACTTATAACAAGATGTTTGCTTGAGCTTAAACAACATTAAGCAAACTCCATGCTCAACTGACAGCAATTACTCATGGTATAGAGCCTCAGTACTAGGACTACCCATGGTCCCGTGGGAAAGGTATGGCTGTATCATTTGTTTCTGTCACTTCTCTATCATCCTGTCCTGCTTGGTCCCTTACTAATCTATTAAAGCAGTTACGTAACAAGCAAAGAGTAAATTTGTGGAATAGTTAGATTTTTCTCTAGAAGTTCAAGAAGCTTCATTCAAACATAATGGAAAACTCATAGAAACACAGTTGGCTCAAGTTTGACTCATCAGTCATTTTGGTAACCAAATGTTCTTTTGCCGTATGTTACCATTTCATCATTGAAATGCCATCTGTGTTCCCTATTTCAGCCTAAGCATAAATGCTTTCCTCCCCTGCCATTGAAATTGGTGCTCCCTGTGCACCTCGAAAGACTTCACCAAGAAGGTGACAAGACAACCCAC
>NW_022103896.1:29374716-29381319 GCF_000313985.2 Echinops telfairi
GAATTTTGGGAATGATGAGGGCAACAAATGTATAGATGTGCTTTACACAATTGATCTTCGTATTGTGATCAATTGTATGAGCCCCAATAAATTGATTAAAAAAAAAAAGAAGAAGAAATTGATGCTCAGGACTACCCTTGTTCCCGTGGCCCCTGGTCTGGAGTGATGGTAAACAAGAATGACCACTTAGAGTTGAGAGACACATTTTAGACTATCTCTTCTCAAATTTGGCAACAACTATGGCTTATAAAAGTTGTGCCTTTTATGCCACTGTGCATGCACGCGTGTGTGTCTTAGTTCATTTTACTTTGGTTCAACAGATATTTATAAACTATCTGCCATGTTCTAAGAATGGAGGTGGATCTCAAGGCTGGACTAGATACTGAGAAAGCACAGTTCTGGTCCTTGAAGAGTTTGTGCTTTAGTGAGCAAGATGGACATATAAACAGTAAGTTTCAATAAAACGTAGTCAGTGCTCTACTGGAGAAAGATACAGGGGGTTTGAGAGCAAACAAACAAACAAACATTACTATTAAGTCCACCCCAACGCACAGGAACCCCAGAGGACAGAGTGGAAGTGACCCACAGGTTTGCCTTATAGAAACAGATGGTCCCAGTCTTCTCCCACGGCTGGTCTCTCAGAGATCAGTGCAGTACTTAACCATTGTACCGCCAGTGCTCTCTTGGAAGCAAAGAGAAGGCTAACTACTAGTTCATCTTGGAGGGAGATGATGAAAGGCTTTATGGAGTGGACCAGTGAGGTAAATCTCGAAGACAGGAAATTCAGCCTTGAGAAGGCAGTATTTGTACCCGCTTGATAATCTCAACACTCAGCTGTCCAGTGCTCCAGTGTGACCACCCAGGAGGCAGAGTTCGCCTACACTTGATGCCTTCGATGCAGTTGCATTCTGGCTTGATCTGCCCAGATGTATAATCTATGCGCATACAATCCTTTTGTGAAGATATCTGCATTAAAATAAACCATTGTCACTGAGGATGATAACTATAATGGTGAACTGGATGGAAATAGAGATGGTGGAAGAAGATAAGACAGTTGAGGTGTGATAAGTATAAAGGGACGAAAATCATGGGAAAGGAACCAAATAGGAAAATAACTGAACAGGCTCTAACTGATTGATTATTTAAGCTGAAAAGTATGAGATGATAGGTTTCCTCTTTGTCTTTAAATTCAGAAAGTTACCAGCATTAGGCGCTCCAGGAAGAGAGAATTTTCTCCCAAGCCACCAGGATAACTAGATAGAGAACTGCATAAGTCAAAGAAATCAAATTTTCCAACTTGGAAGAATTAAAACTCAGAGATCCCTAAGAAGGAGTGAAAGTAAATTCTCTTCTACTTCCCCAAATATAACTCAGACTCAGTACTCTGCTTCTAGGCTCCACTGCCTCAGAGAGTCTGAGGTTGGAATGTAAAAGTTTCCACGCAAACACTTACAGGTTTAGTTTGAGATAAAAACTCTTGGAGATGGCAGAGTTAAAGGCTGATAATGGGAGAAGAGATCAATGAAAGAGAAGTTTATTAAGATAGGGTAGGAACCAGAGGCCTAAAGAGATGCCATACATGCAGGTAATATTCCTGATAGCTCCTACGATGTGAAACATCCACCGAGACTAAGTCAAACACATTCCCTGCCATTGAGACGATGCTGACTCAGAGTGACCCTACTATAGGCTAGGGTACAATTGCCCCAGTGGGTTTCTGAGACTCTAATTCTTTACAGGAAGAATTTCTCCTGTGGAGTGACTAGTGGTTTCAAACTGCTAGCCTTGAGGTTATATATATATAACGTATAACCAACGTATAACCATTATGTCACCAGGCCAACGTATAACCATTATGTCACAAGGCCAACGTATAACCATTATGTCACCAGGGCTCACAGAGGCTGAGTACTGAGAGGCAAAGGTCTTCAGCAGCCAAGCTTATGATCCCCGGACAGAAACTCTGGGGAAACAACTTCTGAGCCTACAAGGAACATGAGTGTATATTAATGGTAGAGAGACCAATGGGCATTTCCAGGAAAAGGAACTGTAAAAGTAAGAGGGACCACCTCCCCCCATGTCTTTTTATATCCATGTAAATGCCGTCCTTCCAGTCCCGATTTAGTATCTAAAGAAAGAAGCAATGGCACTAAAAACCCTGAGCAAATATTAGTTTTCGCCTGTTTAAAGAATAGGGACATTGACAAATTTATTTATTGAACTTAGGAAAAATTAACCATAACAATAGCATGCCTTGAACACACTGCAAGGAGGAATTACTAATCTATTACATATATAATAAGTCCTCATAAGTTATTCTTGTTAGTTATTATTCCAACTCCTATATTTCTCAAGGTTGAAATCCAGCCGCAATGGCATGAAATCCCATCAAGAGCTAGGATTGGCACAGTAAATAATTTCAACCTAAATAGAGAATATCACCCCCATTTTCAAGTTGAGGAAATTACTTTTTTCAAGTTGAGGAAATTACTTTAGACCAGTACATATTCCCAAATGCACGCATAACTAGTATGTTAAAATCCTTGACACTCAGGGACAGAGTTTTCAGAGAGTTTTCTCAGTTCCTGGAATAACAACACTACCCAGACTTGGGGAGAACTTACAAGGGGGCGTAAAGAAATTATTTTCTGTTTCTCTCTTAAGATATTGTCACATAATGATCAGATGTGGTTTTATCAAATTCTTAATTTGAACAGGCTATCAGTAGAATAGCTTCAAGTCTCTTAAAAGTAGTCAGATCAGAGTCACTAATAGAACCAAGGTTACATAAGATGAAATTTACCAGTAAAAATCTGTTCTAAATGAATAAACTAAAGAAGGAAAAAACACCTGTGATTAAAAATCATTCTTTTCAAGCAAACGAAGAAGGAAAATGAGAAAGTGAGGCTCTAGACCCCGTATCGACACACCAAGCCCTAAGGACGATGTCCCTGCACAGAGCTGCAAAGGCACAGAGGGGACTGTAAGGCTGACAACAGCTCAAGAAATGATGTCCCCTTGCTGGAGCATACTGCAACAGAGGACAATACTGGGGACACACGCCAGGGGGTGAGTTCAGTCTGAACCCCCCACAGTAGGGCGAACCAAGAAGGGAACATAACAGATTAACAATGGGAGCAAAGTCAGGCCACAAAGCCCCTGAGGAGCCCCAACAATAGACTTCAGGATAGGAAGGGCAGTTCCCAGGACCCCCCAGGACCAGGGGGGAGATAGTTATAAAGGTCAGCAGACAGAACTAGAATTATTTATGCTTTTTCAGGGGGGGTTGGCTAGTTATTATTTTTTATATATTTTTTCTTTTTCTCTTTTTATTCCATTGTTTGTTTTATTTTTGTATTGTCTGCATTACTGTTGGTTTGCCTACCTATATAAGATAGGCATGGGAAGCAAACCTGAAGAGAAAGTAATGGACCAAAGATTCTGAAGGGACTTGCGGGGAGGAGGCAGGGAAAGGGAGCAGTGAGCAAACAATGCCACAGACTGGGGAACAACTAGGGAATTAAAATCAACAACAAGGAGGATGTAGAGATCGTAGGGGTGTTGGAGCAACAGCAATCTACCTGAGAGAAATTACTAAGAGGCAGAAGAAGGGCAAGTGTGATGGTGGTAAAGGAGGCGGGTAAAAGGAAACAGAGGAGAGCTCTAGGAAGCAAAGCTATGAACAGAGGTATAAACATAGGTGTATACTTATATAAATATATTGATTCATAAAAATAGAGCTATTGACATAGGTACATATATTTATATGGCAATACACTGAGATAGTAGATGGACTCTGGGTCTCTGCTCAAGCCCTGACTCAACTCAAGAACACTTTGTTCTAACAACCTGGAATTCTGTGATGCTCATCCTCCAGGCACAATCGCTAAAGACAAAATGGGTGCATGAGCAAATGTGGTGAAGAAAGCTGATGGTGCCCAGCAATCCAAAGATAAAACATCTGAGATCTTAAATGCTTGAAGATAAACAAGAGGCCATCTAGCAGAGAAGCAACAAGCCCACACAGAAAAGCACACCAGCCTGTGTGATCATGAGGTGTCAAAGGGATCAGGTAATGGGCATCAGAAGACCCCAAACCAGTGGTTCTCAACCTGTAGGTTGCGACCCCTTTGGGGGGAGTTGAACGATCCTTTCACAGGGGTCACCCAATTCATAACAGTGACAAAATTACAGTTATGAAGTAGCAATGAAAATAATTTTATGGTTCGGGGGGTCACCACCACAACATGAGGAACTGTATTAAAGGGTCGCAGCATTACGAAAGTTGAGAGCCACTGCCCTAAACAAACAAAAAACATATTGTTGAGAACAAAGAGGGTCGGAGCAGAGACCCCAAACCCATCTGTAGACAATGGGACATCCCCTCACAGAAAGGTCGCAAGGAAGGGATGAGTCAACCCAGGGGAAATATAGCACCAATGTAACACAGACTATTCCTCTGGCTCATTGAGGATTCCTCATCCCCCTGCTATCATGCTCCCAATCCTGCTTGGGGGCTAGACCGGAGGCTAGACTGTGGGATACACCTGAGCATGTACACAGGGTTAAATAAGAGTTCACGACACATGGAATCCAGGTCAGATAAACCCTGGAACAGAAATGGGAGCAGCAACACAGGGTAGGGGGAAGGTTAGGAGAGGAGTGGGGAAGGAACCATGGGGGAGGGGAGAAAGCAGTGGGTGTAAAATATGAAAATAATAATAATGTATAATTTATCAAGGGGCCACAAGGGTGTGAGTGGGGAGGGAGGGTAAAAAGAGGAGCTGATACCAAGTATATGTTTAGAACATAATGATGGCAACATATATAAAAATAAGCTTGAACCAATTGATGTATGGAGTGTTATAAGAGCTGTAAGAGCCCTGAATAAAATGATCTTTAAAAAAATTCCTTTATGATTAGAACAAAAGGTAAGGGGAACCTATGCTGATCATCACAGCAGACACATGTATTCGTGTACTCTTAATTCAATACTGAAAAGAAGTCTGTGCCTTTGGAAAGGCTTATAGAAGTGACAGCAGGGAAAGTAAACTGGGGTCATTCCTGAGCCACAGACAGGGAGTCATCACTGAGTTTCATTCATGTTTAGAAGTTGAAATGTGGTGTTAACTACAGGCAAATCTTTATAATAATCTAAAGCTAGTATGTTTATACTTTTTAAAATTAAAATTCTAAACTATAGCATGCTAAAATCTTATCCATTTGTACAACAGATGATTAAAAAAACCTACAGCATGCCGATTACTGTGATAATATCAGTGAAAGTTGATGCTTTTGCTGGTGTTAGTGCCATGGGAAATGGAGCTTACCATTTGAAAATCCTTAGCACTTAGGACATTGCCTCAAATATCAGGGAAATCTTCCTCTCACCCTTAAACTCAGACTGAGTTATTACATGAAAAAATTTGAACTTCAGGCAAACATTTTGCACGTTTCTATATTAGATTAAATAAATTCCCAATATCTCAAAGAAAAAGATAGACCATTAAACAAACTATGCCATTTAGTACAGAATTAGAAAATGAAATATTCCAATAAAAAATTTTAAGTGCTTAATTTATACATTGTTAAATCATAAATTTGATATGAACACTCAAAAATATCTTCTATTTGGATGTTTTCAGACATGAGAGATCTCCCTCGTAAACACCAGGCCGGCAGAGAATCATAAGAAGAGAAGAGAAGGCAAATCAGGACCACAATGAGGCTCAAGAAAAAAGGAGGAAGTCTGAGGAAAGGGTTCATGACAAGTGTCCTGGGGAGGAACCTCATGGGATCCAGTTAGTATTTGACATTTCAACAGTCACAATATAGGTTTTGGAACCAGTTAGCTCCACAGTCTCCAATCAGGAAGACAGGAGAGAGCAACCAGAAAATAGCTATACACTTGGTTGTTGAGCAGGAAATAGATTTACAAAGGATCTACACCAAACATTTAAACTTACTGCCACTAAGTCTCTGCCAAATCAGAATTGCCCTATAGGACAGGATAGAATTGCCCCTGTGCATTTCCAAGACTATAACTCTTTATGGTAGTCGAAAGCCCATCTTTCTCCCAAGGGACCTACAAGAATAGTCTAATTTCAGAGGAACCTGTCCAATCAGTCAAATGAAGCATGACTTAAAGATCAGGACTCAGCTTTTAGAAAGGATAGCAAGAACATCTGATAGGGACCTTCATTGGGCTGAATGAAATGGGAACATGGATCAAGATGCAGACCTGGAGACTGAACCAAAATGGTGAGCAGAGGTGAGAATGCCGAGTCTTCCCAGCTTAAACACTCCGGTGTTTTCTCCCACTCAAACATAACAGCCAGCTACTCACCTCTGCTCTGTTTTAAGCAGGGAGGACATTATGGGCTCAGAGTTGGCTAAAAGAAACAAAGATTAAAAGGCTCGTGTGGAAACCAAGGTCAAAGTTTTGCCAAGATTTGTCTTGGCATAACTTGCTGGGCTTAATCTCTGGCCCCTATCTTGTCCAAAATGAATTAGCATCTTCAGGGTATTTGAAGTAGTTAATCTATTGTGCCAACCTGGCCGATAAACACATGTGGGGTTAACTGAAGGGCGGAGGGATAAATG
>NW_022103896.1:29381703-29385023 GCF_000313985.2 Echinops telfairi
TCTCTTATTCATGAGTTTCTGTGGATTTGTTTCTCTAAAGTGCCCAAACTAATACAGAATTAATATACCCTTTTTACTTTTTATCACATTAACTTTCTTCCACAAAAGAAAACTCTGGCTGACATTAATGTTTGATTAGAAGCTTCCATATATTCCAATATGAAATGCTCCCTCTCAACCAGGGTTCATGAAATATATATCGAACAAGTTCTTTGTTCAGCATACAACAAATTTTAATACTTCTCTTCAAATGAAATAATAACAGGTTTTGACTATTTCTAATTCTTATAATTGGCTTTGGGAACTAGTTAGGATAGCCCATGGATATACATGAAAATTCAGTTTTTCAATAAGTCTCCCCTGACAGCCCTGTGAATTGCAAAGACAAAGGATATTGACTCAAAGTTAATAACATTTGGGGGGCTTTATTCCTACTCCACATTCACTCTCCAGTGATTTCATCCTGTGTCAGCACTATAACCATCATCGGTGGGAATATAACCGAGTCTTTGTATTTTCAGCCCAGACCCTCTCCCAAACTCAAGACAGATAGAATTCTCCTGTGAAGCCATCTGGCCCAGGAGATTTTTTTTGTTGTTGTTGGTAATACCTTGATAACTTTGTCTATTTCTTCCATTGCTATGGGTCTGTTGAGGTTCTTGACATCCATCTGGGATAGTTTAGGGAGGGAGTGTGTTTCCCAACATTTGTCCATGTCTTCCAAATTGTTGAATTCGTTAGAGTATAGGCCTTCATAGTACTATATAATTATCCTTTTGATTTCATTAGGGTCCATTGTAACGTCCCCTGTTTCATCCCTCATCCTTGCAATTGTCATTTGTTCCTTCATTTCTTTGGTTGGGTTTGCCACATTCAGGCAATCAGGAATCAGCTATCTCTTTATTTCCTCCTTCTCTCTTTCTTCCCTCTTTAACATCACAGCCAACCTTAGTGAGTACAGTTGAGTTTTTCCCCTTCTTTCTCTTTCTTCTTTTTCTTCCTTTCCTCTCTCTTTCCTTGTTCTCTTCTCCTCTCTCTCTGCTTTTATGATTCTCTCCTCTCCCTCTATGTCTTTCTACACGCCATTGCTGGTTTCCAGACCCCTACCCTCTGCGGAAACGATGAAGAAGAGGAGGGAATGGAGTAACATATTCCAAAAATTGAAGGAAAACAACGCAAACCCAAGAATATTTTACCCGGCCAAATTATCTATTAAGTTAGATTGAGAAGTAAGAGTCTTCCCAGACAAGGAGAACCTCAAAGAATACATATAAAGAAATCCAGCCTTACAAAAGATCCTTGCCGATCCAGAATACAAAAGCATATTAAAAAAATAATTCACCATGACCAAGTGGGATTCACACCAGGGATGCACGGATGGTTCAACATACGCAAGACCATCAGCATTATTCACCACATTGGCAGGATAAAATGATAAGAACCACATAATAATATCGATAGATGCAGAAAAAGCATTCGACAACATCCAACACGCATTCCTGTTTAAGACACTCAAGAAGAGAGGAATAGAAGGAAAATTCCTCAATATTATACAAACTATATATGAAAAACCAACAGCTAATGTGTTAGTTAACGGAGAAAAGATGAAAATAATTTCACTGAAAAGGGGACCAGACAAGGATTCCCCTTGGCCCCACTCCTATTTAACATCATACTGGAGGTCCTAGCAAACCACATAAGACAAAGAAAAGATATTAAAGGTATTCATCTGGGGAAGGAAGAGGCGAAATTATCATTATTCACAGATGATATGATCTTATACATCAAAGATCCCTAAGTGGAGTGCTGGAATCAATATGGCAGAGTGGCAGGATACAAGATCAATAAACAGAAGTCTATTGGACTGCTCTACACATCAGACAAGATCACAGAAGAGGCTATTAAAAAGGTAGCACCCTTTACAATAGCCAAGCACAAATTGAAATACTTAGGGATATACCTGACTAAAATAATGAAAGATTTGTATGAGGAAAATCATAAAACACTACTAAAAGAAATCAAGAGGGACCTCAACAAATGGAAGAATAGCCCATGCTCGGAGATTGGCAACTCAATATAGTAAAGATGTCAGTTCTGCCCAAGGCACTATATAAGATAAGACATCTGTGTACATTGAAAGAATTCACCAAGAGAGTAATAAGAGAGCCCATGGACAGGGCAAGCATCTTTAGCAATGACACATCAGACAAAGACCTTATTACTAAAATCTACAATACTTTGCAAGCTTACAATAAGAGTAACTGCCCACTGAGGAGGTGGGCAAAGGACCTGAACAGAAGTTTGAGTCTGAAATCCGAATGGCCAATAAACATGAGGAAATGTTCCTGATCATTAGCCATAAGAGAAATGCAAATAAAAAAACTATGATACCACCTAACACCTTCAAAAATAGCCCAATTCAAAAAATCAGAAAGAAACAAGTGTTGGAGGGCCTGTGGTGAGATAGTAACTCTCATCCACTGCTGGTGGACCTGTACAGCCACTATGGAAATCGATTTGGCGATTTCTAAAAGAGATGGAAATTGAGCTACCATACAACCCAGCAATCCCCCTCCTGGGCATATATCCAGAAGAGGCAAGAAACAAACCACGGCCAGTCATCTGTGCTCCAATGTTCATTGTGGCACAGTTCACAATTGCAAGGAGTTGGAAACAACCCAAATTTCCATCAACAGATGAATGAATTAAAAAACTGTGGTAGATACATACAATGGAGTACTATGCATTGCTAAAAATCAGTGATGAACGCATGAAGCACATCACCACATGGGAAGAATTGGAGGAAATTGTGCTAAGTGAAGTAAGCCAAGCACAAAAGGACACGTATAACATGAGTCCGCTGAGGTAAGTTTATTTAAAAAAAAGAAAGAAAGAAAGAAAAATGCATAAGAGGCACAGGGAAAAAGCTACTGCATACAAACACTCCAGGGGTGAGGTCCAGGTAGTATGGCAGGGGCCAGATCATATCCAGGGGTGTATATGGTAGCCAACTAAAAAGGAAAGAGGGTGAGGAAAGGGGGAAAAAATAGATGTGTGGCGGGGGGACTAGGGCATTAACCCACCCAAGGGGAGGGTATTGTTTGTGTCTCCACAGGGAAAGAGGGACCAGACTAAAATCCAGTGTTCCAGGATACGAATGCAGCGTGCCGGCATGAAGAGGGGAGCCAATGGAGGGGCATGAGGGCTCGGTGCCCAAACCAGCTACGTGGACAACTGCCCCTACCCCCAGAATAAGTTACTTTAGAAGACGGCACTGAAGCTGCTACTAGGGGAGAGGGACATGTCTGATCAGAGCACAC
>NW_022103896.1:29390584-29413588 GCF_000313985.2 Echinops telfairi
CCATGCTCTGGCCCCAGAGTCTGTCCTTTGTACTCCCTCGGGGGCTCCCTGCTCTGCTCCCACGGTTGCTCTGCCGCATGCTTTTAGTGGTTTGCCTCGGTGTCACAGGGTCAGTCTGGGTTAGTCCCACCCATCCTTGCTTCTAAGGAACATTCTGGAAGACAAGGGTAGTCCTTCTTGTACAAATAAAACTACTGTCGTCCTCAGCTCAGAACGTTCCAGTGTCTCTTGCTCACTCCCCGAGGACAAATTCAAGCTCTCGGTACCATCAATATGGCCTGTATGCGAGGGCCCCTCCTTCAATGCTTAAGTCATCCCTTTCCACTCTCCTCTTGTTCATTTTGCCCCAGCAACCGATCCCCCTACTGTTTCCTGACCTAACCAAGGATGAGCCTTCTTTAAGGCTTTGGCCCATGCTCTTCCATTTAATCCTCACGCTAACTCTGTGAGGTAAGCACTGTGAGCATCCTTGTTTTATTTGGATTGTTGAGGAAAGAAAAAGATAGGTCCTTTCCCAGGATGGGATTCATAAATCTATGTTTAAACAAGGTCTTCAGATGATTCTGATGTGTGCATGAGAGGACGAATGTCATCTGTGTAAAAGGACCAACTGCAGCGGCAGGACTGGTTTTGTTCCTCTAACCCTCTAGTTATGTCTTTCTTAGAGTGACTGGCTACTATCTTGAAGAATCAGTAATAGAACCTGAGTGCTACTAGCGATGAACTATGGAAATGTTGATGCCGTCTCCCTTACGTTCATTAACCGATCTGAGTTCACCTGGAGCCGCAAGTGAGCTGGTGCCCCTAATGCAGGTCCTGAGCTACACTCCTCTGCCTGAGGGTTCAGTCCAGCATCACAGGAGCTTGCACAGCCCACACATTGATGAGTTGATGAACAAACAGCTCAACCTCTGGCGAAGCAATACTGAAGCACATTGTACATAGTCTCGCAAAAGCTCTCCAGACAAAGGGAGCCCCACTCTCCAACTCAGTAATGTACTTTTTATTGAATTACTCCGTGCCTCAAGGGTTTTTTTTAACACTTTTTCTCTTACATTCTAGGATCATTTCATAAATAAAGCAAAGCAGAACAAAACAAAGAGAGTCCATTCCAACTCCAGGTAGTTAAGCCCTTCCTTGTCTCAGGATGTGATTTGGGGGTAAATCCTTTCTAAGAAAATGCCTTTCCTTCCTTCATACAATTGACGTGTCATTTAAGACAAGAACTATGGGCTAAGGAAAACATCCAGGCACAGGTTCAAAAATAAGTGGTCCTGGTTCAATACCTAAAAGTAGATTTAAAAAACAAACAAAAAACCCACTGCCATCAAGTTGATGTCGGCTCATGGCAATCCTGCAGGATAGTGTAGAACTGCCCCTGTGAGTTTCCAAGAGGAAAACTCTACCAGAGAAGGAAGCCTGTCTTTCTCCTGGCCAGCAACCGGTTTCCAGCAGCTTCCCTTGCAGTTAGTAACCCAACAGGTAACCATGATTCCAACAGAGCTCCCTTAAAAAGCAGATAGCTTTAGTGAACATTTCAAAGAATAGCTTTGATTAAATGCCTTGCCCCAACAATATCCGTCCTCCTCAGAGAAGGAAATCATAATCTTGAGCTTTAAGCTTTTGAAATTGTCATGGTTGAGCCACAAATAGCATTAAAAAGGGCTATTACCATGAATCTGGGAAAAGACTAGGCTCTTGGGAACCAAAAGATTTGTCTTGCTTTCTGCATGCCTCTGTTTTAATCGTTTTAGGAGGCGGGCCATTTTCTGTGAGAAATGGCATTGCTCTGATAGACCCTTCCCAGGCCTACAGAAGACAGAGCCGACTTAAAATTTTCCTTAGCTCCATCATGCCTCATTCTGCTTGTCATCCTGCTTGCCTGCTATTAGCAGGCAATTACTTGATGAGCTCTTTCAGAGGAATGAAAATGCTAAATGATGTTCACTTAGTAGCAACTTAAAAATCTGATCTCATTTCAGACCCAGAATTCCTGCTACAGGAGAAGCCCAGAGAGCTCCAAGGCACTTCATCAAGATAGCGAGCCGTAGTGCCTGCAGGGGTAGAATTTTTTGTTTAATCCTAATACCATCTCTCTTTCAAAAATCAGGCATTTTTGAGTAAATGTTCATTTCATTGATTTCGAAATTACTTGAACCACCTTCTCATGTTCAAGGGACAAGCCTCCACTGTGGAAAGGAAAATGTTAGCGCCTTTCCCCAGCTCCTGCAGAATGCAGCCCACATTTTTTGCTGTGGAATTTTGTGCCCCAACGGATGTTGCTTCCTCTTTTGAAGCATAATACATAGAAATGACTGAGCTGAATGACAACAGAAAACCCAAACTGAAAACTGTAAAAAGACTCCTCAGAGTCGGCTCCGATAGAATGAAAACATCACTCCACCAAGTTGAACAGATGCTACAAACCATCCCCATGTTTAAACTATGGGGGGGGAAATGACAGCATTTCCTACTGGGTTAAAATAGCCTGGGAGAGACAGAATAAAGAGCAGAGACACCATGGATCGCCATCCCACTTGAGAAATAGGTACTATGCCTCCAAGGAAGGAAATGAAAACAAGATTGGACTCATAGAACACACCATATGCACAAGGTGTCTGCCCAGTGGGGAGACTTCCTTGTCTCCTTCTGGAGACAGGATCCTCAATCCCACTCAAAGAGGAGAAATTAGGTTAGCCATGTGCCTACCCAACCTGTCTGCTCCTCCCTGCATTTCCATTCAACTAAGCACAAGAAGGATTATGCCCATTTGAAGCAGGATTTCTGAGCCAGCGTCTTCCTCTGAATGTTATTATTTTTAAAGGCAGTGATCCAAAAGCTGAGTGCTAAGAGTAGATTCGTGATGGTACCGACAGCTCGAGCCAAGCGACAGAGGAGGAAGTGACGGAACATCTGCTCTGACTTTAACGCGAGCTTTCCTTCCCTACACTAACCTCTCAGAGAGCAGAGAGGGGGAGTAAATTGAGCACCAGATAAATGCAATCCCCATTTAAATTTGCCAGTGAAAAACAAATTTATCTAATCTGAGATGCTTCCATTTGATTAGAAACTGAAGATTGCAAATAAATTAGCAGTGGTTTCTATTGTTCTCTGAGGTATTTTATGTCTTCTTACTACTTTTTGCTATTTAATATTTCCCTAGATACCATTCAAGATTTATAAACCCATTTGAAAGATATAATATGCCCTACTTATTAGATTAAAATTCTGAAATAATGGGCTAAAAGAGAAAAAGCAGTGACCCTTCTTTCTGAGAATTAGTGCCAGATGACTTATTTCCTAGGTGCTTCTTAGTGGGCTTGAACTGCCCACCTTTCAATTAGAAGTCCACCCCATAACCATTTATACCACCCATAGTGTGTGGACAAGCCACTTAACTTCTCTAGGACTCATGGACCTTTCCTATAAAGAGAAAAGACTGACCTCAATCATTCATATGGGCTTTTCCACCCTTATGATTATGGGGTGATTCTGAGTTGTATACTTTAACATCAGATTTCAGTTTATTTCATGCTATGCTAAAGCAGTCATTTCTTTTGGAACTGAGAACGCACAATTAAATGTTCACCCTGAAATACTTTCCCTAGTAGCATCTCCATTGGTTTTTGATATAGAGCAACCCATTCAGATTTTTCACAGAGAGTAATAATCAAAGAGAAGCATAGCAGAGCAGCATATGTGTCACTGTGTGCCTGACACATTGCAAATGTTTCTACACATATTGGCTCATTTGATCTTCTTGACAACTCTGTGAGGGTATCAACCAAGACAAACAAAAGTAACTCCCTCATTATCTTGGCACTTGAAAGTGACTGAGGTAGGAATGGCTGGCTCCAGAGGCGCCACTCTTCAGCCCTCTATTGTTGTTAGGTGCCACTGAGGCGGTTCGGACCCATAGTGACCCTGTGCACAACCAATCAAAACACTGCACAGTCCTGTACCCTTCCAAAGTGTCCTAGGCTTGAGTCCATTGTTGTAACCATTGTATCAATCCTTCTCCTTGATGGACTTCTTTTTCCCTGCCCTTCAACTTCACCAAACATGCTGTCCTTCTCCAGGGACTGATCTCTCCTGGAAACATACATGGAGACCGGTTGCTTTTGATTACTACGGAAATCTTACTGTCCATTATGATAACCATGACCACCATGTCTCTTTGATTCACTGCTGGCACCTGCCCTCTACCACCATGGGGCCCAATCAGCCCCATTGTAGGCAGATGGTGGAGTTCACTTAGGGCGGTCCCCACGGTTAATCCTGGAGTACATAAAATAGCAATCCTAGGAGTCTTCAGAGATGCTGGGGCCACTTCACAAACTTGTTCCTTATGGCTTGGTGAAAGGTATGTCCTCAGGGCACTCCCTTTTTGGGTCTATGAGATTATTCTGATAGATCCATTCCAACATACCAATTTCCCTAAGTTTTTGCATGCCTTCTTCTACAGTGTACCAAGGTAGGTCAGGTCAATCAAGTTGGCCTAACCTAGGCCATCTGGCAGCCCATGCTCAGTGAACCAACCAAATAAGCAATTAGGTCCTCTCTTAACCTCTCTTGCTGAGACATTGAAGGAAGAATCTGTGCTTAGGGACCCCATATCAAGAAACTCAGACTGTTCTAATGTCACATTCCTTGCACCAGTACCCCACACCCTTAGTGACCATTCCCTGGGATATTCCCCAGGCTTCTCTTTGTAAGTATCAGAAAACTCAAGCACATCTTTATGAGTATAGCACACTTCTTCCTGAGACATCATCTGAACCTCACCTTTAGGAACTCTGAGACTCAATTCTAGTTACAGGTCTAGAGGAAATAATGGGTGGGGGTGGGTGTGTTTCCTGGGTGCTCTCAGCAATATTTTGTAAGGCATCTCCCCAAGGCAATGCTACAGATGCAGTCCTACCTGGCATTTCACCTTGAGCAGGTTGGTTAATCTGCTTAGGTGTGGGTTATTTTAATGATAGTGGATTAATCCCCTCAGGTGGGAGAGGTGGATCTATTGACTGGGGTGGCTCAATCGACTCTGGGGCTCAATATCCTCCTCTTCTGGATCATCAGCCTATAGTTCCCATCCCATGTTTCAGGGTCCCAATTATTCCCAATGAATGACCTTACTTTAATATCAGACACTATTCTAGACCTGCAATTCAGTTGATGCTGTAATTCAGCTACTCGTATGATGAGATTCTGGATTTTGTTTTTGGCAATTACTGGAGGAGAGAAGACTCTCCTTTGTAGCATTCAGAAGCTTTTAGGAGGGTTATTTGACAATTCAGATGTGCTTCTGACGTTCTGAAATTATTCCTTTCCTTCAACACATTTTCTATTGTAAGGAAAACCAGCCAACCAGCTTCCCTATATGTCTCATCCTGACAAAACTGCTGGAAAATATCAAACATATGATCACCCAGAGCCTCTCCTCTCACCAGCACTTCATCGATTGGTGGTGATACTGTGGATATTAGCTTTGCACCTTCACACCATGGATTAACACCACCCACTCTAGTAAAAGTAGCAGACTTATCCATGCCTTTGGGGGTAGAGATAGCAATATCAGTGCTGTTCCCTATTCAGGTTGGAGAGCCAATTTGAGAAGCCAATATTTATCATCTTGTTTCTCTAGAACCACTCCCAGTACCGATTATGTTAGACAGGATTCTCTAAAGAAACAAAACCAGGACACATGATTTTAGATAGAACGATAGAATGATAGAACGATAGATAGATAGATAGATAGATAGATAGATAGATAGATAGATAGATAGATAGATAGATAGATAGATAGATAGATATAGAGTACAAAGGAATAAAAATAGCTAATTAATCCACACAGCGTACAAAGGGCTCAGTTCAACTCACTTCCACGACACCGTTAATATACTGGAAGTGCTTCAACTCACGAGGGCTGCTTGGTCCAAGGTCAAGGAAGCAGACAGCTGAGTCTTCCACAGAGCAATGCGGCAATTTGGCCAGAGGCAGCAAACAGCAGGGCAGGTCACCAACAGTCAGCCAGATGACAGGATCAGAGAGCACCAAGCTCAAACAATGTATACATCAGCAGTGTGGCAAAGCAGGTCTCAAAGGAACCTCAAGCTCTAGCAACATGATCCATGGGTTGGGTGTCCCACAGGTAATGTAGCTCACAAGTTGAGGCAGAGAACTAGCTAAGGCAGCACACACTGGTCTGATCACCAGAGAGCAAGAGAGAGAAAGAGGTGTGGCTCACCGAGCCATTTATCTCTTTGCCCTCCAATCAAACTGCGACCTTATTAATCCCACATGTTCTTTACTGGCCAGGTTGGCACAATAAATCTACCTATCACTATGCAAGGGTTTGCTTTGTAAGTATCAGGGATGTTTGTGGCAGGCATTCCTCTACTAAGGTTTTATATGATTTCATTCTCTTACTGTTATAAAGTGCATTAATATCTGAGGAAGCCAAATCCAGAGCAATGAACTACCTTGAGCAAGAGTTCATAGTCAAAACAAGAGCCTGAACTCAGATCTTCAACATTTGAGTACAGCCTTAACCTCATAAGCAAGAAACAATTTCAAATTACCAGGCATGAATCTAAACACTGTTGGGCTTTTTAATATCCAATAGTAACTTTTATGAATGTTGAAGAACTAATTTAGAAAAGTGTGCATTGTTGATCAGCAAAAATATTAATATATAACGTGATAGGTTTGATGATAAACATAAGAGAGGGGGTGATATAAAATTAATAATTGAGTTCTTGTTTAAATGATGAGCTCCATATTAATGAGAACTCATAATTTAGTAAGAGAAAAAAAACAAAGTATTTCAGTACACTATACGAATTATAATAGTACATGATAAATGTGCATTGAAAGCACAGAAATGAAAAAATACTAACAGAAAACATATTCGGGTTAAGTCCGAAGAATAACTAAAAACTTACCAGATAAAGTGGGAAAGGGCATTCTAGACAAAGGAAACATTGAGTTAAAAAGTTTAGATATTTTGGTAGCATTTGGATAATACTGCTTGATATGATTGAACTATGGAATTTGGTACAATGTCTGGATTAACTCCTAATAAAATGGTTTGGGACAAAAATACAGTATGTGTAAGCTCCAAGAATATCAAGATTTGGTGTGACTAGAGAATAGAGTATGCATTTGAGGGAAAAGGAATGCTGAAGTGAAGCTGAAAACAATTGATTGTGACCAACATATCCTGGGCCTTTTGTGACGGGCTAAAGAATTTGGACTGTGCTATCAGGAGTCATCTGCTATCAAGAGTCATTGCTATCATATCCTATTAGGAGCCATTGGGTTTTAACCAAGAGAGAGACACACGATCAAGTATGGAAGAGCACAAAGTGGAGGTGGAAAAATGCAGACAGTAAGATTAAAGAGTAGAATACAGTAATTGTCCAACTAGTGCTAAAGAGGGACTTAGGTTTCAGTAGTGACAAAGATTAAAACCATATATTCAGAGATGCTTTTGTATATAAATATTTTACGTAACTATTTCTTATGTGAATTCTCTATATAACATTTCGGTCATGCCATCTCCAGCCCTAACACACTCTGTTCATATCCCTATGGTTGTAATGTGTTTGATTAGGTTCTGATTTCTGCTTCAGAGCTGTGGTTCTTCAAGGGCAAGCATTTTGCTGCACTTCAATGTAGCTACAGAAGCAGATATAACACCTGAAACTAATAAGAACTCAATAAGTGGATGGATGGATAGATGAATACATGTTTTCTAAAAACATAAAATTGTTTTGGTTGAGAGGGTTAGAAGTAGAGAATATCAGTGTTTCTAACTCAGTCAACAAAACTCGATTTATCAGGATAAAGGCTACGAGGGGAAAAAATAGTTTAGGTAGAAGCTATTTTACATGTGTCATTGTGCTCATAGCAAACCTAAAACTGCTGAGTCGGGTTTCTTAGGCTGAACTTTGATGGCCATGTCTTTCTTCCTGCAGAGGAAAACCTTGTGAGTTTGAATAGCTCGCCTTAGCAGCCAAGCACTTAACCATTATTCTACCAAGGTTGTTATCTTATTTGTTGCTGCTGCTGTTGTTGTTAGGTGCCATCAAGTTGGCTCGAACCCATAGCAACCCTATGCACAACAGAGTGAAACACTGCACGGCGCTGCACCGTCCTCACAATTGTTCCTATGCCGGAGCCCAATGATGCAGCCACTGTGTCAATCCATCTTGTCAAGGATCTTCCTCCTTTTTGCCACTCCTCCACTTTACCAAGGCTGATGCTCTTCTCCAGGGACTGGTCTCTCCTGACATTATGTCCAAAGTATATAAGACGAAGTCTTGCCATCCTTGCCCCTAACGAGCCCTCTGGCCTTCTTTTTCCAATACTGATCGGTTTGTCCTTTTAGCAATTCATGGTACTTTCAATGTTCTTCTCCAGCACCACAATTCAAATGCATTTATTCTTCTATGGTCTTCCTTATTCAATGCCCAACTTTCATGTGCATGTGATGCAATGAAGAATACTATGCTTGGGTCAAGCGTACCTTAATCCTCAAAATAATATCCTTGCCTTCAATACTATAAAGAGGTCTTGTACAGCAGATTGACCAAATGCAATATGTCTTTTGACTTCTTGACTGCTGCTTCTATGGGCAGTGACTGCAGATTCAAGTAAGACAAGATCCTTGACAACTTCAATCTTTTCTCCATTTGCCATGATGTTACCTATTGGTCCAGTTGGGAGCATTTTGGTCTTCCTTACATTGAGTTGTAACCCATATTGAAGGCCTCAATCTTTGATCATCATCAGCAAGTGCTTCAATTGCTCCTCACTTTTAGTAAGCAAGGTTGTGTCATCTGCATACCACCGCAGGTTGTTAATAAGCCTCCCTCTAATCCTAATGCTGCACTCTTCACATAATACACCTTTTCTGGTGATTTTCTCAGCATATAGATTGGGAAAACCCTGACACACACATTTCCTGATTTGAAACTATACAATATTCCCTTGTTCTGTTCACACAATTACCTCTTGATCCATGTACAAGTTCCTTATGAGCACAATGTGGTGTTCTGGAATTTTCATACTTCTCGGTTATCCATAGTTTATTATGGTTCACATAGGCCAATGCCTTTGCATAGTCAATGAAACACAAGTAAACATCTTTCTGGTATTCTCTACTTTGAGCCAAGATCCATGTGACATCAGTAATGATATTCCTTGTTCATGTCCTCTCCTGAATCTGACCTGACAGTTCTCTGTCAATGTACTTTGGCTACCTTTGTTGCAAAATTTTACCTGTGTGCAATATCAATGATATCTTTGTATAGTTTGAGCATTATGTTGGTTCATATTTCTTTGGAATGAGCACAAATATGGATCTCTTCCAGTCAGTCTTCTAAATTTCCTAGCACAGATGAGTGAGTGCTTTCAGTGCCTTTTCAGCTTTCTGAAACCTTTCAATGGGTTTTCTCTCGATTCCTGGAACCTTGCTTTGGGCGAATGCAATTTGAACTTCTTCCTTCAGCTCCATTGGTTCTTTCTCATATACTACCTCCTGAAAAGGTGGAGCGTTGACTAGTTCTTTGTGGAACAGTGATTCTGTGTATTCTTTCCATCTTCTCTTGATGCTTCCTACGTCATTCCGTATTTTGCCCAAGGAGTCTTTCAAAAGATTCCTTAAGCTTCAGCACTGGGCTCAAACATAACAATTCTGAGGACGGTGCAATTATCCAACAGAAGCTCACTGCCCACCTCTAACACACTCTCTGAGTGACTTCAACTGGAGGTTGGAAGAGGAGCCAATGAAATGACTGTATTATAATTTCTTCTTTCCCCAGACTCTATCAGTTTTTAAGAAGATTTTAACTGGTATCATCATTTTGCACAGTGGGTTGTTTCTTTTCTACATCCGGAAGTACTTTCATTTTCATTTTCTTTTACTGAATAAATTCTCTGAATCTCATTTTAAGAATTGAGTGTTTGGTTTGATTTCTTCACTACAAGAGTAGCAACAACTTAATGGCCAGTGTGATTCTGTTAACTAGACACTCCTAGGTGAGGGTAAAGCCAGAGCCCAACCTATCGATCAGGTCACAGCCTGGTGACATGTCCTGGGTGTTATAGACTTTTTATATACCAAAGAGAGCGGTTAAGCAGAAAGAATCAAATTCTCTTTGGCTTCACTTTCTGCTGGGACTGCATCTTGCCTCTGGTTCCCCAAACTTCTGCTGTGTCTCCTGTTAGTCCTAGGAACTGTCTGTGGACCACCAGTGGTGGATTCATTCAGCAGACCCCACCAGCTTGTACCCTCTGCTGTCTCTGCTTTGTCATGCAGCTGCTCTCCAGCTTCCATGAGTCAGGAGAAGCCTGACTTGAACACGACTGGACTTACCTACTTCTGCAACAGTGTAAGCCCTTTCTTGATATAAATCTCCTTCAATATACAAGCACATACCAGCATCATTGGTTTTGCTTCTCTAGAGAATCCAACCTAACACTCAGCAATGGATGAATAAGAAAAATGTGCTATACACATCCAATGGCATAGTTTCCATGAGAGCGGCGATTTTATGGTGGTTGAACTATTACTACCATGTGGTTCTTGAGCAGAGTGGCTCTGGCTGATGTGTGTGAACTGTCAGCTTTGGGTTAGCAGCTGAGCACTCACCCCCTACACCACCAGGACACCTTCCTCCACTTCCGGAACCTACGAAACATGAGTCTGAATGGCTAATCCCAGTTTGCTTTGTCAGTATGTGAAATATCTTCCACTAGGAAAGCAATTGTATTTTTATTTTAAAAAATAATTTATTTTAGTCTTCTGCTTCACTCCATGTTTTAAAATTTTTTGCTCTCAGTTTTTACCAGTTACCACCCCACCCCCCACCCCCCAAAGCTTGACACTCTATTTGGCAATAAGCAAGGAAAGGAATACAAGGTGGCAAATAGCTACTTAATTTAGGCAATTGTATTTAGGATGCAATTAAATTGGCATTCTCATAGGATGTTGATGGTCCTGTAGATTTTGGACTCAGAAGCACAAAACTCAAATTTAAAATTAAAAGGGACACATTCAAATTAAATTCATAATATGGCCACCAGTGACAGGTCTTCTCTTGTCATTAGCACAATGATTTTCATGTTACTTGGCAAGAAAAACTCATCTTTCGAAAATATCTATACCAATAATCACAACAGTATATTTGGTTAAATATATAGGTTATATAACTACACAGAATGCTCATTTCCTTCTTGAAAATAAATGCCTTTCTTAACAAGCCATTTTGCAATGTTTCAATCTTTCCTTTACCTTTAAAATAGATATATGTACATACATGCTAGACACACACACACACACACACAAGGGGGCTTCAAAACAGTTCCTGGAAAAATTGAATCAAATGATGGTAGAATTTTTCCATGAATTTTTTGATATACAGATAAATAATATTTCAACTCAATAATTTTAACTTCTGGTCATCTATCCCAAGGAATTAATGTTAAGAGATACAAATATTATTATAATATAATTATTAATAATTTGATACTAAAATATTTGAAAAGGTAGATGTCTTAGTAAATAATTACAGTCTAAGTAAAAAACTACTTAAAGACACCAAGAAGATTATGTAATAAAAAGCTGAAATAATATTTATCAGATATAACTACAAGTGGGAGAAACATTAACACAGAGGAAGCATGGCTGGTTGTAATAACTCAAAGCACCCAAAGTGACGATGTAGGTGCTGCTGAGCCTTAGGTTTGTCCTCTCCTTCTACTATCTATAAGCATGTAGTTGAAACTTTTTCAATAAAGATTATAAACTACCAAAAGTGTACTTTAAAATAAAGGCATTGTGAAGGAGAACATATGAGGAGGTATTGAGACGGTTTAAAGTCACTGAAAAGTATGCTGAGAAACCAGGAGTGGTGTTCTCAGCATAATTCTATGGAATTAAGGACATGCGAGGTGGACAATCGTATCTAAGGTTGAGTTACTGAGGGATGAGGCCCCAAAGCTAAAGACTCAGATGGACCCCAAAATATATTAAGTTTGGCCCTGAAATATGATGTATTTTCAGGAAGGAACATTCTGGATGTGATGGGTAGAGAGCCTGATGTGAGGACTTTTAAGGGATCTGAGCAGCTCAGGTCCCTTTGGGATGGCGTGGGGGCAAGAGCTCCAGGGACTGGCAGACTCGGTTCTATTCTTGATCACCTGGACACAGGGATGCGATTGGCATATTATTTTGTCCTTCCACAGCTGTTCAAGTTCTTCGAGTTTGGCTATCGTGAAATTCTGTTTCTTGCTTTTCCTTCTGACCTTTTGGGACATTTTCGCAATCACGCCTTTGGAGTACATTCTAGGGGATTTCTGTTCTCTTACAATGACATTGTGTGTACACCATGTGAATTCTGGTCATAAGTTAAAACTCACAATTGTGAGTAGTCTCGTCAACAGAAAAAACTTGCAACGAACACAGAAAATGACCAGAGTGCAGTAAAATCCTTCACCACAATCGTCCATGTGACTTTTAAACGTATTGAGTTTGCGCTGACGGCCGAGGCCTTAGGTTAGAGACATGGTCCCATCACAAGAAAACAGCATTAAAAGGAAAAGGTTCATGTCACAAAACAGAGCTAAGTACATTGGATCTGGACTTGAGAGTGCCTCCTTAATGTGTGGCTTCTCCGGAGGAATGTTACACACTGAATTTGCTTAATCATGAAATTTGCCAACGAGAGAACACAGTAACCAGCCAAGATGACACAGTAGGACACACGAAGGCTGGGGGACACAGGCACAGTAAAACATTACCCGGGGATAGATACAGGTATGCTTTGTATTCAACATCGACCATCAACATTGGTGCTGACCAGAATGAGGAACAAAGGGAGCCCCGCCCCTAAGTGATGGAGGAGGAGGAGAAGCAGAGAGAAGCAATAATGTCAGCTGATTGCCTTCCACTCTCTGTAGAAGCGCCGAATGTTCTTTATTTCCACGCCAGCTTCCGTTGCTGTCCCCAGGGCCAACTGCAGGGGATATGAGAAATTCCTAGCGTTATCCAGACAGATGCCTGTGATGATGGTGACCAGGCGCCTGGGATCCAGTGGGCCTGGCCTAGAGGACCTCAGCACGCTCTTGCAGAAGTCAAGGATGTTATAAAGATCCCAGGCATCGGAGTCTGGCCTGGTCATCCTGGGTCTCACAAACGTCTTGGTTACAAAGCACTGGCACAGAATGTACTGGTTGCCTCTTCTCAGCTCACCCTCTAGGAAAGCGATGGCTGCCCATGCCCTATAGTCTTCCATTATTAGGAGGTACAGGATGTCAACCACAATCTTGGGGATGATGAGGAAAAACTTACCACTGGTGGCAAGTTGCTGGATGACGGGAAGATGCTCACAGAGGGCTCTGGGGTCAGGGAACAGGTAAGGGGTCAGAGCTGGCTGAGTCTGGAGGCCCCTTAGAGTCTTCTCCAGCTGCACTACTTCACGGTGAAGCCAGAGCTGAACGATGTTTTTCGAAAACCTGATCCTTGAAGTTCTCTGAGGAAATTGCCGAGAAGGGTTTTCTGATCCTGCACAGCCACTGCTCACAAAGACACCCAACTTAGAGTTGAACCTCAGGAGCCTTCCAGGGAGTTGCGTGGCAAAGTGGCCAAAGCTTCTGAGGAAACAGATGCGTACAGCAGCTTCATCCTGGGGACTGAGGGCAGGGGGGTCTTGATCCAAGTACACCCTGTCCTGGGAAGCCTTCAGTGGGGCGTGCTGGCACAAAGCAATATCCTCAGGGAGATACAGGAACCTGGGAGGGCGGGAGCCTTTACAGCTCTGCAGCAGGTCTTGCAGCTGGTGGGACAGGCCAAGGCCTGGGTCCTGCAGGTCTGCCACTGAGGGCAGCAGGTTCAGCAGCACTGACAGATGGTCCCACAGGCTAAGTCGATTGCGCCAATATGAAGTGAGGAGGCAGTGGTTGGCGCGGAGCCAGCTCACAATCACCTTGACGGTGGGCAGCAGCCCTTCCGCAGAGAGGATCTTCAGTTTCTTCTGAACAGTCTGAAGGTGATTGCAAGACGGGTGGGTGGACGTGTTCTGTCCCAAGTAGGAACCGGTGGGCAGCTCTGTCTTGGGAGAGCATGACTTGTCATCCACAGCAGAAGCAGTGCTGGACGCAGGACTCCGATCAGACTGTGCCATCAGAGCCTTGGGCATGCAGGCAGGCGCCACGTGAGAACCAGGATTCCCTGGGTGTGTATGGCTCGGCGGGGTTGGCAGGTTGGCAGAGAGAGTTGTTCTCAAGAAATCTAGGAGATTCCTGGGAAGCTTGACCGCCATCAGCTTTTCTCTGGGCTGAGCAACTTTATAGCTGGACGTTGCCCCACCTTCCTGCTTGGCTGCAGGATTCGGGGAGTCGTTTGCTTCTGCGTCAGGGGCATCTGAATAAGATGTTTCACTACCGCTTTCAGAATGGGCCCGTGAACTTGAGAACATGTTTTCCTCTTCATCTGTCTCGTCGGAGTCACCGCAGGAACGGAAAGTGGCGCCCGACTTGTAATCCTCACCGGAAACATCAGGTGTCCTGTAGCTTTTCCGCGGTTTGCTGGGGTGGAGCCCAGGACAGGGGGCTGGAATGTCGTGCTGCTCCTTCGCGGTCTCTGTCTCCTGGCTGCCCTCCGTGGGGGTCACCACCTCGGGAGTCAGCTTCCCTTTCTGAAGCTCGGCCTGGATTCGAGTGTTCACGTGGCGAATCAGATGAGAAAAAAGGGTCAAGGTAAAGATGACCGCTGGGCTGGGCTGCCTTGAGCCTGCTTTCCTCAGGCTGTGGATACTCATGAGGCAAAGAATCACCATGTGGAAGATGAGAAGGTCCGGGAGAAACAAGTAGCCTCGTGGAGGCTTTCCCTCCACGGCAGCCTGACCCTGGTCAGATGGGCACGGCCGATAGGAAAGGCAGAGGCGAAAGTCGTCCAGGACCAACTGGCACAGAGCTATCAGCCGGGTGGTTCTGGGTTTCCTCTGAGGCTGCAGGAGGCTCTGAAGGTAGAGGAAGCTAACCAGTAGTCTTTTGTTATCCCAACACCGCCTCTGTCTGGGAGAGAGCTTCTTGCCCTGATACCTTTTCAGGCGACTGTATCTTTTTCCAGCATGATCGTATAGTTGTTTCAGGTTCCAAGCTGCCCCTTTGAAAGGCACTTCTGAGTGGAGGCAACGCTGGTAGAAGTACGTGGCTTCCACATCGTAGTACTTGCTCCCTGTGAGAGCTCCCAACTGGTTGAAGGGCATTCCCATGTGTGGGGCCACTGACAGGGCTCGATAATAACACCTCTCAGCCAAGTCCTTGGTGGCCAGGGCTAGGAATTCATGCTGATAGCGGAACAAGTCCCCCAGGTAGAGTAGGCAGCGATGGCAGGCCATTTGGGCCCAGGCTGCCTCTTCTTCGGATGTGGGCCCCACTTTCTCACAGCCAATCAAGTGGAATGCACAATGGGGCCAATCTATGTAACTCTGCAGCCTCAGCTCATAGTGTTGCTGAAGAAACAAGAAGAGATGCTCATAGAATTTGAGGCCACCCACCAGATGAGCTCTCAATGGGCCCTCCCACTGCTTGAAAGTGTGTTTTCTGTTGGTCTTCATCAACAGCATAACAACATCAGAGTACATCTTCCTCCATAACAATTCTTCGGCCTTCCTCCCATAATCCACCGGGTGCAGGAACATGAGCTTAATGCAAACTTGCTGAACCAAGTCCCTGAGGGCGAGAACATGGGGTTTGAAAACTTCATTGTGGGCATTGCCATTTCCAAGGAACAAGTCAAGGCGCTGAGCCGCTAAGCAAACCTCCTGGTAGAGGAGTTTGGCCTTCTTGGCTTCTGCCCGGCTTTTCTCCACGGGACCGGATCCTTTTCCCATGATGCTTATGTGTCCCTTCTGAAGAAAAACAAACAAACAAAAAAAACTACCTGTTAGTGTTTACCAACAAAGGCAGAAAAAAGAAGCAAAAACAATGACAACAAATCCCACGCACAAGACAGTGGGGACGCATACAGCCCAAGTAAAGCAGTTAACTCCTGTTCAACTTCTCAGCCTAAATACACTTTCTTCCAGAAAGCCAAATATTACTCCCAACTCAGAAGAGATGTCTCCTCTCAGTGCCTCCCCTGAACACTGTGCTGGCCGCCTGCCCCTGGCCAGATTCCCAAAGGCAAGATCTGAGTCAATTTGCCATTGTTTTCCCAGTACCGAACAATACCTGTGTCTAAAGAGCAGAAAATGAACGATGTTTATTCATAAAGTCTATTCTTTAAATGAATTATTTAATTTCAAGATGGAATATATAAAAACATTCCATTCACTGTTTAATATCAGAGAGGTAAAATTTAGCCATGTTACAAAACAGCGATAAGAGAACAAAAACAACAATAAGAAAACCCACAGCCTTCCACAACAACATTTACATTTGATCAAGGCCTTGGATTGGTTGGAAACTTCAATCTACGTTGTAGTAAAAACTCATGATATTAATGTAAAAATTATAAAATTCCTTACCTCTGAGTAGAATTTGCTTTTAGATTCTCAGGAGGGTGGGAGAAGAGAAAAACACCTTATACTATAAACAGAATTCATACAAAAGAAAATACAAAGAGTAAACGCAACATAGAAACTCTCTTGCTTCTTCATAATAAAAAAAAGGGCAAATTAAGCCAAAGCTGAGGTAGCAATGTGATCGTTCAAAGTAATAAAATATATTTTAAATCCAAACAGAAGAGGTTCAAGGACATGTTGAAACTTAGACAGCTAACATCCATTAAAAAGCTAAGTCCATAAAGTAATTTATGTTCATATTGTTTTGCTCAGAAATTCTGTTCCTTGGAATGATTACTAAGGAATTATATTTTGTAAAAGCCAAGCACTCATATATAGATGAGGAGGAAAGAAGAGAGGCCGGGAGTAGAAGGGGAACGACAACTTGCCTCGAGACCGTGCAATGCGGGAGCTGCCCAGTTAATTACAGTATCTCTACATGAAGGAAAGAGCTGTGTTCACTAAATATATAATCACTGTGGAGTAGATGCAAATGCTAGTCACATGGGAAAATAGTGTAAAGTCATGGGTCCTTGATGCCACCTTTTCAAAAACTTACATTTATAGTATAAAAGTTTTTTTTTAAAGCTGGTGTGATTACTTCTGCCCCCCCCACACACACCCCACAAAAGATGTGTGATACTGTTATTATTGTCAGTCATTCTCATGCAACTTTTTTTTAAATTCATGGATCTACGCTGAAGGCAAAGCAGGCGCATAAGCAAATGTGGCAAAGAAAGCTGATGGTGCCCAGCTATCAAAACATATAGTCTCTAGGGTCTTAAAGACTTGAAGGTAAACAAGCAGCCATCTAACTAAAAGCAACAAAGCCCACAAGGATGAAGCACACCAGCCTGTGATCACAAGGTGCCAAAGGGATCAGGGATCAGGCAGCAAAGAACAAAAAATAAAATCATTTTGAATGAGGGGAGTACAGATTGGGGACCCAAGACCCATCTGTAGCCAACTGGTTATCCCCTTACAGAAGGGTCGTGGGGAAGAGATGAACCAGTCAGGGGGCAGTGTAGCAATGATAAAACATACAGCTTTCTTCTAGTTCTAAAATGCTTCCCCCACCCCCTCACCCATCTCCCACTATCATGATCCCAACTCTACCCAACAAATCTGGCTAGACCAGAGGATGTACACTGGTACAGATAGGAACTGGAAACACAGGGAATCCAGGACAGATGATCCCTTCAGGACCGGTGCTGAGAGTGGTGCTACCGGGAGGGTGGCATAGAAAGGGGGAACCGATTACAAGGCTCTACATATAACCTCCTCCCTGGGGGATGGACAACAGAAAAGTGGGTGATGGGAGACGTTGGACAGTGTAAGATATGACAAAATAATAATAATTTATAAATTATCAAGGGTTCATGAGGGAGTGGGGAGCAGGAAGGGAAGGGGGAAAATGAAGAGCTGATACCAAGGGCTCAAGCAGAAAGCAAATGTTTTGACAATGATGATGGCAACAAATGTACAAATGTGCTTGACACAATGGATGTATGTATTGATTGTGGTAAGATTTGTATGAGCCACCAATAAAATGATTTTTTTAAAATTCATGGATCTACATGTTTGCATGCCTGACATAAAATATTGGGGAGGGAAGGGCTCTAATGAAGTGTAGACTATACAGTGTTAAGGAGCTCTGGTGGTACAGTGACTTAAGCATATAAGGGTAAGTCTAAAAGTATTGTTAAAAAGAAAACTCAAAAAAACTTTCTTACACAAAAATCGAATTGTGATGCTACTGTTTCTTAGCATATCCTCCTCTGTCAGGTCTACAAACTTCTAAAGGCCAGGGGGTTCATCTCTCCTGAAAAAGTCTGTATTCCTGAACTTATACTTTGTCCAAATGGCAGCTTGGAGGGATTCGGTGGTGTTCCTCTATATGCTGAGTTTGGGGAGCAAAAGGAAGTATGAAGGGGCAAGCTCAGGATTGTAGGCTGGATGGGGGAAGGTTCCCCAGTGAACCGCTCAAGGAATGAGTGGGGGAACGGGTGGGGAAATTTTCCTAATGAGGGAAAAAAAGTCCTTGCCACTTCCTGACCTTTACTGCACCAGCACAGCATTCAGTTTCCCTACAGTTTCTTCATAATAAACCCCCAAGATCATCCTCTATCCTTTGAGGAAACTTATTAAGATTACCCTTTTGGGTTCTAAAAAAAAAAAAAAGAAAACCAGTTATTGTAAACTTCTGATACAATTTCTATACTTTGAATGTAACTGATCTGGCAGAAACCCTTAGGAGCCATTGTTGATCACACTTTTTTGTGTGTTTTTTTTTTCAAAGCACCCTACAAGATCAATGAATTACTGGATTCATTTGTCTCATCCGCTGATCACAGACATATATTTCAACAATTTGCTTTAATAAACCCATACATATATGACCTGAAACCCTAGAAGCAATGCTTTTTGACTTACCCTTTTATCAGGCTCATTGCAAATAAACAGTAGCAGCAAAGCTATACTAGCATATAAAAACACCTATCATCTGCCAGTAGGAGACGTGAAAAGTTGAAAGTAATGAGGGATGTGGGCAGAGTTAGAAAAGGGATTTGAGGGCAAAAATAGCCAGGACAGAAGCAGCAGTGGTACCAGAGTGCTACACTCTCCAAAGCAGCCCAAAGACCACGGGTCTCTCTGGAGAGGTAAATAAACGGTCAGGATGGTTCACAGTCCCAAGAAGGGAAACATTTTCTGAGGGATGTTAGGCCCCTATCAAGTCTCAGGAGACAGATAGTCTAAGCGAGAGAGAAATAAATAGATTGCAAACCAAAGTATAGGCAGAAGATTTCTGGAGATGTAAATCCCACTGAAAGTCACTTGGGTTTAGGAATGACTGATGACTCTCTTCCTTTGCCCTTCATTCCTGATAACCTAGTTTGGAGCTTTAAATGTCTGTTCCTCCCAACAATACTTCAAGGAAAACCTATTGACCCATAATTTGAGTTTTGGACTAAAGTCACATCTAAGTATGGAGCCTCACACCACAGTTAGCCAGCACTGATTCAAGGACAAACTATCAGACCTCCTTGTAACAGTTCCTGTAACCTTTAGAACCCTAATTGTGAGAAAACATAGATATTCTCAAGTTATACCAAACTTGAAGACACACAGTATAACAGAAATAAAGTTAGTTCCAAGTAGATGTCTTTAAGGTTCTGCCTAAATAAACCTCTCTCTGGGAAACAGGAGGAAGTCATGGATAAAATAATGAATCATTATTTTATTGTTCCAATAAATGGAACAATGTGAACAAAAGTTTAATGAATATGATCTTACCTCTGAGAGATCATTTGATGGGAAAATTTGCCATAGAGATTCAACTTGCCCAAACAAATCAGAATATTGTCTGAAAAACATTAAAATAATAACTATTTTGATTTTCTACTAAGATCTGTGAATAACAGCACTGATAAAAGCTATGAATTTGGGTCACTCTACTCCAAGGTTTTATAGTCTACATGGCATAACAAACACTCTACAGACTTTGACATGAGTTTATGCAGTTAAAATATCTTGATTTCCTCAGCTTCTTAAACTGAACAATTCCTGGCATTGATCCATTCTCTTTGAATGAACACAGCCACTTCACTGCAAAACTAGTTACTCAGCCCAGGTAATCAGTAATTCCCAGGACTGCTTACTCCTTCCAAATACATTTCCCAGCAGGCTTCCTGAAGCTAGGCAATTAGAGCACAGCTGTCCCTGCTGGTGCAAAGGTTCAAGCACTTGACTGCTAATAAAAAGGTTGATGGTCTGAACTCACTATGGTGGACCACTTCTCTACAGAGGGCAGCCTTAGAAACCCAGTGGGACAGATGTGCTCTGTCCACAGGGTCACAAAGAAATATTCCTCTCCAATGGTGATATTGGGCTGTCAGATGTCCTAGTTGTCAAAAAAGCTTAGAAAGTATTTTGCGTTCACCTAAGTGATCTCTCAATGTTCTAGAATCTGCAAAGCAGCAGGTCTCATGTAGAGTTTGGGGATACCATTTTCCAGCAATCTGCAGAAATGAGTGCTACGAAGTATAAAACCAAGTATTAAAAGGACCAGATTTTGTATTTTTTCCCTAACCAGATAAATTTCACAGAGGAAGAAACAGAATCACATACTTCGCCTCAAGCACAACATCAAGTCCCTTCCATCACTAAAAGTATCATATCATTCCCCAACTCAACAGCATGACAGTAACAGCAATGGATGGCATCTTTCCCGGTATTCAAAAGGTACAGTCATTGGAGGCAAGGTAATAAACCTTTTAGAATATAAATTTTTAAAGATTATTTTTAGCCCCTAAGGACAGAGAAGAAAAGTTTAAACAGGACTTGAACTCAAAAATGCATTGCCCAAAAAGGACTGATGTGTTCAATTGCATCTAAAGGCAATTAAATTTCAAATAAAGAAAAAGTAAGGCATAGTAAATGTGGTAAAAACAACAACTATTAGCAAAGGGTATTTACAACATTTGGAATAATAAATGACTAATCTAAAAATTGATTTTTTTACCGACGAATCAGAAAGAAAAAACAGAAATAGTCTAATCGGGCACTTAAACACAAAACAAAGCATTCAAATAGCCAATAAATTCTTGAACATGCATTCCATCTAACCGGTAACCAGAATTACACAAATTAACATCACAACTGATTAAATGGAAAATATATTCTTCCAACTGGCGAATTTTAAAGTACGGTGGTACTAAATATTCTAAAGGTGTGGAACGTTCATATGTTCCTAAGACAATTACTTTGAAAACTGAAATCTAGGAAACCACTCCTTGTCTGTCAGTGGGTGGCTCTGTGTTACTATGATACCAGGATCTATGCTACCTGTATCGCAAGTATCAGCAGAGTCAGCAGAATGGACAGTTGTCAGCAGAGCTACTGGACCAAGAACAGACTAGGGAGAAAAAAGGAATTGATTTCCCACTTCTGAGGGGTTAGTCACTGAAACCTTTAAGAACAGCAGTAGAACATTGACGAATATAGTGCCATAAAATGGGCCCCTCAATACGGTGGGGTAAAAGCTGCCCTCCTCGAACTAGAATCAACCTTAGTGATGTAGGTGGAGTTAAGCTTTCGGGTCCTTGAGAAGCTGATGGGGCATGACTCAACATGAGAAGAAACAGCTGTAAAGATCCATTAATAATTTGATGTGAAATGTATAAAATATAAATCTAGGAAAATGAAAAGCCATCAAAAATGAAATGGAATACATAAAGATGTATAGCCTAGGCAATAGGAAGCTGAAATGGACTAATATTGGCCATTTTGAATCAGACAATCTCATCATGTAATATGCCAGGGATGACAAATTCAAATGAAATGACATCACATTCATTGTCCAAAAGAACATCCTGAGAAATCCTGAAGTACAATGCTGTCTGTGATAAGGTAATAATCCATACCCTTCCAAGAAGTAAGATTAAAACTTGTTGAACTTTACACACCAACCACTAAAGCGAGTGATGAAGAAATTTGAAGAATTCTACCAGCTTCTGCAGCAAACACAACCAAGATGCACTGATAATTACTGGCAATTGGAATGCAAAAATTAGAAACAAAGATATGGCCTTGGTGATAGAAATGAAGTTGGAGAGCACATAATAGATTTTTTTTAGGATGAGAAAATGTGTGCTGGCCACATCTGCCTTCCTTTGATTTTAGGAGAGAGAAGGAAAATCCAATTCCAAACCAACACAAGGCCAATTGCCACAGGGCCAAGGTCAGACAGGCCTCCACCCTCCATCCTTCTTTATCCTGTTCCAAGCTTCTCTTAACAACCGTTCCTCCCACGACACTCTAGGTCTTGGCTCAGTCACGTGGTCACTGGGCACCTGTCTTCCTCTGTGGGCCACAAAGCCCATCTGCTGCTTTGCCTGACAGTTCCACAGCCTCCTGACCTCAGGTCTCCGTGCAGCAGCTCCTCTGCTCTGCTGCCTGTGTTTCTGCACGGCATGAGCTTTGCTGCCTCTTCCACTTCAGACAGGGATCTAGAAAGAATGTGCTCTGCAAAGGGCTTGTTTTCCTTCATGGTCCCAGGAACTCTCTATTTCTGAGATCATTCTCTTATGTACAAGGGAATAGCAACCATAATCCTGTATTATTATTTCATATATCTATTTTCAGAGTTACAGAGACATAGATAGAAGAGTCATATTAAGAATTTCCCTGCACAAAACCAATGATTTTGTCATTGCAAATACCTTTTTCAACAACATAAATGGTAACTTTACATGTGAACACCACGAGATGGAATACACAGAACTGAAATAGACTTCTTCCACAGAAAAAGAGATCAATATTATCAGCCAAAACAGGTCAGGGCAAGAGTATGGAACAAACCAGAATGATGAGGGCAATGAATGTACAAATGTGCTTTACACAATTGATGTATATATGGATTGTGATGAGTTGT
>NW_022103896.1:29414154-29424912 GCF_000313985.2 Echinops telfairi
TGGTCAACATTAAACTGTTTCAAGAAGTAGCACATGTTCAGGAACCAATGGTACTCAAGGAAGTCCAAGCTGCACTGAAGGTATTAACCAAAAATAAGGCTATAGGAATTGATGGAATACTAATACAAATGTTTCAACAAACTGACAAAACAACAACTAGAAACATCCACTTGTCTATGGGGGAAAAATTGGAATAGAGTTATGAGGTGAAATAATAGGATATCCATATTTGTGCCCATAACAAAGAAAGAGGACCCAACAGAGTGTAGAAATTATTGAACAATATCATTAATATCCTATGCAAGTAAAATTTGGGGGAGGACCATTCAACAATTGTTGCAGCAGTACATCAGCAGAGCGATGCCAGAAAATTAAGCCAGATTCCTGAAAGGACATGAAATGAGGGATTTTGATGCTGATGTCACATAGATCTTGTCTGAAAGCAGGAAACACCTGAAAGATGGTTATTTGTGTTTTATTGACTATGCCAAGGCATTTGTGTGGGTCATAAAAATTATGGCTAATATAGAGAAGAATGGGAATTTCAGAATATTTATTTGTGATCAAAAACCATACTCACTGCCATCCAGTCTATGCTGACTCAGAGCAACCCAGTGGGTTTCCAAAATTGTAATGGCTTATGGGAGTCAGAAGCCCATTCTTTCTCTGGCAGAGCTGCTGGTAGTTTTAAACTACAGGCTATGTGGATCACACCCCAAGACGTGACCATTGCACCACCTCCTTTCACTGTGCTCATGGGGAACAAAATATGGGCCTAGAGGAAGTTGTTTTGTCAGAACCAGGGAACACTGCATGGTGTAAAATCATAAAACATACGTGTCAGGATTATATCCTATCACCATACTTATTCAATCGTATGCTGAGCAAATAATCCCAGAGCTGCAGTATATGAAGAACACACAACAGGATTGGAGGGAGGTTCATTAACAAGCGGTGAAACACAGCGTTTGGTTTGCTAAAAGCCAGGAGGACTTGAAGCAATCACTGTTAATCAAACTCTGCAGCCATAAGTATGGATCACAATTCAGTGTGAGAAAGCACAGAATCCCTGTAACTGGACCAAGAGCCAACATCATAGAAAATGGAAAAAAGATAAAAATTCTTAATGAGTTTATTTTACTTAGGTCCATAATCTTAGCAGCAGCAGCCAAGAAATCAAAAGTCGCAGTGCACTGAGCAGATCTGCTGCAAAGATGTTTTTAAAGTCTTCAAGAGTCAAGATAACCCCTGAAGGAGTAAGGTGATCCCAATCTAAGCTCTGGTGTTTTCAATGACCTCATATGCATGTAAATCTGAACAATGAATATGGAAGCCCCCAGATGACTTGATGCATTTGAATTGTGGTTGATAAAGAATATTCAAAGTATCATCGACTGCCAGAAAACTAAAGAAACAAACCAACCACCACTGCCATTGAGTATATTCTGACTCACAGTCACCCTGCGGGCCGAGCAGAACTGTTCCTTTGGGTTTTGCAAGTTGTACATCTTTATGACAGCAGACAGCCTCATCTTTCTCCCATGGAACGGCTGGTGGGTCTGAACTACCAACCTTGTAATTAGCAGCCCAATGCCTAACCTCCTACACCACCAGTGCTCCTGAGTACAAATAAACCTGTCCTGGAAGTACAGTGAGAATGTTCCTGAGAAGTGAGGAATGCAGATCCTTGTCCCGTTGTACTTTGGACATATTCTCAGGTGAGACCAGTCCTTGGAACAAGACACTGAAATTGGTAAAATAGAGGATTAGCAAAAGAGAGGAAGCCCCTCAAAGAGATGGATTGACACAGTGTCTGCAACAACGGGCTCAAACATGACAATCGTGAGGACGGTGCGGGACCAGGCAGGGTTTTGTTCTGTTGTGCACAGGGTCACTATGAGCCAGAACTGGCTTGATGTCACTGAATGACAACGATGACTAGTAAACTTGCAGCTAATGAAGAAGGGTCTCCTTGCCACTGCTCTTTGAGTGTCTTCCCTAAAATACTTTACAATTCCCTTAAAATACCTTACAACCCAGCATCTCCATTTTTAGGTTTATACTACGGGAAAACTCTTGCGTGAGTGCACTGGTTCATATGTACAAAAACATTCCTATCAGCACGGTCTATAATGGGGGAAAAATGAAAGAAAAACTGGAAATATCTATTAATAGTAACTTGTCTAAATAAATTGTAGTATATCCATTCACTCTAAACCCCCAAACTCACTTCCATCAAGTTGATTGTGAGTGCTGGGTTTGAATCCCCAACCTTGAAAATAGCAGTCTGATTCTTACTAGATAGAGTCCCCAGGGCTCCTTATTTAAATTAACACAGCAGTGAAAATAAATAAACCACCCTATACATTTACATGTTGGGGTATCGTGCAAACATAGCATGGAGCAAATGCAGAAAACCATAGAAAATAAGATGATATAGGCAAAACTTATTATTGCATAGTTTATAGAGATGTTAAAACCATTTTGTAGAAGTAAGAGAGTAATTATTATAAAAACCAGACTATGTTGTCTTCTGGGCAAGAAAGTTATTAGGAGGAGCTTCCTGGGGAAGTGTACACAGTGTCAAGATGGGGCTCAGCAGTATGTTCAAGGCACGAAAAGTGTTTCTTTACCTGGGGAATATAGTGAGTTTCGTGTGAGTGTTTGTGTGTTCACACATAGTCTTCATACATTTGTATGTAAATTTCACAAACCAAAAAGTTTTAAACATAATTCATCATATTAAAAGACAAATTACTAAGTGTACCATAGGTTTTTTGTTCTTATAATATTTGTGGACCACTATATTCGCGCTTGTAGCTAAAAGAAGTAGTAAATATCACACAGCTGATTTTCCTTCTTATTAAATAGACTAATTGTTGGAATCCAATCAAGATGTGCAAAATAATTAGCCCAATTATCTGTGCAGAACAGGAACTAGAAAAGAATAAAGTAGACACAAAGTGAAAAACAAAAACAACGGAATCATTTGTGAAATGAGCTCTCAGAGTAAAGGTGACTTCCAGGTAGTTTAGACACATGAGCTGGTGGAGCACTGTGCCGGGAGGTGGTTGTGATGCCTAATCCCTTCCACTAAAAGTCACCTATGTTTGACAAGTACTTGCACCACAAATCTACTATCTCCACCACACTGCCTATTTTTCTAGTTGTCCTGTAGTGAAAATTCTTGTTTTGATTGTGTTTCTCTACCAGTACTGGCCCTGAAACTCAAGCTACAATGAAAGATTAACTACCAGGTTATAAAGGGTAATTATTTCATCTGTTATTCTAAATTGTATTTCCTATTGAAAGTACTGTGGTTGTATGACAAAATCCTCATACAGTAGTTTAATAATTACCCGTTTCAATAACTCGGACTGCAGATGCCAGCTTCCTTTGACTACATTCTAGACTGTCTGGAGTCCTGACAGTGCGGCACTTAAGCACTCAGTCGCTAATGGATAGGTTGGCAGTTCCACTCAGCAGCAGCTTCTCTGAGGGGCAAAGATGTGACAGTCTGCTTCCAGAAACAGTGACAACCTGGGATGCCCTCTAGGCAGTTCTAATTTGTTTGTAGGTCACCATTTGTCCGAACTGACTCAAGGGCCATGGGAAGTTGGTGTTCTTTAGACTTTTCAAAAGAAAATCCTGTATGATCATAAACCTAGGAAGACGTGTCTAAGCTATGTGTAAAAGAACATATCTCAAGGCCAGATCACCAGAACTGAAAGCAGCAGTCACATGACGCACCGCATGGAGTAGATTTGCCTCTCAAGACCTCTTCAAAGTGTTGCGAAGGAAGGATGTTACTTTGAAGACGAAGGTGCCCCTGACCCAAACCAAGGTATTTCAATCATGTCATATGCATGTGAAAGTTGGACATGGAATAAGGAAAAGAGGAGAACATTTGAACTCTGGTGCTGGTGAAGAATATTGAAAGTACCATGGACTGTCAAAAGAACAAACAAATTGGTCTCCAAAAAAGTCCAGCCAGAATGCTCCTTAGAAGCAAGGATGGTGAGATGTCATCACACATACTTTGGACATGTTGTCATGTGAGACCAGTCCCTGGAGAAGGACATCAAGCTTGGTAAAGCAGAGGGGCAGCAAAAAACAAGGAAGCCCCTCAACAGCATGGATTGATACAGTGGTTACAATAAGGGACTCAAACCTAAGCAGAATCGTGAGCATGGCCCGGGAGGTGGAAGCACCAGGCCACAACAAAGTGGTTCCCTGGCTGTGCGTGGACCACTCTGTTCAGTTCTAGCAACTATAGTTTGAGGACAGGGACAAACAGGAAAAGACCCAGTAAACGGTGTAGAGATGACTGGATGTGTGGACATCGTGATCTAAAACTAAGAAAGAGTAAGAGAAACAGTGTAATGGCCTGAGGTTGTTCATGTTAAACAAGAAGAAAGCAAATGATCTCGCCCAAGATTTAAAGGCCGATGTGACATAAGGAAAAAGACACCATTTCAGTCCAACCCCAGAAGGAAGCTGCTGCACCTTGGTGTATACGCTGAAAGCGAAAACAATCAAACAAACATAAACTCGCTGCCACAGAGCGGACGCCCATGCCTGGAGACCCTCTCGGACAGGGTGGCACTGCCCCGACACTTGAACTCTTTATGGGAGGAGAAAGCCCCGTCTTGCTCTCTAGGAGTAGCTGGTGGTTTCGAACTGCTGATTTAGTGGATTGCAGCACAGAGGAACAGGCGTTGTTTTAAAAAGAAATGTAAAGAGAATGTTTAATTCTAGCTGTCCAAGAATGACTGGGGGCTCTGATGAGGCAGGAACTTTCCTATTACAGAGGGGATTGAATCAGAGGCGGGGAGACTATCAGACATTTACTGCCATGATGCATTAGGCCTATTTCCATATGCTGCTTTCCAAAGCACTATAGGCTTATAAGCACTTACGCCGTGCTCTCTGAAGATTTATGTTGGTTAAATAAGTTCGGGGGGTGGGGGGAGTATATTTCCTCCTTTTGATAGTTTCCCTTGTACCCAATAGAATAACTGTCGTTACCAAACCTGGACAGGATTAATCAGGAGCACAATGTCTCCTTTTAAACAAGAGCTGCCACCACTTTAAAATAGCACAGGGGAAACACAACAACAGAAAATTGCAATTTCAACTCAAAGCAGAACTGACACTAGCAAGCACCAGTGTGTTGATGGAAGCGTGTGCTCGGTCATTTTCTGAAGGCAAACACTTCCATCAGAGAGAACTGCAAGGACAGACTTCTTCTCCCTCTACAGTAGGAGAGTGAAATCTGAACTTTCCTGTCAGGGACAAGGTTACACCACCCACCCAGAAAATGAATCAGACACAGAGAGCCCGAGTCTCCCAGAACACAGAGCACTTCTGGGAGCTGCTTTCACTCACCCTAGTGACTGTGAGCCACCAAAAGAAGAAATGCACCCAAGAACATTTCACAGCTATAAAAAGTTTACACATGTAATGCTCTCTGAAAAGTTGGAACAACTGAAATCACCACAAATGGCCAACGACAGGGGACAATTAAGTAAATGATAGCATATCCAAATGGGAGGGAGACTGGTGGCTCTCAGAACATAAACTGTAAGACTTCTAAGGAAAGAGATGTGGTTTTAAAAAAACCAAACTGACTGCCATCTAGTCCATGCCAACTCACAGTGACCCTAGAAGACAAGGTAGAACTCCCCTTGGGGTTTTTGAGACTGCAATTCTTTATGGGACTAAGAAGCCCTGTCTTTCTCCTCCAGCACTGCTGACCTTACAAATCAGACGTAGTCCAACACTTAACCACTATGCAGCCGAGGCTCGGAAGACATTGGTTGGTTCACAAGTAAGGGTAATGGAGGAAGCAGAGAAAGGCTGCTGGAGCCAGGGAGGGTCTGACCCCTAATCACAATAGGCTGAGGACAACTCCTTTCTTCTGCCTTTTGTCCTAGCTCACATTGTCCTGGCTCATTGTACCCCATTAGCACAACAGAAGAATCAGCCAGGACTGGACTGAGCTGACCCAAGGCTACAGGGCTACATCAAGGCAAGGGTGAATCCTGAACCAGTAAGGGGCAGAAAACCATAAGCACAGGTAGGGGGGTCGGTTCCAACTCAGAGCACCCGCGTGTGACGGAGTAACACTGCCCCATGGGGTGTTTGAGGCTCTAAGTTTCCAGGGAGCACATCACCAGGTCTTTTCTCCCATAGAACAGCTAGGTGCGTTTGAACCACCAACCTATCTGCCATCAGCTGAGTGCTTAACTGGTGTGCCACCAGAGCTCCTTTAGGGAAGTAGTCCAGCCCCCTATTTATTCGTTCCGCCTCCTCTTGCCGTGCTGGGTTATCATGAGCTGCTAACTACAAGGCCAGGGTCTGAACCCACCAGGCACTCGGCAAAGAAGATGAGGCTGTTCGTACCTATAAATATTTCAATCTTGGAAACCCAAGGGGGCACTTTCGCTCTGTTCTATGAGTGAGTGGTCTGTGCTCCTTGTTGTCAGCACTGTGCCAGTCACTTGCTCTCAGGGTGCATGTTGGACTGACAGCATCAGCATCTCCTGGAACTTGTGAAAAATGCAAGCATTCTTTCCCACCAGAGATTTCGGACTGTGTCAGACACGCTTGGAGGTGGACTCATCATTCTCTTCACAAGCCCTCCTGGTGCCTCGTGGTTTAGAAACACTGGTCTGAGTGATTTAATGCAAGGGAGGCAACGCAAGAAAAAGTGGAGTGCCTGAGGGAGAGAGGGATGGGCTGGACCCCTGAGAGGTCTGGCTGCTGTAAGGGTAGGGGAGGAAGGGGTGGATGGCGGGGACTGCCCAGCCCAAGGTGTGATATCAGAAACTCACCACCCTAAGGCGCCCAACCAAGCCTACCCACTAGATTCAACAGGGAGAGCCTAAGCGCAACCCACCAAATTCAGCACTCTGTAACAGAGGAAGCTAAGTTAATAATGGACTGTACAAAATAAGAATTTTAGGTAAAACAATTTTTTTAATTAAATAGCCTCAAAGAAGCAGTGGGGTTTATTAGAAAAATAAAGCAGAAAGAATCAAAAGGAGGTATAATTTTTAAAATGCGTTTCCATCAATTCTGACTCAAGGCTATGTAAGTGAGCATCGAACTGGACTCCAGAGCGTTTCCAGTGCCTCACCATTTACAGCCCCCGCCCCCCCCAGGCTTCTCTTCCAACAGGCTGATGAGCGGAAGAAACCACAGGCCTTTAGGCAAAGCAACACATTTCCTTATGCACCCACTGTGTGCCTGACACACCGCCCTGACCCTTTTACACACTGAGCGCACTTCTGAAGTCAGCTAATACAACACTCGGCTCCTTCCTGCCCCAACCAGTGAGCCGGGATAGATAGATACCTGGAGAATGCGCTCTGAGAAACAGCTAGTGTCCGAGTTGTCATCGACTTTCAGAGGGGGAAAGATGGAAAAGGTCCGTATAAACGACTTTTCTCCTGCTAGATCATTTTATTAGGCAAATGCTCTCTGTGTTGCTGACAAACCCGGAGACCAGTGAGGAGTAAAGAAGCGTGTCTTGCTTCTGTTTTAGAAGCTGAGCCCTCTCCATCAGCTGATTGCTAGTCAGAAAAAATGAAATACTGATGAGCTAGGCGAAGGAGGCTCATTTACTAACTCTCTCTCTCTCTCTCTCTCTCTCTCTCATCCTGGCAAGAGGATCTAGCACCCATTTGAAAGGCATTCAGCTCTGGAAATGGTTCATCAAAGAAGCCGGAAGATGTTTGGAAGGTTGGCCAATTAGATGTGTCTATGTGGTTTGATACCTGCCTCCCCGCCCACCACCACCACCACCACCAACACTTTCCCTTTCTTTTATGCACAAACTGAGTTCTTTTTATCCTGAGCAGAAAAAGCCACAGATGAGCCCGAGGCAGTAAGTGGGATGTGAAAAACACCCATCAAACCAGCTACAGGCTGACTCCTTTACATCACATGGAAGGCACATCGCAGGCTGCGCCCGGCCCCGGCCCGTCCTGGCCAGTCAGATTATAACTCAACACGATTAAGCACAACCCTGAAGGAGAAAACAAGCAATACCAGAGAAAACGGATAACAGGACTCGAAGGGCGGAAAAATCCACTGAATATATGCAAGCCTCGGGTTATCCGCCCGTCTTTCTACTTAGATGTCCCCCGGAGGCAGAAAGGACCAGCTCGTTAGTCTCTCAAACGCTCTGGCACATGGTAAGATCCAAAACCAGCTCAGGACTCAGTGGGAATAAATTAATGCACATGGTCGTTTTTAGTCTTACATTACTTGAATGCATCCCTTTTGTGTTTTAGTTTACCCCGGGATCCAAAGTGTCAGCTTTCATTCCAGATTGTCCCTAAGAAACTGTCAATTAGGTGAGTGTAATTGCTCTCTAATCAAGCACCAATGACAGATTGGTACTGATTTAATCTTACCATGTTGTTGCCGGATGCTGTGGCGTCACCTCTGACTGGTAGTGACCCCAGGGGACAGAGTGGAACTGTCCCGTCATGTGTTCTCGACTGTATCTTGATGGAAGGAGATCGCCCGGTCTTTCTTCTGCAGAGTGTGGTGGGTGGGCTCTAACTGCCAACCTCAAGCAGAGGAGCACTGAACCATTCATCATGTTCATCCCCTTGCAGAGAAATCTTACATTCTGTGGCAGGCCAAGTCCCAGAACCAAATCTTGTTCAACACAGGGACTTCCCATCCAAGGGACATGCTCTGCCCCAGCCAAACCTTTTGCTCCCCCATCCCCTTCCCCTGTGCAGCCAACTGACTGCATCAATCTGCAAACGTGCCTGGTGATGTCCACCTCTCAATCATCTCCCTCTTCCCAAGAGCCTCCCTCCTGCTTCATCATTGAAACCGTGGGGCAGGCACCGCCTCCTCTGCGACACCAGCCGTCACGTCACGTCATCGCCCCTGCTCTAAACCAGGCTTTGTTGACGTCCTTTTCCCAACACTGACCACAGGCACCATGCCGTATCCAATGTCCCTAACCACACAGAAATAAGACCGCCACCTGTCCATCTTGTCACAACAGCTACCATAATGCCCTGCACACCCTGTTTCTCAAAATATTCCCTGAGTGGATGAAAAAGCAGGGCTTTATCGCTATTCAGAACATTGTTTTCTACTTTTTTTCTGCATTCCCCAAGGATATTGTGGGGATTTTGTTTCTTAACATGGGTGAAGCCAGTAAAAGCAATGAAGAAGGAAAGTCAATAGAACGGGCAATAAACTGAGTGTGGGGCTTAAGTAAAATGAGGAACGAGAAATGGATGGCATGAATAGTCAGTAGACCATTGATCGAAAAGAGGGTCCCAGGATTGCCGCCGTGGTTGGAACTGCCTCGATGTAGTGGACTTGGGGTTTTTGCTTGGTTGGTTGGTGCTAATGTGAGGAGAACTGGTGATTCTTTTTCATTCATCCCATACATATTAATAAAGAATCAACTATGGACCAGGACACTTCGAGTCTGAGATTTCCCTCTTGGAGATTTCCAACGGCATGCTTGATGACAGGGAAATGCAATTCGCAGTACACTTATAGAGAACCAAAGTCCGTATCTTTTTGAGACTGATAACCATTTGTCAGAAATCTTGACTAGACTGATCAAGAACCTGTCTGCTCAGGAAGGAGATGTTGATTCAGGGCACTGGCGTTTCATCGTTATGAGCCGATTAACTTGTAATGTGAAAAATGTTGAGTTGGCAAGTCTTGTGGTATCCCGACTTTCATGCTAGAAAAGGTATGCCATTAAAAATTCTTTCCTTATAACAACTATTTTTTGCAAACATTTCTAGGTAAAAAAAATGTGTGTACACCTCAGGAATAATTAAAAGTCTTATACCACAGTTACAGTGTATGTGCAGAAGTTACTAAGATGTATTAGTAATACCACTTGTATTCATGGAAACAAAATTTGGCTTTCACACGTTATGAGAAAACTCTGCATAGGAGAATCTATTTTTCAGTTCATAACACTGCTGACTAAACACTGCCAGGGATTCATAATATTAATAAAAGTATTTGAAGTTCATTGCCAAACCATCAGCCAAACATTCTGTTGAGTTGATTCAGATTCATAAGGACCTACAGGACAGAGCAGAACTCCTCCACACGGTTTCTGAGGCTGCACATCTTCATGAGAGTAGAGAGCTCATCTTTCTCCCACAGAGTTGCTGGTGGGTTTGAATGACATCAGGGCTTCTTCTTCTCATTTAGTATTGATTCGGCACCTATTCTGTCCAGGAACTAGGCTAAAATATAATTGATATTGTCATGTCGATTCTGATTCATCAGAACCCCACAGGGCCAAGTAGATCTGCCCCACAGGGTTCACAGGATTGTGCTCTTTATGCAGAAGCAAGTGGCCATGTTTCTACCCTAGGGAGCTGCGGGTAGGTTTGAACCCCCAATCTTTGTGTTAGCAGCTGAGGATATAACTACTGCAACATTAAGCTCCTCGGGCTAAAACACAGTAATCATTTTCAAAAAGCTTACTCTCAAGTGTGATAACGACAGACTAATGGGGGAGAGAGTGCAGTCATATTTAGACAACACACTTTGGGCCCACTAGAAAAAGAGACACCTCAGAGCACAATGATCCCAAGCAGTCAATTTCCACCCTGCATATGGGGTTCAAAGGAGCTCTGGTGCCATTAACCTGCTGATTGCAGTCAGCAGATCAAACCCACCAGTCATTCCACAGATAAAAGATGAGGCTCAAAAGGACAAGTACAACATAAGTCCACTGAGGTAAGC
>NW_022103896.1:29425925-29427194 GCF_000313985.2 Echinops telfairi
AAGAACTAGGAGGCAAAGGGCATTTATAGTGGCCCTTTGTATATATGTATATATACATATAGAGGCCCTTGGTATATATGTGTATATATACATATATACAGGCATGTACATATGTAAATACATTCATATATAATGATAGGGAAATAGATTTATGTACATATATTTATAGGTTTAGTATTAAGGTAGCAAATGGACATTCAGCCTCTACTCAAGTACTTCCTCAACACAAGAACACTTTATTCTAATAACCTGGCATTCGGTGATGCTCACCTTTCCAACATGATCGCTGAAGACAAAGCAGGTGCATAAGCAAATGTAAAGAAAGCTGATGGTGACCAGCTATCAAAAGATATACTATCTGGGGTCTTAAAGGCTTGATGATAAACAAGCAGCCATCTAGCTGAGAAGCAACAAAGCCCACATGGAAGAAGCACACCAGCCTGTGTGGTCGATGTTCAAGGGGGTCAGGTATCAAAAACCCAGAACAAAAAAATCATATCAATGTGAATGAGGGGAGCATGGAGTGGAGACCCAAAGCCCATCTGTAGACAACTGGACATCTCCTGAAAGGAGGGCCACAAGGAAGAGACGAGCCAGTCAGGGTGCAATATAGCACTGATGAAACATACAACTTTCCTCTAGTCCTTTAATGCTTCCTCCCCCCCCTCCCCCACTATCATGACCCAATTCTACCTTACAAATCCGGCTAAATCAGAGCATGTACACTGGTACAGATAAGAGCTCACAACACAGGGAATCCAGGACAAATAAACCCCTCAGGACCAATCATGAGAGTAGCGATACCAGGAGGGGAAGGGGAAGGTGGTGGGGAGAAAGCGGGGACAGATCACAATGATCTACATATAACAGAAATGTGGGTGAAGGGAGGCAGTAGTCGGTTTAAGACATGAAAATAAAATTTATAAATTATCAAGGGTTCATGGGGAGGGGAGGATAATGAGCTGATATCAAGAGCTTAAGTAGAAAGAAAATGTTTTGAAAATGATGATAGCAACATATGTACAAATGTGTTTGACACATGGATGGGTGTATGGATTGTGATGAGCTGTACAAATCCCCAGTAAAATAATTCTTTTAAAAAGATGAGGCTCTGGCTATCAAAAGATATAGCGTCTGGGGTCTTAAAAGCTTGAAGGTAAACAAGCGGCCATCTAGCACAGAAGCAACAAAGCCCACATGGAACAACATATCAACCTGTGTGATCACGGGGTGTCGAACGGATCACTGAAGACAAATGGGTGAATAAGC
>NW_022103896.1:29428717-29429690 GCF_000313985.2 Echinops telfairi
CCTGAAAAATAGGGTTTTAAAAACAGCTGCCTTGTATGTTGTTTGGATAATAAAACTTGACCCTGGCATAAATTGCTTGTTGTTGTCAGTGGTAGAAGTAGGAGCATTTCAGAAGTCGTGCTGGACTCTTGTCCAGCCAGAATGCTCCTTAAAAGTGGGATGGCATGACTTTATCTCTTGTACTTCGGACATGGTACTAGGACCACCAGTGCCCGGAGAAGGGAGAAGGGCAGCATGCTTGATAAAGCAGAGGTCAGGGGAAAAGGGGACGGCCCTCAATTGGATGGATTGCCACAATGGCTGGCAACAGTGAGCATCGTCATGATTTGAAGAGGGCAGTGAACCAGACAATGTTCCGTTCTGTTGTCGATAGGCTTTGCTATAAGCTGGAGTCAATTGACCCCCGGGAGTGCATGGTGGGTGAGCGTAGTACCTTATGAACAATATAGTACGACCTCACTTTACAGATGAGACCCTAAGAAACGAGACAGAATTTAAAATAGTCCGTTTAACGCCACTGACCACACCCAACTACCTTTCACCATACCCACTCCTCCTTGCCATCTTATAGAACTGAGCAGATCGCGAGCCCAGGGTTTTGAAGGCGGTGAGCTTTGTGCAAGAAAATGGCCACTTCTTTCTCCAGAGACATCCACCACTGACCCCGGAATTGATTTGTGAAGCATCTATTGAAACTAGGCCCTTGACACAGGTTTTCTCAATGAACTCTCTGGGCCACAACACCGTGAGGTAGATGTTAGCAACCCTGCTGTGTCAATGAGAAAGTTGTAGCTCCGAGGGAACCAGCACCTCAACTGTGCACCTAAACCGACTAAGTTACCCGTTTCAAAGTCGTCAGTATTCAGCTCCCAATCGCAGTCACCGTGCATGGACCGCTTCGCAATTCGGACACAATTCAGTTGGATGGAAATTATATATGTGTGTGTGTGTGTGTGTGTGTGTGTGTGTGTGT
>NW_022103896.1:29430125-29431858 GCF_000313985.2 Echinops telfairi
GATGCCTTGGAGAACACACAAACGAGTCTGTAGTCGTCACCAACGACAGGAACGGTTACTGTCCTGGGCACCAGTGACCTCTCCAGCGCTGGCTGCGGCTGGGGTGCTGGTGCTGCTCGGGTTTTGCTTCTTTCTGGACCAAGGTCAACACGGGGCCCCGGGCGCATCAGCGAGCCACCCCTCTGTGAGCCTCACAGCGACGAGATGCGGCTCATTGTTCCCACAAGGACACACAGCGTCTCCTCTTCTTTCAGCCCTGCTTTTCCCCCAGGACCCCACCCTGCTCCACCTGAGTCTGAAAGGGCAGAAAACCTAGGCTTTCAGGTTCAATGTCCTGCTAAGAATCAGGGGCACATCCCTGCGCCAAATATACTGAATCAGAGCCTACAGTCAAACACGATCACCAGGGGATCCCAATGACCACCGCTAGAAGATGATCTGTAAGACCCACCTGGTGGTCTTGGGAAACTAGGTAAAAATGCAGATTCACTAAAACCTCCCTGCAGAAGCAAAGGTTCCAAAGCCCATGCGAGACGCGAAGTCCTTTGATATGCTGTTCCCTGCTGCCATCTTGTGGTGACTCCGCAGCAATGCTCACATCGGACCTGTCTGAAGTCACCCCTGCAGAAAGCTCCACTTTCTAGATAAAGACTTGATAAGTCTGTCGGTTTCCTTCCGCAACCATTTCCAGCCCTTTGTCTCCGGTAGATACAAGGATGCTGTTAACCGCATTTCAATAAGGAATCAAGGTTCTGAATGCAGAATGAATAGTTAACATTTTTCTGATTTCCACTCCCCCAAGATGGCACAGTGGTTACTTGTTGAGCTGATAACAGCAAGGTTAACAGTTCGAAACAACCAGCCAGCTCCGCAAAACAAAAATGAGGATTTCTACTCCCTTAAAGAGTTATAATCTCAGAATCTGACCAGGGCAGTTCTACCTTGTCCTGTAGGACCATCATGGGGCAGTATGAGTCACACCTGACTGATGGCAGTGGGAAAAAAGCAGAAGAAGGATCCCACATTGGGTGTCTTCTCCCAGAAATATGATCTGTTAGGAAATTCTAATGCTTCGTGTTTATTTTCCCAAATATTGAATGGCCAAATATAACTCTGTGAGATACTATTAACCCAGAGGCTTATACTGGGTTTTTTAAAAAATATATTTCTAGATACTGATTCAATCATTACACATAGCTTCCGCCTATTTTTTTTAAGTGTAGTGTAAAGGGAAATTCAATTACGCATTGCATCATCTAGTTCAATGTTTTTACAAGTTGTTTTTAAGAAGAACTAGCTTTGAAATGTCTTTGCCCTGAGGCAAGCCTATTCCCACTCTGTATCACTGGGACATCTTAAGGGCTCCTGATGTAACTCCACGCTAAAGACGGAGCTGCTGGCCCAGGGGCCCCCCCGAGCCCTGTGAAGGGGGTGATGCCTTTCAGAAATGGCTAAAGAGGTGATGGAATGACGTCTCGGCGTGAGATAAGGAAGTTTTAAGAGGGGCGCACACCTGCAGTGAGCGGTCCCACCTTGGCAAACATACTGCCCAAAGGTCTGGTTCCACAGCTTTTCAAGGGTGAAAACACACATATACATCCACGCACGGAAAGCTCTGTGAGGTAACGAGCAGCTAGCATGTCTGACTCTTTGGAAGAGAACTTGAAAACAGCATGAACATTCTTGAGTCTAGACTTGCCGATGACAAGCCCAGAGACGAGAAATGACAGGCC
>NW_022103896.1:29432529-29435184 GCF_000313985.2 Echinops telfairi
GGGCCTGCTTTCTCAAGGATTATAGCCAAGAAAACGGTATGAGCCAGTTCTACCGGGCCACTTTGGGTCAAATGACTTAAAATCAACTCAGCGCCACCCGGACCTTGGCAGCAAGAGTAAGGTGTGCTCCTGCCGTGTCTGAGCCTCAGAGGTCGGGTAGCAGTGTTACTGGAACCCAGAGAATAGGGAGGCCACGTGGAGGGGACCCCATCCCAGGAAGATAGATGCCTCAAGCTCGTTTATCACCTGCAGAGGCTCTCAGACACTGAACCGGTTAGGAAGCCACCCCTACAAATCACCCTAGGTCTGCGAGTGGGTGGGGTGGGGTGGGATGGGGTGGAGTAGAAGAATGGAAGTGAGGAGCACTGAAGAATGGACTGCAGGGTAAACAGGGACACCCAGCCAGCAACCACGCCCAGATGCTGAGCAAGAACAGGCTTGACATAGCATTTAACAAAGCAGACAAACGCCCTGCAATAGCCTCTATGCCAACTCGTAGTGACCTTGTCAGACAGGCTAGACTGCTCCTGCGAGTTTCCGACACCGGAACTCTTAATGAGTAGACAGACCAGAGCAAACTCACTGCCATCGAGTCAACGGACTCATTGTGACCCTGTAGGACAGGGTAGAACTGCCCGTGAGTTTCTGAGACGGTAACCCTTTATGGGAGTAGAACTCCCCATCTTTCTTCAGCAGAGCTGGCTGTGGTTTCGAACTCCTGACCTTGTGGTCGTGAGCAGTCCAATGTGTAACCACTAGGCCACCAGGGCTCCTTGACACAGAATAGCGTTTAATAAACATTTTTGTGCAGTCAGTGGAGATCATGATGACTAGAGATTAAAAACGGAATGATGTTTGCTTGCAGGGGAAAAAAAATCAATAATAAAGGTTTGATATTCTCTAATGAAAGCCTTCTGCCCCTAAAGAGACCCATTTGCCAGAAAGATCAGAAGGAGCCAAACCAACTGGTGTGCCAGGAACGGATGTCTGGTTGTGCAGAGTATTAATAAGTCATAGAAACGTTTTAGATACCAGGATGTGAGACTTCAAAATTGGAAGGTGTGCAAGTGCATACATTAGAGAATCGTAGAGGCTTTTCATCGATACTTTAGGTTATAAACATACTCAACTATCAAGTGCCTTCCAGTTTGCAAAGAGCTCCACCTAGGCTGTCTCATTCACACCTCAACTAGCAGCGAGAAAGCAGTGTGCTCATTGTAGTGTATGTTTCCACGTTCTGGTCGAGTGGTGACTCTGGCTTACAGCAAGTGTGCATCCGGGTGGATCCGTGTCACACAGGGCTTGCCGTGACTGGAAAGTGGGAAGCAGAGCACCGGGCCTGCCTTCCAAAGTGCCTCTGGACCAGCTCCAGTCACAATCTTTGGGAGAACAACCCCGTGTGTTAACCATTTGCACCACCAGGTCCTCTTCCCATGGCATCGAGGAGAACATTTCTCCTTGGGAAAGGTAAACGCCCTCCCCAGGGTGGCACAGCTGTCAGAGGCAGAACACACCTTCAAACACTGCGAAGGAGAAACGAACTTCTGGGGGAAGATCCCTTTTCAAAATGTGGGAGACGTGACTGAGTGGACTTGAAGAAAGCCCTCATCGGATGAAGAGCTTTAATAAATTGCTGCTCTGCTCCGTTGAACTTACCTGCCCACTTTTCTGGGAGGCTGTGCAGTAAAAGTGAAGCAAGCACACAAGAAAGGGAAAGTAAAGCATCTGAGCAATCTCTGAATAACACAAAGCCCAGCGAGAGGACACGTAAGTAACCCGTGTCTGTACAACGAGTGCTTTCCACCCCACAGCCTCAATCTTGGCCTGGAAATAACAACAACAGAAAGTCGATTCCCAGTGGCAGCAATACCCGTGATATAGTGAGAAACCAGGGCTTCCCATTATCAAGTATTCCTTCTCTCCAAAGAGAGGAATTCTGGACACACAGCAACTGACCAATGAAAGAGAAAACCCATCCCTAACTTTGCATATTCATCTGCTTTGTGGGAATGGGTGTAATCTCTTTCCTTTCACCCTAAAGGCTGGATGTCATTTTTCATATACTAGTTGTAAAAGATGGGAAAGTATGCTTAGTCAGAATAAAAGGAGTTAGCCTTTGTGGGTGGGTTTTTATCACTCTTGCCAGTCTCTTGGAAGACCTAAAAAAAAGTCACAATTCTAGAAAAGATGAGTGAGACAGCACGGATCAGTAGTCTTCCTGGAAGTTTTTTAAGCAATAGCAATGAGCCATGTTCTCCACAATGACAAGTAAAAGATGATCTACAGCGTTTCACTCTAGCTTTAGATCTTAGTGCATGGGGCTCTTGGGTATGTGAGAAGCTCCAGTGTTCAGTCACGAGTGAAGGCCATTGAGGTAGCTCCTACTGAATGATGATGTGATTGCTGGCTGCTGACGAGTGGATTCTGATTCACAGCACTCCCACGGACAGAGGAGGACAGCTCATAGGGTTTCCTGGGCTATAGCCTTTGTAGCAGACCGTCTGGTCTTTCTCCCACAGAGTCACTGGGTGGGTTCAAATCACCAATCATTCCGTTAGTGGCTGATATTACTGATCGCACCACGGTAGTAGTTCATAATTTCATGTCAACTTGATAAACAAGTCTAGGGGTGGAGTCTAGCCTATCAATCAGGTC
>NW_022103896.1:29435344-29438155 GCF_000313985.2 Echinops telfairi
AGCTAACATGGAGCCTCGCTGATGGCAGCTAGAGCCCTGGAGACAAGTCCACCACCATTGGATCCACAGGAATTTCCATCCTCTGGCCTCTAATCTTCCTGCATTTGGCATCACTGCATGTGCTGTGTGAGTCTAAAGAGAAATTTATAGACTGGAATTGGACATGTGGGTTAATATCGGACTTATGGACTTGATCTGGATTGGGCTGCAATGTTTTCTCAATATACAATTGCCTTTTGATAGAAAGCTCTTTCCAATACATATATGAGTGTCTCTGAAATTGTTCCTCTAGCCAACCCAAACTAGCACAGCCACCAGGGCTAATTATATGGAATGATGATGGGGAAAAAAATCCTGTTAATAAAAAAGTACATTTCCCCAAAAGTCCTTGGTATAAAAGAAGGTGAACCATTGAGGACATTATTTAAAATCCACTTTGGAAAAGATCCAATGAAAATGTTTCCCATGGGTAAGGCAAGCACTGACCTTCCAATTAGTCAAAGCGCTTACTCACAATGCATCGGAAGGCCTTGTTTCTCTGCTCTCCATGCAAGCTGAGCAGCAATGGAATGAAACAACTGGAAAATTTATGGATGCTTCAAGCATGAACTCTCTCATTTTATTATTCACGAGCTGTGTTCTCTAGTTATTATTCATAGACAAGTATCTTCTGAGATCAAATACAATGAAATGGACAGACACTTAATTCGGCAGAGTACGCAACAGAATTTAATAATCTAGCTCAGGAACGAACAGAATCCTAAGTGAATTGGCTGCAAATTTTCATTAGGAGAGAAGTTATAACTTTTCAACCTTATCCTTCCAATCTAATAAATGTGGATGATGTGCTTGGCCATGGTGCTCTATACCTCAAGCAGGACTTCTAAGAATTAGCTGTAAGCCAAAATGTTATACATGGATTTTGCGCTAAAGAAAAACTATTCGTTTTTTATCCTAAGGTGATTCATCTAAGTGATGTGATGGTTGCAGCAAAGGGCTTTAGAGTTGAGCAGGAATGGGGATTAAAAATCAACTCTACCAGCTACCCTGTATGGTTTGGAAATGTTACTTAATGATTATCCCGAGCCTCCTTTCTCCATCCATAAAAAGATAACAGTAATACTAACACATGGGATTTCCTGGGTGCTACAAACCAGTAAGTGCTCAGATATAGAATCTTGGTGGTTCTAATTCCCCCAGGGGTGCTTCAGAAGAGAACCCTGACAATACACTTCCAACAGATGAAATCTTGATGGGGTCAAGTTCTGCTCTGAAGCTTGCAGAGCACGAATCTGTTTCTGGCACGTGAGTTGCCTTGAGTTGAAATCAACCTGGGGGCAACTTGGAATCAACTCTGTCACAACCGGCTCAGTCCTGCCTGACTCAGGAAAAACAGTGACTGCAAAAGGACCATGTTTACAAAGCACGTGATTCCGTGCCCGGCACAGAGGTGGCCCTTGGAGCATGAACTTTGTACACTTCCCAGAAGACTGGGGACAGTGAGGCAAGTTGAAGGTTCCTGCTACATGACTTCTCAATCACTGCAACAAACAACTCTTCCGTCCACCTGGAGTGGTTTTCTCCCTCTTCTCTGCGTGCCACTTGCTCCTCCCTGAATCATTCTTATAGCCTACTGCCCCCTAAGACCTTCAGGTGAAAGTGACACTTCCAGTTCTAAGCACCTCCCATGGTCCTTGGGGGACCAGAAGACAAGAGAGTGGGACTCGAAGAGCAAAGTAGACCTAGAACCACAAAATAGAAAGCAGCTTGAAGTGATGTTGTGTGATCAAAATTCCTTCACCCTTTCATGGCCTTGCTCAATATTTGCCCTCAGGAAGGCATCACTGAAGATATGGTTGCTACAGCAAAGTGTGGTAAAGAAAGCAGATGGTTTGGGGCCATCAAAAAGAATAGCATCTTTTTGTCATTGATTTTTTTGTTTTGTTTTCTTGTGTTGTTTGCTTTGCTTTGTCTTGGTTTTGTGCTTATTATTGTTGCCAGATGTCTACCTGGATAAGATAGGTGTGATAAACAATCCAGAGGAGGAAACAATAAGACCAATGTTTCTGGGGGGACATAAGACAGGGGCAGGAGGGGGAAAGGAAAAGGGGTGTCCACAAACTCAGGGGAAAGGGAACAACAAGTGATCTAAACTCAATGGCCAGGAGGGCGTAGGATGCCTAGTGGGGCTTGATCAAGGGCAATGTAGCTGAGAGGAATTACTGAAACGTGAATGAAGGCTGAACATGATAGTGGGACAAGTGGGAAAGTAAAAGGAAAGAGAGGAAAGAACTAGGAGGCAAAGGACATTTATAGAGGTCTAAATACAGGCACGTACATATGTAAATATATGTATATATAACGATAGGGAAATAGATCTATATGCATATATTTATATGTTAAGTATTAAGGTAGCAGATGGACATTGTGCCTCTACTCAAGTACTCCCTCAACACAAGAACACTTTGCTCTAATAACCTGGCATTCTGTGATGCTCCCCTTCCCGACATGATTGCTGAAGATAAAATGGGTACATAAGCAAATGTGGTGAAGAAAGCTGATGGTGCCCAGTTATCAAAAGATATAGCATCTGGGGTCTTAAAGGCTTGACGATAAACAAGCGGCCGTCTATCTAAGAAACAACAAAGCCCACAAGGAAGAAGCACACCAGCCTGTGTGGTTGATGTGTCGATGGGATCAGGTATCAAGTATCAAAAACCCAGAGCAGAAAATCGTATCAATGAGAATGAGGGGGAGTGTGGAGTGGAGACCCAAAGTCCATCTGTAGACAATTGGACATCCCCTAACAGA
>NW_022103896.1:29439991-29446199 GCF_000313985.2 Echinops telfairi
TGCTCTAACTACGAAAATATTTGATTTACAAATAAGGAATCCTACTTCGCGGAATTTCATTTATCACGGTAGGGTCTAGAACTGATTAACCGCGATAAACGAGGGTTCACTGTATATGTATTTAACAATATGTATTAATATATGTACTGTTTTCAAGGGAGTTGTTTATTTCCCAGTTTATGAAGCACAGAAAGGATGTATGTACAGAGACAATAACTGATGTAATGGCTTATCGAGGATGGAGATTTTTGAAGGGAATTGGGGAGCAAATAATGAATACAGAAAGCAGGGAGGATGCACTAGAACTGATTGTGGTCATGTATACACAACTCTTTTTAAATACATCTGAACAATGGAATTGTATGACAGTGAATTCTATCTCAATAAAACTATTGGGGAAGAAATAAAACCCAAATTCCCTTACCCCAAATCTAGTAGCATATCATTCCCCTTAATTTATGAAGCTTTCCATGTTAGCTCATATCATTTGTCCTTCACAAAACTCCAGTGAGCAGAAACCCATGCGCCATGCAGGGCTCTACAGCAGAGACTCAGAGAAAGCACGTGAAACAAATAAAGATAACAAGCCTGAACCCTAAGTATTATCAACTGGAAGGAAAAATAAGTAAGATTGGACATCAACTTATAGAAGAAATGAAAAACCTCAAACAAGGAGCGGTAGAGAGTGGAGGTGCCCTACCAGCCTGCCTGGCACAGTGTGGCCACAATGAGATAAAGACATCGACGATTCCAGGTAGAAAACACAAGGAGGAAACGTCACAGAAGTCCCAGTAGGGGGCAAGAGAAACTTGGGAGATAGATCCAAGTGCAGTAAATTGAGAAAGGCATGAGTCAGAAGAAAGAAGGAAACGTGCAGGCAGGAGGACAAGAGAAGCCAGGGGGGGATATGAAGGAGTTCAGAAAAACAACAGCAGAAGAACACAATAAGAAGCTCAATAGATCATGCAAAACTGTTGTAAAAAGCAGCCAGGAATGCTGAAGAGTAACAACAAACTACCAGAAATAGAAAGCCCAATGGAAGGACACATACGCAGAATTGAATCAATGACAAGAAAGGATAACAAATAGAAGACAAATCCCTTCATGCTAATTTGAGAAATAATCAGTAAAGAGAATGAAGAAGAAGACAGAAGGCCTAAGAGTTACATGGGACACCATCAAGAGGAATAAGTTATCCATACCAGGAATCCCAGATGTGGAGTAGAGGGGAAATACTGAGAGATTTTTTTTTTTAATTGGCTGCAAACTTCCCAAATACCATGAGAGACCAGAAGGTTACTATCTAAGAAGCTCCATAAACTCTTTATGTGATAGAATCTGGCCCCCAAATACATCAAAACAGATCATTATCAAAAGTTCCAAAACCAAAGAAAAAGAAAATTCAGCTCAAGAAATATAAACTATCACTTACAAGAAGGAACCCCGAAGACAAAACACTAATTTCTCATCAGAAATTACTCAGGCAAAATGGCAATGGGGTGACACACACCACATGCTGAAAGAAAAGACTTGCCAACCAAGAACCACAGCACCAGAAAAAATGCCTCTAAAAATGAAACTGGTGGTGTGGTAGTTACAGAATTGTCCATTTGAGAGGATTATGAGTGTAGGGGTGGAGTCTAGTCTGTCAAATGGATCATAGCCAATGAGGCTTCTGTGTGGGCATGGCCTTCTCCTGAGAATTCTGGGAATTCCTGGATTTCCTCCTCTGGGGTAGGAGACTCTCTGCTCACTCTCTGGGAGACATTGCAGCTAATAAGACACATGAAACTACACTAGTGCCCTAAGTTGGAGAAGCCACACGGACCCATCCTGGAGAAGCCATGCAGAGACCCCTGCCAGCACTGAGACTTTTCCAACACCACTGGGTACAAAGACTTTCTACCCACTGGCCTGTGATCATCCTGCATTTGGCTTCATTGCATGTGTTTTGTGAGTCTGAAGAGGACTTTATAGATTTGTATCAGACATGTGGGCTAATATTGGACTTATGGACTTGATCTGTACTGGGCTAGGATGTTTTTTCAATGTTCAATTGCTCTTGTATATATATCTCTTTCTTATACACATATGCGTGTCCATGGATTTGTTTCTCTAGTCTACCCAGACTAACACAGTTGGCAAAACTAAAGCATGCTCAGATATGCAGAAATTAAAGAACTTTGCAAAAGCAGACCAGCCTTACATCTGCTCTGATAGGGAGTTCTTCATCTCGAGTAGCGATGGCATCAGACAGAACCCCGAGAAAAGGGCAGCTGGAGACATCGTTGAGATATAGCGCTTGATACGGAATCACAGAATCAAAATGAGTCTAAAAACTGACAAGAGGACATCAGGGCAAGTGAACTGTACACAATGGCGACTTCAAACAAGATGGAAAACTGAACAATGTAGTCACAAAATTTTCAAATCGGAATGCGGGGAAGGCCATTTCAGGATGTAACAGACTGTTTTAACAGCGATAAGGTAGACTTCACGGGAACCACAAAACCCAGTAATAAATCGACTCGGCTAAATAAACAAGAGTTAACACTCTAAAGGAACTGTCATACACTGATGGTGGGGCCATAAAGTGGCACACCTTATCTGGAAAATAGTATGGTGCTTCCTGAAAAAGTTAGAAATAGAAATCACTCATATTCAACCACCCCACCCTTAGATAGACAGCCTACAGAATGATGAGCAGTGGCAGAAATAGGCATATGCACCCCCATGAACATTGCCACACCATTCAGGACAGCACAAGGATGAAAGCAACATCCATGGTTGTCAAAGGATCTGTGGATCAACAAAACACATAAAATGAAATAATACGCAATGATAAAGAATAATGATAAATCTTTGAAAAATCTTTTAACATGAAAAAATCTGGAGGATTTCATGCTGAGTACACAGGTCAACGCAAAAGGACAAAGGGTGGATATGACGGCTTTTACGGAGCATTACAATAGGTTTACACGTGGAAAGCAATATTCTTTGGTGGTTACCAGGCTGAAAGGGAAAGGATGAAGAATTACATAATTCCAAGAGCTCAAGTAGAAAATATTTTGGAAACGATGATGGCAACATATGTACAAATATGCTTGATACAGTTGATGGATGGAATTTTATTACAGCTCTAAGAGCTCCCAATAAAACGATATTTTTTAAAGAATTACTTAACAGATAGCAGACACATTTTAATTATGATAAAGAACAGGCAATACACAATGTGGGGGAGTCACACAATGTGAGCAAGATAAATGTAGACACTGAGGTGCACAAGAATAAAGACCACCAGCAGGACATGCTATGTAACATGCGCAGTTCTGCAACAACACTAGTAACATCCAAGACTTTGTAAGTGGTGATATACGCAGAGATACAGATGCTAGATAGAGGAGGGCACATATACGGGAGCACACTTGTATGCATATAGTGGTACAGCAAAAGGTAACGATGTCACAGAATCCACATAGGAAAATAATGTTTGGAAACCAATTGTGGTAGTAATCATACAATGCTACTTGACATGATTGAAATATGGAATGGTATGATAAATGTATTAAATCCCAACTAATAAAAAAAGACAAAAAAGAAAGCAAGCATCAAAGTGAATGTCAAAAGAGACTGTGAAACTTGCTATTAATCATAGAGTTGCTAAAGCAAATGGGAGAAACGAGGAAGCCAAGGAGCTGAATAGAAATTTCAAAGGGCAGCTCTAAAAGACAAAGTCAAATATTGTAACGGAATGAGCATGGACTTAGAATTAGAAAACTAAAAGGGGAGAACATATTCAGCATATCTGAAACTGAAAGAACTCAAGAAAAAAGGTAAGCCTCAAATTGCAAGTTTTCAAAGATTCTGAGGCATACCATTGAATGACGTAAGAAGCATCGAGAGAAGATGGAAAAAATACACAGAATAGTAGCTGAAATAACTAGTCCACAATCCACCATTTCAGGAAGTAGCATATGAGCAAGAATCCATGGCGCCGAAGGAAGAGGTTGAAGCTGCAGTGTGTGCGTTAGGCAAACACAAGGTTCCAGGAATTGACAGAACCCCCACAGAAAGCTGAAAAGGCACTGGAGCGGCTCCTTTGTCTATGCAAAGATATTTGGAAGGTAGATATCAGGCTACCTGACTGGAGGAGATCCATGTGTGTGCCCATTAAAAGAAAGGTGACCTAACAGAATGCTCAAACTCTAGAATGAGATTGTTGATATCGCACACAAGTACAATTTTACTACGATCACCCAACAACAGTTACCGCAGCACATTGAACGGGAACTCCGGATTCAGAAGAGCATGTAGAACAAGGTATGTCATTGCTGATTCAGATGGATATTGGCACAAAGCAGAAAATACCAGAAAGATGTCTACTTGTGTTGCATTGATTATGCAAAGGCATTCAACCATGTGAAGCATAATAAATTGTGGATAACCTTGGGAAGAATGGAAATTCCAGAAAACTTCATTGTGCTCATTCGGAACTTGTACCTGGATCAAGAAGCAGTTGTGTGAACAGAATGAGGGAATACTGCATGATTTAAAATCAGGCGTGATGTGCATAAGGATTGCATCCTCTCACCATACTTATTCAGCCCACGTGCTGAGAAAGCCATCAGAGAAGCTGGATGATATGAGGAAGTGTGTGGTGTCAGGCTTGGAGGAAAGCTTCTTAACAACCTGCGGTGTGTACTGACACACGATCTTGCTTGCTGAAGATGAGGAGCAAAGGGAGCACGTGCTGATGAAGATCAAGGATTGCAGCCTTCAGTGCGGAGTACAACTCAATGTAAGACAGAGCAAAACCCTCACAACTAGACCAATAGGTAGCTTCATGATAAATGGAGAAAGCGTTGAAGTTTCAAGGTTTTCGTCTTACTTGGATGCACAAGCAATGCTCACGGAAGCAGCAGTCAAGAGATCAAACGATAGTTTGCATTAGGTCAATCTGCTGCGTAAGACCTCTTTAGCGTTTTGAAGAGCAAGGATGTTACTTTGAAGACTACGGTGTGTCGGACTCAAACGATGATATTCTCCATTGCATCATATACATGTGAAAGTTGGACATTCAATAAGGAAGACCCTAGAAGAATTAATGCATACGGTGCTGGAGAAGAATATTGAAAATACCATAAACTGCTCTGAGTACAAACCAAGCTCTATTGGAAGAAGCAAAGCCAGAGTTCTCCTTGGAGGCGAGGATGACAAGGCTTCGTCGTACAGACTTTGGGCCTGTTATCAGGAGAGACCAGTCCCTGTAGAGGAACATGATGCTTGGTAGGGTGGAAGGGGCAGCAAAAAAGAGGAAGACCCTCAACAAGATAAGCTGACACAATGGCTGCGTCAGTGTGCTCAGGCACAGGACCACGCGGTATGTCATTCTGTTGTGCACAGGGTCGCTAAGGGATAGAGCCCACTCGACAGCACATAACAAAAATAACAATGGTATAGTTGAGCATTCACATATACAGATGTATATGTACTGCATATATATATTCACATAGGGAGAGAGAGAACAGACTACATAGAGGATACTGCATTTCAATTATGGAGCTGATGAAGAACACTGAGAGTATTATGGACGGCCAAAAGAACAAACAAATCTGTCTTGGAAGAAGATGTCAATTTGAGGACCAAGGTATGACTGATCCAAGGCACGGCAACTTCCCATTTATCTCAAATACATGAGAAATTTGGACAATGAACCAAACAGATGAAAGACGAACTGATGCTTTTTAATGATGGTGCTAATGAAGAGTGTTCAATACAGCATATGGAGTGCCAGAAAAGGAACAATCTGTCTTGGAATAGTGCAGCCAGAGGAGAGGATGGCAAGGACCCACCTGACATACTTTAGACATGTTGCCAAGAGGTACCTTTCCCTGGAGCAGGACGGCACGCATGGTAAGGGAGCAGGTCAGTAGGGACAAAAGAAGACTCTCAAAAGATGACCTGACCCAGTGGCTTCAACAATTGGGTTCCAACATAGCAATGACTGTGAGGATGACAAAACCCTGGGTAGTGTGTTTGTTCTGTTGTACACACTTTCTCTATGAGACGAAACTGATTTAATGGCAACAGTTCAGAAAGACAAGGTAGTGTAACCTAGTTTGGTGAGAACAATATGGGGCCTTACAATTTTTGGAGCAGTCATCTAAAATACAACTTTGGTCTCTTTGTGTTTGGAGTAAAGGAGGGT
>NW_022103896.1:29454192-29455748 GCF_000313985.2 Echinops telfairi
TTTGAGAAATGATGTACAAATGCGCTTTACACAATTGATGTGTGTATGGATTGGGATAACAGTTGTATGAGCCCCTAATAAAATGTTTAAAAAAAAGAAAAGAAAAACCCTAAAGAAGCAATATCCATAGGACAAATGTGCTAAAGGAGCCACAGCCTCTTCTGGACTAATGCAGAAGCACTAGCTGGTGCCTGGTGACCAATACTGAGGGCTTTGACCAGCGGCATAATAGAAGGTCTCAGTTATAACGAGAGAAAGATGTACCGTATATACTTGAGTATAAGCCGACCTGAGTATCAGCCAAGACACCTAATTTCACCACAAAAACTGCATCCAAAATGTGAGTATATACGGTATAGCACAATGTAATTTTACATTAAGAAAAGCCAGACTTAGTAGACTGGTAAAGACCTGAACATCCCCCGAGACTATTGCCCTGATGTCCTTTTAACCTGGAATGAAAGCCACTCGGAGAGGTCACTTTCCTGCCAAGTCATAGATGGTCCATTCAAGTAAACAGTAACACCAGGCAAACTGTGAGTCTCAGATCGCCGGAAGGAGACCAAACAGGCTGCATTTCCAAAAGCAAAGATTCGAAGGCAAAGAGAGGCAGGGAAAACAGAGGGATTGGAATGGGGAAGGCAGGGTGGGATGGGGAGAAAACCAGAGACTATTACTGGATTATTTATCTCTCAACTACTTTCTTTAGGATCACTGTGAACCAGAATCAACTTGACAATCAGTAGTTTGTTTGCTTTGTTTTTTTAATTTCTAATGAGAAGAAACAGAAACCAAACTCAATATTTATCCATCTGTTATAATAGTGGCTCCATTTAATGCTATATAGACCATGAAGTTACACTAAAGGTCTAAAAAAAGACCTTCCTCTGCCTCTCAGCACGGGAAGGCGAAGTGCGTGACCAGGAAGGCACAGGACGTGCGCCGTGTCAGAAGGAGGGGGTCTGGCCTGAGTTCGCCGGAGCTGTGAAAGGGCAGCAGAGACTCAGGTTCAGGCAGACTGCCTGGTCTCACACCCTGGATCTGCCGCTCGCAGCCGTGTGGCCATGAACGAGTTACTTCATCTCTCTGTGCCTTGCTTTCCTCATCTGTACAACGAGGCTTAAGAATAGTACCTGCTCCAAAGGGTGGTTGTGAGAACTGACAAAATCAATACACGGAAATCATGGAGGGCCAATCACAGCATTTAAGCTGAGAGGACCAAGCTGGATATTTTCTTTTTTTTTAATTTCTGATTTGGTTTTATGGCATATGGTTATTTTTTGACCTTGGCTACTTTTATTTTCTTCTTTTTAAAAAAACCGTTTTATGAAGGGTGAGTTAGTTAATTGTGCCAGCCTGGCCGATAATCACATGTGGGGCTAATTGAAAGGCGGAGGGATAAATGGGTGGTGAAGCTTCGCCTTTCTACTTTCTCGGGTCTCTTGTTTTGTGATGGTTGCACTGGGTGCAGCTGCCTTAGCAGTTCCCTGCTTCAGCTTGCAAGATTGACTTCCTACAAGACATCCCCAAGGAGAAGCTACATGGACCTATCCCGA
>NW_022103896.1:29456460-29461353 GCF_000313985.2 Echinops telfairi
GCCCTGGATTCCCTGTGCTTCCAGTTCCTACAAGCTGGCTATTTTCAAAAGTCCTTTTGAGCTCCGCCAATTCAGTGATTTCCAAATAGGCTTACTTATGCCAAAAATCATCATGCCAACCACCAACGGCCATCAAGTCCATTTGGACGCAGAGTAACCCTGTAGGACAGAATAGGCTCCCCCCTGGGGTTTGTGTAAAGCATTACAGAGCAGGAAGCTTCATCTTTCTTCTGCGGCGTGGCTGGTGAGTGCAAATGGCTGATTTACAGTTAGCAACCCCGCGTGTGACCATTATGGCACCAAGCCTCCTGAGGCTATTAATTTTTAAAATAGAACAATTTTAAAACTCATTGCCATCGAGTCAAGGTTGACTTACAGTGACCTTCTAGGACAGAGTAGAACTGCCATGATGAGTTTCCAAGGCTGTAACCCTTATACGGGAGTAGAAACCCCCTTCTTTCTCCCAAGGATATTAATAAGCACTGTTATTTTATTAGGAGCTCTCACTTACAGATGAGAAAACTGGCACACCGGGGAAATAGGAAGCGTGTCCAAGTCCACACTACACCGAGAGTGTCCATAGGCCAGTCAGCTTTCTTGATTCTAATGGCATGACTTTGCTGCTACGGCACCTCGTGGTTCTGCTTCCTCCTGTCTGCGTTGCTATTCCTCAAAGCACTTCTATGATCTCACTGAGTGCTCACCACAACTGTTAGAAGACCAAGAAGGGTGGTGAGAGCTCGTCAGACTTTGTGGGGTTACCAGCTTTTTATTCAGGAAAATTACTTTTTAGCTCGTCAATCTCTTCTCTTGTAAAATTGTAATCCAATGATTCCTGTCCTTTGAGTCTGTACACCTAATACTGAAGTCTGCACAGTCCATGGATAAAGACCCTAAGTGGTGCAGGAGAACAGTTTTAAGGCAGACTCACAACACTAAAAAGAAGCCCTTAGGAAAGAGGGGGGAGGGGGGAATGTGGAAAACTGCCTTGCAATTTTAAGAGTTACCACAAGAGGGCATGGTTGATTCAATCCTGAAACTAGCCTTTCCCTTTGACAAAAGTGTCAAAAGGGATAGAAGGCAGCATGCAGATGGGAACATAAATAAGCAGAAGGAACAGAAAGAGAAGGGGGGGGCATAAAGGAAAAGAGGAGAGAATGGAAGAATGGGCGGGGGGGAACCTATGTTTTCAAAAGTAGCATGATTCCTTTCTATAGAGGAATAAAAATGCTTATGTCCTTTGAACTATAATTCAACTTCCTGAAATGTTCCCATAAAGTTTGAGCCCTAAAGAAATAAAAGGCTATATTATATTATTTTTATACATTATTTTTTCACTAGAAATAACCTGACTGAATGTTGTGCTGTTATAATTCACTACCGGGCTTTTAAAAGAATATTTTGAAGATTGTATCGCAAGATATTAAAAGAGGTATGATATATAAGTATAAAGATACAAAGTTTATTTACTCTGGACTGGAGGTATTTAAAAATCATGATTATATATTCAGTATAACCAGAAAGAAGCACATTAAATGAAAATACAAGTATTGTAAGGATGACAGAATCGTAGGTAAGAAGATCCTTTTACATTATAATTGTTGCCGTGTTGAATATACCTTATAGTTAAACCTCTTGACCCGTAACAGCATTACTAGTAAATATTTGTCATTTTAAGGCCTCTTCAGGACAGTTTCAGATGAATTGCCATTCTGGCTCAAGCAGCTGATTCTCTATCCCCCCATTCTTCTGAATGAAATCAGCGGTACAGTCAAAATACACCCGGCTAATGGCACTCATCTGCCCTGCTTCCTTGGAACTAGAAAGATCACGTATCTCGGTTCTGGAAACTGAGTTGAAAGTAGAGGTCGGGGGATGAAAACAGAGGAAAATAGAGGATCCTGGGAAAGCCCTTTAGAAAGTAACAGCCCCCGCTGCCACCCATCTTTCGCTTTTGTCCTTTGTCAATGGCCTCCTCCTTCTAGCCTTGCATTCGGATGTTATGGCGTTAGGTGCAGGCGCTCTTGTGCTGCTGTAACGATGAGAGAGACGATGAGAAAGGCGTATGGAGGATGTAGAGTAAAACGAGGGAGTCCAGAGCCTGAGTGGCTGTCAGGCCAGCCCTGGAGGGGCCATGCCAGCCCTGGGTATATTGTGTGAGAACAATGAGCCCACTTGCAAAAACCACTGCCAGTGAGTGGGCTGCATGTAGCTAAACAAAATCCTAACTAAACCACCCCAACAGAAACATGAAGGAAAGAACAAAATCATCAAGTCACCTGGGAACATTAAAAGTTACTCATCAGCTTAAAGGGAAGAAGAAAGAAAACCAAAATCACTGCCGTCGCGTTGATCCTGACAGATCGAGACCCCCATAGGGCAGCGTAGGGCTGCACCCGGTGAGTTCCTAAGACTGTGGTTGGCAGCCCACTGCCCAAGTCCTCCACCACCAAGGCTCCTCAAAAGGGCAGAAAGGGAGTCTGGAAATATTGGATTGGGGAATTCTTTAAAATACCCAGTGAAGAGCCTCGATAAACTATAATGACTATAAATGGTCGCTATATCACACGATGAACTGAAGTGGCAGAGTTTAAAGCTTTCCAAGTATGAAAGCCCCTCGGAGTCGAATCTGCCATGGGCTTAATTTCCCCAGTTTGTGGCATGGGGAAAGGGGGCAAACCACTAACCATACATGAGAAAAAATGCTCCTCACAGCATGGCCTTAATAACAACAACAAAACAGCACGTGGTGAGCAAACAAATTATGATATTAGCATCCATATCTTGGAATGCTGTGCAACTGTGTTTGCTATACAATGATTCAAAATGAGACGGCACAGCTGCAAACATTTATTAATAATCCCAATATGGAATGTAGGAACATTGCAAGTAGTGAGAAATAAAATGGAGTACTTAAAGATCAATATCCTAGGCATTCGTGAGCTGAAATGAGCTAATATTGGCCATACTGAATCAGATGGTCATGATGTACTATGCCAGGAGTGACACCCTCCAGAGGAATGGCATCACATTGATCGTTAAAAGAAGCAGGTAGTATGGCAGGGGCCAGACCAAATCCAGGTAGCCAACTAAAAAGAGGGGGGCGGGGAATGGGTAGTGGGGACATAGGGCACTAAGCCACCCAAGGAGAGGGTTATTTTTTATATCTCCACAGAGAAAGAGGGACCACACTTTGACCCAGTACCCCAAGATGTGAATGCAACATGCCGTCATGGAGTAGGGAACCAGTGGAGAGGTCTCAGGGGCCGGCCCCAATCCCAACTACTTGGACAACTGCCCCTCCCCACAGAAGAATTTATTTCAGAGGACAGTACTGAAACTGCAGCATCGGGAGAGGGACATGTCTGATCAGAGCACATGGGAGCAAATGAAGGGGGAGGAAGAGAGAGTGGAGCACATCCTGGCACATAAAGCCTTGAGGACAATATTCCCGCTCAGAGCAGCCAAAGCACAGAGAAGACCATATGACTGGCCCCACTATGAGACATGGCATCCCTCACTGACCCATAACACTACAAGGGACAACACTGGAGACACAGTGAAGGAATTCCACCCGATCTGATCCCACCACACCGAGGCAAAATACTAAGGGTGTAGAACAGAACAGCAAGATGAACAGAGCAACGAAGTCCCCAGTGAATACCAAAAATAGACTTTGGGACCAGGGTTTGGTGCCCCAACAGACTTGACTGAAAAACACTCCTAAAGGCCAACAAATAGTCCTTGAACTAACTACAAGCTTTTCTTTCTTGTTGTTGTGTTTTGCTTTGTTTTTTTGACATTGGCTTGTTGTTGTTGTTATTGTTTTGTTTTATTTTGTTGCTTGGTTTTGCTCTGTCTTGTTTTTGTGTGTGTTATTATCTCCGCAGGTCTGTCTAAATAAGATAGGCTGGATGAACAATCTGGAGGAGAAAACAACAGGACAGTTCCAGGGGGACATGGGAGAGGGGGAGGGGGGAAGAAAGGTAGTGGCTATTTAGCAAACCCAGGGACAAGGGAACAAGTGATCCAAATCATGGTAAGGAGGGTGTGGGAGGCCTGGAAGGGCATGACCAAGGGTAATGTAACCGAGAGGAATTACTGAAACTCTAATGAAGGCTGAACATGATAGTGGGACAAGAGGAAAGTAAAAGGAAATAGAGGAAAGAGTTAGGAGGCAAAGGGCATTTATAGAGGTCTAAATAAAGGCATGTACATATGCAAATATATTTATATATGAGGATGGGGAAATAGATCTATGTGCTTATATTTGTAAGTTTAGTATTAAGGTAGCAGAAGGACATTGAGCCTCCACTCAAGTACTGCCTCAATCAATGCAAGAATACTTTCTTCTATTAAATTGGCATTCTATGATACCTGCCCAACACAACCGCTGAAGACAAAGAACAAAAAAATCATATCATTGTGTGCTCGCCTCCCTGTATGATCGCTGAAGACAAAAGCGGGTGCATAAGCAAATGTGGTGAAGAAAGCTGAAGGTGCCCGGCTATCAAAAGATATAGCGCCTGGGGTCTTAAAGGCTTGAAGGTAAACAAGCAGCCATCTAGCTCAGAAGTAACAAAGCCCATATGGAAGAAGCACATCAGCCTGTGTGATCACAAGGTGTGGAAGGGATCAGGCATCCTCAGAACAAAAAATCAGATTGTGAATGAGGGGGAGTGCGGAGTGGATACCCAAAGCCCATCTGTAGGCAATTGGATATCCCCTTACAGATGGGTCCCGGGGAGGAGACGAGCCAGTCAGGGTGCAGTGTAGCAACGATGAAATATACAACTTTCTTCCAGTTCCTAAATGCTTCTTCGTCACCCCCACCCCCCACCCCCACTATCATGATCCCAATTCTATCTTACAAATCTGGCTAGACCAGAGAAT
>NW_022103896.1:29462088-29464062 GCF_000313985.2 Echinops telfairi
ATCTTGCCCTGTGTGACTTCTCCCTTCTTTATGGGAGTAGAAAGCCCTGTCTTTCTCCAGTGGAGCAGGTAGTGGTTTCGAACTGCTGACCTTGTGAATCACAGTTCAACGCATAACCACTACGTCACCAAGCTCTGGAAAGTACCACAGACTACCAGAAAAACAAAGTACAGCAAAAATGCTCCTTAGAAGCAAGGATGGTGAGACTTAATCCTTTGTACTCTGGGCATGTTCTCAGGAGTGTCAGTCCCTGGAAAATGACATCATGCTCGGTAAAGTGGAGGAAGACAATCCAAGAAATGAAGTGGCATAGTGGCATAGTGACTGCAACAATGAGTGCAGACACAGCATCAATGTGAGGATGGCACAAGAAAGGGCCACTGTTTGATTCTGGTGCTCACAGGGTGACCTACGGTTCAGAGCTGGCTCCCCCGCCCCCACCAACAACATACAACTGTTTGATGGTACAGACCTGAGAACACAGCTCTAAGGGTCATTGATAATTTTTTTTTAAAAAGTGGGTAAAAAGTAATTCTATTTGTGGAAAGTAAAAACAAATACATTCCTTGTGCAGGTTCAAAAGTAAAGACAGAATACTGGAAGGATAGAGCTCAAATGAGTAAGCACAGTGTTTCCCTTAAGGAACTACACAGCCTGCATTTGTATGGTTTGAATGCCTCCAACTGTGATGTACTTGATTTAAGTATTTGTAAAGGATGTTTCACCCCCCTCTCCCAACTTAACTTTGAAGAAGTGTTTTCACCCTGCTGTATCATATTATAAACACGCTGTTCTTAAGAAATACCATAAACATGCATATGTAAAATTTGGTTTTGAAGCTCGGTTTTGAGAAATGTTTCCTTAAAAAGGGATTGCATGTGTATTCCTGAAAGAAATAATGTAGCAAGTGGTTTTGGTTCGAAATAAAATGATGAATTCAAGCTCCATGAGGAAAAAAACAAACAAAATACGGTGGCAAGAATCACAGTGCCTTCCTTGTTAAAAATAAATAGGTGACATGTAAGAACATTTGCCCCTATAACTTCCTCTATCTCTAAGCCCCTAGATCGCCCAACCTTTTCTCATTATACTGTGATATAATGGACATTGTCCTTGGTAGATACCTGTTTTTCTCTCTGACAGAGTGGTAAGATCTATTATCCGTGAGTTTAAAGTACATGTGGAGGTGTTTAATGAAGGCCTACGTGCACGTGTTCTGCTGGACACTCAGTAGCTCTTCAATCTGAGGCCTTTAAAAATTCTCTCAACACGGAAAAACTCCTCGTTGCTTGGTTCTTTTTTGTGCTTTTCTGTTGTCCATTTAGCCTTGCTTATTCGTCAACATTTCTTGAACTGTTTCCATCTTTTGATTTCCTGTGTACTTTTTGACTCCCTTATATTGTACTGGAAAACTTTTTTCTCTCTCATATTTTTCAGTCTTTGTCTTTTTGTTCTATCATCTGGACTGTGCAGTTCATTGATTTATTTATATCCACAATCGAGTATCTTCCCTTGCTCTCTACTCCTTTGCATGCCAGTTTATTCTGGTTTTAGAGGCGCTTTATCTCTTAGCACCCTTTCAACACCAAAACACACTGCCGCTTTAATCCCGACTCATCACGACTCGAGGATAAAGCAGGAAGGCTCCGCAGAGTTTCGAAGGCTGTGGTCCTTACAGAGCAGCCTGCCGCATCTTTGTCCTGCCAAGCAGTTGGTGGGTTCAAACCACTGACCTTTCTGTTAGCCGCCGAGTGCTTTAACCACCGTTCCGTCTCCCCTAAGAGGTCAGTTTTTGTTTGTATTTGGTGCTTCTCGCTCATCTTGTTTCTCCCGAAGGGCTGGGACATCTTGGTGACCTGGTGCAGTGGCTACAGTGCTGCTTGCCTACGGGACTGACTGTGGGGAGGCTCAGGGCTCGGCAGCGCTTCCTGCTGTTGTGATCAGGTCACATCTTTCATTGTCTGCTGTCAGCTC
>NW_022103896.1:29465194-29466174 GCF_000313985.2 Echinops telfairi
GCTCACTCCCATCCAGTCAATTCCAACCCATCAGGACTGTGTGGGAGAGACAAGTGGGTGTAAGTTGGAAAGGAGGGCATCATGGAAGCCATCCCATTGCAAACACGCGAGAGCACGCGTCGCCAGTGGTAAATGGACTAGCGAGTAACACAACTGTTTTCAGGAGGCCTGGGGCAAAAGCTGTTCTGGATGATGATAAAAAGACATGGCTTTACAATTTTTAATCTAATAAAAAGAAGTCTTACTGATGCTAGGCTAAGAAGGAGTTACAAATTTACAAAATTTGAGGGCAGTTGCCCTAAGTCTATAAATTACAACAAAATGAGTCATTGCAGAAGCAATTTTCAAAGTTACCTGAGGTGTGGAATTTTGGAGAATATTACAGAAGCTATGAAACCTCTCCCTAGGATGATAATCCCATCGCTGTCCATGATTGTGTGTAATTGTGGAGACAGGCATCATGGCATCGTGGGGCTTTCTCCCTGACCTCTCTACTTTAGAGAGCGGTCCTGTCATGGGACTCCGTGAGACTACTGTCAGCTACAGAGGATGTCAGGGTCTTTAGCAAAGGAAGGGCACTCTCTGTCACGAGGCTTTCAAGATTCAGCGAAAGGCCTAGAAAGCGACCAGAACCACAGATCAGTGGATAGAGCAGAAGCACACTCTTTCCGCCCCAATGCCCATGGACGGATGCGTGAAACCTCCATTTCATCTAATCCTCATTCTCACAGCCCAAGATCACCAGCGTGAATGAAAATAAAGTCAGTAGGGCAGATAAAGAATTCGGCATTCTGGCTTTATCCCATTAGGAGACAGTCTTGCTAATAAGCTACTGCATTCATCTGTGGGGCCATTCTGAAGACATGCTCACAGCTGCTTTTTAATTTTTTTTTTTTTTTTTAGGGAAACTTAATAATATCCTTTCTGCATGGAAGTGGGATTTTTGCATCCAGTGGCAATTTGAAAAGGAACCATTGAAA
>NW_022103896.1:29467447-29469313 GCF_000313985.2 Echinops telfairi
TAAAGGAAGGAATAATTAATGCGGCTTGAGCCTAGAATGATAAGTAGACATTTCCTAGGAGGACAAGGAAAAGGGAAAGGAATTTCAGACAAATCTCTAACACAAACTGCACACATGATGCGGGACTGTAGCGGTCATATTGCTCGAAATGGATGATGCGGTGAGTGACAGACTATGAGCTAGAGAAGCAGCATGGTACCAGGTGACAAAAAGCCTTCTTTGCCAACCTAAAAATCAATGTGGACTCTCCTGTGTAGGCGATGGGAAGCCTCTGGAGGGCCTTCAGTAGGAAGTGGTGGGGATGTGAAAAGATTTTCCCACTCTGGAATGAAGAGCACAGCGAAGGGAAATCATAGAAGGGAGACTAGGAGGACAAACACCATGGGCACAAAGAAAAGCTCAGGAGGTGGGACCAAATAAAAACAATGCTTACGGTGAAGGATCATATACATAACAAAAGGCGAGTGTGGAGTGAAAAGTAAAACTTACCAGACATGCTTCACTGCTCCAGAAAGGTTAATATGCTCAGTACATGGAGCCACTAAAACTAGCAGAAATATTCTTTAAATTTTAAATATTATTATTAAGTACTCATGAGAACAGGTGATTCGCATAATAAAATCAAGTGCTTAGGAAGTATATCAAATGCTCCAACTTATGGACAATCACAAAAATATGACTTTTAAAAAAGAAGAAGTATGCCTCTCCCTCTTCATACGGTTAAAAACTGGCAGTAATTCGTTTCAGCCAGAGTGCATATAAAAGGGCACTGTCATACAAGGCTAGTGGAAGATAAATCGATGCAAAGGCCACAACACCATCAGGTAAATGATTTGTACTACCGCTATGAAAAACACATCCCTACATTCTCTCCCCACTCTCCATAAAACAATAGAGAAGTTCACTGCCCACTCTAATGTCATGGAAGTGGTCATAAAGGAACCCGGGATAGATTTAGGGATGGGATTTATAGAATGGGGTCACTTGGAATTACGAGGTGTGAAGAGAGAAAAAGCATAAGACTCCACTGTAGGCATTTGGTGGTATCACTCTTAGGTCAGGTAAACAATAAGAAGGCATGTTTGGAAATAAAAAGAATTAGTTCATCTTAGGACTCTCTGGGTTTGGTGAAGCAAAGGTGTGTCCAGATGAAAATATCCGTAGAGTGTTAAATACTTGGGTCTGGGTGTTGGGAGAAGATCTGGACTAGTCGTATTTGTTTCAGAACCGTCAGGGCGATACTGAAACGTGTGGCTTTTCAAACTACTCGGAGCTTGCATGGCGTGAACAGAGAGAAGCCAGGAAGCAGCAGTATGGAGAGGAAGGGTGCCGGGGCTCTGTGCAGGGGCAATCTCATGGGCCCACACCAGGCTCAAAGAGAGAGCACATGTCCTAGCTGGCTGTGCCACAGTGGTGTCAGATAGGACCCTGAACCTCTGCCAGGAAACCCTACTGAACATAAGAATTGTGAGCTAAGCTGAGCCACGGCACCATCATCTTTACGTTGGACATGATTCCCTACGAAGGAACAGCAGTTCATCAGGAAAAGCCTTAGAGCTGGCAACCGCATGGGTTCTCAGCCCAAAGATGTTTTCTCTCCCAGAGCCAGATGCAGGGAAGCTGGCAAGGGAATGGTCACCTCTCTCTTCTCATACATTATTGAGGAACCCGTGCTTTTTCGCACACACACAAAATCGTATTAGTCCAATTGGATTAGTTCAATGCATATCATTTGTCAATCTCCTGGGGAAAGACAGGACTACTTTCCTTTGTTTTCCCAGACTCAGACTGAAGCGGATCATGCATATGTTTACAAAGGATAAAGAGCCAGATTAATTTAAATAGGTGAAGCTACAGGAAGCATTA
>NW_022103896.1:29470387-29471986 GCF_000313985.2 Echinops telfairi
ATTTCTGACTCCCTCGAGAAAGCTGTTATGTGAAATAATCACACTGATGAACGCGGGGCGAGTGGACTCCAGCAGGGGTCCTATATTGAGCCCCAGAAGTTGGTGATTCTATCTGGAAATGGGACCTCTGCTAAAGCCGTGTTGCTTAGTTGCTTACTAGAGTCACAGACAATGCGTGTCTGCAAAGTGAGACTTCGCCCCCATTCAAGGCGCAGCCTGGGTGCCTGGAAAGGATGAGCAGGAGGCCATTGCTCCTAATCAAGGGGGATGCTGAACCCCTGGGGGCAAAAGATTGTAAGCAATCAAGCACAACTGTTGCCTTCTGTTCTGAGAATTTTGTACAAATAAGGGATAATAGATAGACCCATTTTTCTTAGCAATTGTCCCACTCACATCTCTCAGGTGATAAGAAACATTCCCTTCCTATAGGCAGGTTTGAGCTCTTAGTTAAAACCTTGGTTAGTATTTCCTCTTTTCTCAAACTGTTGGTTCAAAACCCTGAAATATAGTTTAATCTGAAGATACAACCAAGGTTGTCTGAATGGCTGTGCTGAGTGGAATGGCTTTTCTCTTGATGTAGCAGGATTGAGACAATGGGTTTGTATAAAGAGAGTTCTACGAACTAGTACATTTGGGGCCAGGGGCCACGTGTGAGAGAAGTCTTTGGAAATTGTCTCTAAGTGTAGACAGTGACACATTCCCAAGCCCTGAGACTTGCTGGTTTGAACATCGTTAACTTGTATTTTCAAATGAAAAATCAAATAGCAAAAAAGGACAGTTGATTGCCTTAAGAAGTACTAAACTATATGTCTGGATATGTCCAAATGTATGACTGTAAATGCATTCATAAGATCAGGAATTCTTCTATTAATACTGGAGATCAGAAAATTCCTCTATTAATAGTGGTTACATTCGGAAGAGGTTTAAAACTCAAAACTCGCTGCCAGCGAGTTGACTGACTCAGAGAGACCTTCTAGAACAGAAAAGCACAGCGAGTTTCTGAGACGGTAAATTTTACGGGGAGAAGAATGTCTGATCTTTCTCCTCGGTGGTGACTCACTCTCACTGTCACTGAGTCAACGTGTACTCGTAACACTCCCCCGTACCCCGTAGGTTTCCAAAACTGTTTATGAGAGTAGAAAGCGCAATCTTTCTCCCACAGAGCTGCTGGTGGTATTGAACTGCCAACTGTGAAGATCACAGCCAAACAAGTAACCACTACACCACCAGGGCTCCATTCAGCAGTGACTAGTGGGTTTAAACACCAGCTTTGTGGTTATCAGCCCAATTCATAACCCACTAAGCCAGCTGGGATATAAGGAAGAGATAAAGGGAGAGGAAATGTAAGTCTATTTCTTCAATGTTAGGAATACTTCTATAAGAACGCACACATTCATGCATTATCTGTGCAATTGAATGATCTTTTTTTTTCCCAAAGTTTAAAACATCCCAATCTATGGCTGGATCTGGCCAAGTCTGATATTCTAATTTCCAGGAACTCTCACAAGGTTTCTAAAGTAAATACTCACACCAGTGAGGATCCTGTGCCCATCCAAAGGCTCTCAGATTACATCGGAGATCCCTATAGTGTTTAGTGGC
>NW_022103896.1:29473003-29475371 GCF_000313985.2 Echinops telfairi
AGGGAGGTGAGAGCGCTACGAAATAAAGCAAAAACAAATCCAAAAGGAAGAAGGAAGATTGATGTCAAACAACAACGACAAAGAAGCCTCTCTGGTTAATCAGTGACAGAAAAGCAGTTATTGGCCAACAGAAGGGTGACTTCCAAAACCCTCCTGTCAGCTTCAGCATCCAAGGCAAGACTTTTCATCAGTTAGAGGAATTCACCGCCAGGGGCAGAGTTGTGTTTGCATAGCTACAAACACCTCACACTGAAGATGTGTAAAATTTAACGATGTGACCTGATTTTAGAGGCCATATGATATGACTCTTGGGGAAATTTCCTCCCAGGTAAAAATTCAAGCATCCTGTGACTGGTCTCAATACCAGGCCCCATACTCTTCTTAATGGTGAGTTATTACCTGCAGACACCAAATTACTACTATTTGCTCCTCCGTAGCCACATACCCCAAATGCTTTTGTCCATAAACCTCTTTCATGACGATATAAAATTGCATAAAACTCCCTTAACATTTCTCAAATCATGTCCTTTTATAAGGATTAAGATAAAGAAGTAATTTTTAGAGAAACACTTTGTCATTTTACATGAGGATATTACATGTTCTCTTATTTTATTTATAATAACAAATACAAAGTAAACATATAAAGAGAAGTTGTTATTTATATCAACCTAGTCCCATAAACTGTGCGATTTATTCTAGCCATGTATGAAAGTGCACTTGAATCGTATTTACATTAGTGAGAGATTAAATCTTCAGCTACAGACAATATTTTAATTGCTGCAATCGGAAGAATAAACAAGAACGGCAATCTAGCTCATTTGGATTCTTCCATTTGGGCCACTTTAAAACGGCCCTGGCTTTTTTTCTCAAAAATTTCTATTTCATCTCTATATGAGGAAATCTTCCCAAAGTGCACATATGAACTCTTTATTTGCTTTTAAGTGAAAAGACTAAATTAGATATAAATTCGTTACATTTTCTCTTTCTAGTAATAGTTTGTGAGGATCTGCATAAAAATTCTGGCCAAATTAAATACAACTGCAAGTCCAGCAGTCAAAGCCATTGGTGGCTCCTTGGGAGACAAAGGGAGCTTTCCACTCCATCAAAGAGCTACGGCCTCAGAAACTCACAGGGGCCTGTCTCCTCTGTCCCATAGGGTCGCTATGAGTTGGCATCAACTCGATGACAGTGAATTTGGTCGTTGGTTTGGGGATCATTAAATAATATGACTGATGGCTAAACACCAGGGAAATTACTTCTCCAATAGGCAGTATACTATGTGAATGAGTGAGCTCTTTTGTTTAAGTTTTGGCAGGAAAAGGGCAATAGATTCATAGAAATGAAGTAGTGATTTAGATGATCTTGGAATTTCTATCAATCCCAAATTCTTTTGGGATTTGTATCCATTTGGGGAAAGATCGTCCCTTGTATTTAATTTGATCCCAGACCTATTTTACTTGTAAAAATACTAAAATGGTGAAGAAACAGTTATTTGATTTACACTTTGGGAAATGTTGCCTTAAACTGTCATCAGAAGTGTATTTGGCATGACTTTGACTTCTGAACCATTATTTCCTTTAGTATGTTCATGACTTTTGCACATGCTTTTCATTCGCCCTTGGGCTGGGAGAAAAAGAAGTAACAGAGAGGTTAGGGTTCGGTCTACGGCCAACAGCTATTATGTGGTAGCATCCTCCTTACCAGACAGCTGGGAGAGGTGAGGCCCTCAAACTAGACAATAACCTAAAAGGAGGGTGGGCTATCCCCCAAGATTGATAACATGGATATGACTGTTGAGTGGTGTGCTTGGCACTGAGCAAATATTTCATTTAATCTTAACCACTAACCTGAACAGTACCTATTTTTATACAAAAAGTATAGATGGGGAGCGAAAGTCCCATCAGGGAAGTAACTTAAAGCCACAAACTGAGTAGCAACAACGCCGGACTTCTCGGATTAGAAACCTGAGCTCCTTGGATTTGTCCACATGGTCTGTGGCGCATGTTACCACGAGGAGTCCATTCTCACTCTTACAGACTCCACCCAGCAGGCATTCCCCAGATAGTCTCCTTGGCTCTGCAGACAGAAAGGCCTCTTTTGAAGACCACGCCATTTATTCACAAGGCCAGTGTGGAAGCTGGGGAAATGGGGAGGGAAAGCCACAGGCATCCTCTCTGGACTGCTTGGGACCTTCCCAGGGAAGCAAATTTCTGTTCCTCTTGCTTCCATATTCTCAGCCACGGGCCCTTCAAGTAGCAGAGGGAGGAGGCAGCAAGACCCTCCTCTGTGCTCTGTAGAGTAAGTGTTCGACTCCGGGTCAAAGCTATCAGTGCCGTCCTCGCCTCTCCCTCCTCATTGAGAATGTCCT
>NW_022103896.1:29475751-29490521 GCF_000313985.2 Echinops telfairi
AAGAGCAGGGGCTACCAGGCCAAAGGTCATGGTCTCCGGAGGGGAAGTCCTCTGTTCTCCTGGAGCATTCTCAGAAGGAAGAGTGACTCTGAGTGCTGATCACAGTTCCGAAAGCTTCAGGGCTACCCCACCCTCCCCTGAGGTTGTCCGGCACCCAGAAACCAAGGGACCTCCCTGCCCTAGCCTGGCCATTCCACCCTCTCGCCAGTCAGAGTGTGCTGACCGAGAAGCCACCAAGAACCCGCCTTCCAGCCAGCTCACAGGCATCGCAAGTGGTCACAGGCACACCCTCGCGCAACTCTCCCCGCGCTCAGACAGAGCTCAACCCCTGCCTGTCTTCTGAGAGAGGCTCAAGACCCTGGTGCCTGGGGGGCACAGGCAGGTTTGGGGGTTCACGGAAATACATGTGTGCAAACATGTGTATCTGAGGAAATGCAGCCAATATGATCTCATGATCCCTAAGCTGCACTGAACCCTTGCCTTCCATGCAATTCTGTTAGCATCTCTAAGCTCCTTGTGGTCACTCTAGGGGCACTACTTTACATACTATAGGGACCACTGCCGACAACTGGATATGTCCTTCCCTCAGCATGGTGTCAATGCCAGCTATTGACTTTGAAGTCAGGACCCATAAAATAGTGTGGTTACTGCTTGGCATGTAGAAAGTCCTCAACAAATGCCGTGATTGTGTGTGCCATCGATCGATTCTGATTTAGAACGGCCTTCTCTGACGGAGCAGAAGTGCCCAGAGGGTTCCCGAGGCTGCAATCATTATGGAAGCAGAGTGCCAGGTCTTTTCTACCATGGGACGGCTAGTGAGTTCAACTTCTGTCATTTCAGTTAGAAACCAAGCAGAAATAGAACTCAGTACATGTAAATTAATGCAGAAATAAATGGATGCATCACTACCATATGGTGAGGGGTGTAGAGAGGAAGACATGCTATTGAAATCAAAGGTTGATGATATGTGATGAGCACCCTCTGGAGTGCCCGGATGATCTTTGTTCCTTGTATTTGCACCTCTGCATAGGTTGGGCATATTGACTCATTCTAACAAATTGAAGAGGACAGGAGTTATGAAATGTCACTTCTGAGGTTAGAAATATTTTAGCTTATGACTTGGGTGCCTCAGTAAATGTTATCATAGTGACACTATTCTGAACAAAACCAAAAAGCTCTATGAAATACGAGAGGGTTTTAAAGTTCATGAAAAATCCCATTCCCTTTTAATTCCCTTTTTCCAGAAACTTTTTGAAGTCTCCTTTGATGTATAATAATATAATAATATTATATGCACTGCAAAGTTGAGGAAGCTGGGCCTTGGGGGGGGTGTAGAAGAACCATTCAGAATTGTCATGATTTGTAAGTAACAGAAAAGAGAGGAAATCCCAGGTGTCTGATTCCAGGGCTACATCCTTCATCCATTTCTTTTTCTCCTTCTGCCCTGTCTCTGATTCTGCCTACACTGGGACCAATGCAACAACTCATTACTGATCTTTAACGTAGCGCACATGGAGCCCTGGTGGCATAGTGGTTAAGCACTGGGCTGTGATCCTCAAAGTCAGTAGTTCAAAACCACCAGCAGTTCCAAGGGAGAAAGACTGAGCTTTCTAGTCCCATAAACAGTTACAGTCTTGGAAACACACAGGGGGCCACTATAAGTCAGCACTGAGATGGCAGTGAGAATGAGTGAGTGAATGTACAGCACAATGCCTCTCGACTCTTGATGCACAACAGAACTACCTAGGTCAGCGTGAGGATGGCAGAATCTTTAAAGAAGCACCAGTGACCAGGCCCCATCTTGAGTTTCTGGCTCGACTGTTCTGAAAAAAGGCTCTGGCACCGATGCCTTCTGAAATCTATTCAGGGGGTGATTCTACTGTACACCAGTTTGACACCATCAGTAGTTGAGCATTGTGGAAAGGCTTCTCTCTGAAAAGATGACATGTTGAAACTGTACAGAAGATATTTACCATGTCTATATGACAAGAGACTCAAATCCAGTATATGTGAAGAACTCTTAGAGAGGAAAAAGAAAAAGATAGAAAACCATTTAAAATCAGAGAAAAGCACTTCATAAAAATTAATATACACAGAGAGGGAGGGGGAAAAATGAGGAACTGATGTCAAGGGCTTAAGTGGAGAGCAAATGTTTTGAGAATGATGAGGGCAACAAATGTACAAATGTGCTTTACACAATTGAGGTATGTATGGATTGTGATAAGAGTTGTATAAGCCTCCAATAAAATGATTTTTAAAAATGAATATACAAATGTCTATTAAAAAAGTCCTCATTTTCATCTCCCTGTGGGATTGAAATTCAAGCACATCTTGATAGTCCTACATGCCTGTGGTAGTTACATAATCTGGTGTCAATTTGAGGATTACGAGGGGTGGAGTCAAGCCATCAGAATATGATCAATGAGGCCTCTGTGTGGGCATGGCCTTCTCCTGAGGATACTTCGAACTGTGATATTTCCTCCTTGGAGGTGGGAGACTCTCTCTCTCAGCTCACTCCCTGAGAAACACTCTACTGACAAGACACATGGAACTACATTAGTGCCAGAACTGGAGAAGCCACACGAAGACCCCTGCCAGTGCTGAGATGCTTACAACACCACTGGATCCATAAGACTTCCCACCTACTGGCCTGTGATCTTCCTGCATTCGGCACCATTGCATGTTTCATGAGTCTGAAGAGGACTCTTTAGACTGGTATCAGACATATGGCCTAATATTGGATTTATGGACTTGATCTGGACTGAGCTGGGATGTTGTCTCCATAACCCATTGCTCTTGTATATAAAGCTCTTTCTTATACACATGAGTGTCTCTATGAATTTGTTTCTCTAGTCAACCCAGACTAACACAATGCCTACCAGATGAAAAAGATCCAAGCTAGTGTTGTTTAGGATGAAGAGCAATTGGAACTCTCATATGCTGCTGATGAAAGTGTAACTACATACAGGGAGCGGGGAGCGGAGAGGGAGGGGAAAAATGAGGACCTAATGCCGGGAGCTTGAGTGAAGAGGAAATGTTTTGAGGATGATGAGGGCAATGAATGTACAAATGCACTTTACACAATTGATGTATGTATGGATTGTGATAAGAGTTGTATGAGTACCTAATAAAATGATTTTTAAAAAGTGTAACTACATATAACTTCTTTGGAAGCATCTCTGTAGCCTACAGCAATTCCACTATTAGATACATAACAACAAAATGTGTGCATAATACAAAAGCCATGTAAAAGACTAGTCATATCATTATTTGTAATAGACAAAAAACAGAAGTCCCCCACAAATGTCCCTCAGCACTAGAAAGGATAATTTGTAGTGTATGCATGCAACTGGATACTCAAAGGCAGGAAGAATAAGCAAGTTATTGATACTCCAAAAACATGAATTAATCTCATGATGTCAAGCAGAAAAAGACACAAGAAGATCGCATGATGTAGGATTCCATCATCCCAAGTTTTTAAAACAAGTGGTGGCACCAGGGTACGGCTATCTTTGGAGGAAGCAGTGACTGAGAAGAGGCATCTGGGAGGTTGGTAATTTTTTGTTTGGGGGCATAGGGCTGGTTACATGACTTTTCTTTTCACATTCTGAAAACTCACGTTGTGATCTTGTACTTTTCTGAATAGATGTCATCCTTGAACATTTAAAAGGATGCATACAGGTAAAATGTTAACAAATGTTATTAGCAAATGTGAAAAATGTTAGCAAATGTGGCTCATTAGCAAATATTAAGAACGTGTTATTATCAGCACAGCATTTCATAATCAAGAAGTTTTTATACACACACTGATCCATTTTATGCTCACCTTTCCTCATTCATTTTTACACCAAAATTTAGTAAAAATTAAACTCAACAAGACTGCCTTATGTGTCCTGGTTCCCCCAGTTTTTCCACCTTTAACAGGGAGCAGTCACACCACTTTTCTGTCACTCTCTATTTGGTGGAAAAGTTTTGAGGTTTCCTTCTCGGTAATTTCCACATTACATAGGTTGTGCTTTCACACACTTGGGAGAAAGATGAGGCTGTCTGCTCCCATAGAGTCAGTCTTGGCATAACAGTGGGGTAGGAGGAAAGAACCAAAAAGCAAAGCCATACATATATATATGTGGAAACATGCATAAGTATATATATATATATATATATGAATGTGTATATTTGCTCATGTATGTATATACGTAAGTGCAACAAGGAAACAGATGGCCTCTACTTAAATCTTACCTCTGTACAAGAATGGTTTGTTCTAATAATGTGGCACTATATAATGCCCACCTCGCTGACACAGTCGCTGAAGACAAAATGGGTGCATAAACAAACGTGGTGAAGAAAGCTGATGGTACCTGGCTATCAAAAGCTATAGCATCTGGGGTTTTAAAGGCTTGGAGTTAAACAAGCATCCATGTAGCAGGGAAGCTACAAAGCCCACATGGAAACAGCACACCAGCTTGTGCGATCATCAACTGTCGATGAGAAGAGGTTATCTCAAGTTCAAAAACCACGCATCCAATCAAAGGTTCAGGAGGGATGAAGAGTGAGAGGGAGGGGGTAAAATAAGGAGCTGATACCGAGGGCTCAGGTAGAAAAAAAATGTTTTGATGGCAACAAATGTACAAATGTGCTGACACAATGGATGGATGGATGGATTGTGATGAGTTGTATGAGCCCCCAATAAAATTATTTTTTAAAAAAAAGAGTAGAAAAAAACACGCATTCAAATTGATATGAAGGGAACTAGATGTCGTGGAGACCCAAAGTCCACCAATGAGACAACTGGACAGTCCCTCTTAGTAGGGCTTCACAGAACAGAGGATAAATCCAGGGTGCAGCATGACACTGATGAACCACATAACTATCCTCTAGTTCTTTAAGAGTTCCTCCCCTTACTATGTGGTCTATATGTGGCATACCTCATTGGTTGTGTTAGACTTGTGCATGTTCATTTAAGATCGCTCAGTACATGGTAATTGAGATAGAGGACCTCGCAGAGACACTGACAGGAGTAACGTCCTGAAAGGTATGCGAAGTGGGGTGGGGGAAGGAAAGGGGGAGAGGGGAGTTGATCGCATTGATGACTGTATAGCTTCACCCAATGGAACTGAACAGAACTGTATGGAAAGGGAAGGGATATCTTGGAATGAGTAAGACAAAAGCCAGACTAAACACGATGTATATGTCATCAAAAAAGAAAAAAAAAATTTAAGATGCAGATAGCAACTGTTTGGAAAGGCATCTTCCCATCCACCCACTCCCCACCCCCATATGCCATTATGGCCCACAGAGGGGTGGGAGAAGAAAACAGATGGCAAGGGAAGAACAGGGCACTAATCCACCAAAGGGGGGTAGGGCTGGGGTATTGTTTATGTCTCCACAGGAAAGAGGGAAAGTAAACCTCACTCCAAGGTGCCAAGCCTTAAGGGTGATGTTCCTGCTCAAAGCAGCTCATTCACAGAGAGGACAGGATGGCCTCCCTCAAGACATGACATCCCCTCCCTAGATGACAGTGCTACAGAGGATAGCACTGAAGATACAGTGCAGCGAGTGCAGGCGATCTGACCTACCCACCCGGGGTGAACCAAGAGGGGAGTGCAACCAACCAGCAAAGGGAGCAAAACCATGAGGTCCCTAAGGAATCTTGATTGTAGACGTCTGACTTGAGGGGGGAGTGGGGGGGGAAAGTGGGGACAGTCTTGGCACTTCATCTGAACTGGTTGGGGAATAGTCACAAGGGGTCCACACTGAAAGTCTAAAGGTGTAACGGGGTGTGGGTGAGTAGAGCTAGACCACCGCTCCATCCTTGACTGCAGGAAGACCAATGGGGTCTTGTAGAAGGTGTGCTCCTCAGACAGATGCTGGAGACTAAAAGGGTTTAAGTACTGTTAGGTAAGTAGGTCCTGAGGGGTGGAGCCCTGAAAGGAAAGGGGAATGGACTGAGAGGTTTTATCAGGGCCTGCTCACTATTTAACAGAGGGATACTCATCTACTTGGGGTCAGGCCAACAGTTAGATTTGGATCTATTGTGCATGGGTTTTTCTGTTTCTTTCTCTTTTGTTTCTACCTATATGAGATAGGCAGGATAAACAATCCCAAGGAGACAGCAACAGGACCAAAGGGGGGGGGGCATGGGAGATGAGGAGGTGGGGAAAGGGGAGCAATGAGCCAATAATGACAGGGGCAAGGGAACAGCAAGGGATCTAAAAGTGATGGTGAGGAGTGAGAAGTGTTCCTGGTCCTGTTTGATCAATAGAAATGTATCTGAGAGGAAGTATTGACAGGTGAACAATGGGTAAACATGACAGTGGGGCAGGAGGAAAGAAAGAAAAAGACCAAGAGAGTAAAAATTATATATATAGGCATAAATATAGATGTGTATATATGTAAATATATAGGGGTGTGTGTGTGTGTGTGTGTGTGTGTAAATACAAGAAGGAAGCAGATAGATTTGGGGGTCTCTACTTTAATCATACCTCAGTTCAAGAATAGTTTGTTCTAAAAATGTTTCAATGTATGATACACACCTTCCCGACAAGATCAAGCAAATGTGGTGAAGAATGTTGATGGTGCCCAGCTATTAAAAGAATAGCATCTGGGGTCTTAAAGGCTTGAAGTTAAACAAGCAGCCATCTAGCAGGGAAGCAACAAAGCCACATGAAAGAAGCACAGCATCCTCTGTGAGCATGAGGTGAAGATGGGAATAGGTATCAGAAGTTCAAAAACAAGCAACTAAATTGACAAAGTGGAGACCCCAAAACCACCTGCAAGAAAATTGGACAGTCCCTCATAGAAGGGCCACATGGAAGAGATGATATATCCAGTGTACAGTATAGACTTGAAAGACATAACTATCCTCTAGTTCTTTAATATTTCCTCCACCTACTATTATGCTTAGTTTTACCTCATTAATCCTGTTAGACCAGCGTATGTTCATTTGTATAATTAAGAACTTTCGATGCATGAAATCCAACATACATAAATTCTTCAGAAATAATAATTAAAGTAATGATTCCCTGAGAGTACAGAAAGGGAGGGGGGACTGACAGCAACTATGACTACATAACCTCACTTGAGTGAAATGAATAACAATGGAAGGTGAATACATACATTGGATGATGTAAGCTATGGCAAGAAATGAATAATAATAATATTTCATATAATAACAAGGGCTGCTGGGGGAGTAGGGTGGTTGCGGACAGGGATAAAGGGGAGCTGATATCAAAGAGTGCAAGAAGAAAGAAAGTGTTCTGAAAATGATGGTGGCAATCAGCAATTATACAATCATGATTGATCTAATTGAACTATGGATTGTTATAATATCTGTCAGAGTTCCCAATAAAATGGAAATATATAAACCCAAAGAATTCTCCAAAATATTAAAATACTTGAAGAAAAAAAAGAGTTAGTCTTAGAAATCCACAGGGGCACTTCTACCCTGCCCTATAGGGTCACTATGAGTCAGAATTAACTCAATGGCAGTGAATTTGGCTTCTTTGGTTTGCAGACTTTACTGTGGGAAGAATTTCAACCCGTTCCTTGGAAAATCACATGTGATTTTCATTCCATGTGTCCATGAACTTCTTGAAGCTCCCTAATACAATTAATATGAGTCATCAATATGGTAAGTGACTCGAGTAATAACAGTTTGGTAGGACGTTGTGGTGCGCGCCTAGGAGGTTAAAGCACTAACCTTTGAAGGCGTACCTATGACGTACCATTGAGAGCCTCCTCTGCAGTTTCTTGCCACTGTCGAGTCGATTTTGACTTCACAGCCACCACAAAGGACGTTGAATGACCCCCATTTGTAGGTTTTCCAGCCTACAAATCTCTATGAAAGCAGACTGCCTCACCTTTTTCCCACAGAGAAGCCGGTGGTTTTGAACTGGTGACTTTGGGATTAGAAGCCCCGAGTTACTATGTATTACATTCTTTTAACATCAATAGAATGTTATAGGTGCTGTAACAAGGGACACAAATGTACAATAGCATGGAGGCACCAACCATCTTCATTTAATAACCTCAAGAAAATCAGGATTCTACTATCATGCTTACTTTCTTCTAAAGATATTTATTCAGTGTCCTGTGAAGGAAAAAGCTAACAAGCTTTGCTAAGGAAAAGAAGAGGAATTTCTTCTTGGGCACAGCTGGGCAGCAAAAGTAAAGTAGAGGAACATGATTCTCGGCTATCCTCAGTGACATCAAACCAGCTTAGGAAGCAGGATTATGGGTTAAATTGGCAAATAGGCACAGAGCTCTAAGGTAGCCACAAATTCCGTGCCAATATTTGTATAATTTCATGATATCACAATTTAACACCTAAGAATTGTATGCACATTTACATTTACTGCTCACACTCAAAATATCCAACTTATCAAATAAAATACTAGTCTGAAAGAAATATTGGGAAAACTATAAAGGTTGACTTGAAGATAGGATGGCTTAACTATTTTCAAGAGAAGTTTAATGCTCCTATCTGATAAAATATGCGTTTTACAAATGAATGAATCTCCCATGAGTCAATGTCAAAAAATATGTGACCATTTACATCGGTTACATAATATTACAAATGACTGTTTCGAAAGCACATGAAAACATATTATAAGACTCACTCTGTATACCCCGTGAAGTTTGCAGATTACCAATTCAGCAGCGTTTGTGTGATATTCCCAGAATTCCCTTTGCTCTATGGTAACATTTGTAAACGTTGCTTTTATTCATGTTTGGTCCAGTCATAAAATGCATATTGTTTATTGTTGGAATAGTACAGCATCTTGAGATGACAATCATAAAATAATCACATGAAATTATCTGCTGCAAATAAATCATGCAATCGACTTTTATTGTGTGAGGTTCCAAGAACCGTATTCCAGGCACTGTGTTAGTCAGGTAGACCAGCTGATTCACCGTCACCCTTCCCCCTCAACATGAGCACAGCAACTTGGTTTAACCCTCCACGTTTATGGAGGATTAACACACAATGTTGTAGGCACCGTGCTGACAGTGAGAATGAGTGAGACATGGCTCTTGCCTCAGAAAAGGCATATACAAATCATAGAAATCTTTATTAAACAAAAATAGCAAAATGTGACGCTATTCTTTCTCAATGAAAAGTATTGGACTGCTTAACCATTCAAATTCACCAGACACTCCTCAGATGAAAGCGGAGGCTGTTTGCTCCCTTAAAGATTACAACCCTGGAGTCCTCACCCCGGGGCACGGAGTCAGAATCCACCCGATGGCAGTGGGTTCATGGGCCTCCGCCTTCTCTGGTCTATACGCTCACCCTTCCATGGAGAATTCTGTGCTTTCTATTTACACGCCAAAATTGCACTTCTCGCCTCCTGGAGGAACTCAAAGTGTTCCTTCGGAACGTTCGTTACATGTGGGGAACAAACTGCAGCCTGAAGGTGCAAGATCAGGGTGTTAGGGTGAACGGAGGAGGGTTTTCAACGTAAATTATCAAAGGACAGCCCTGCTGCCCTGGAAAAATAAGCGGCCCGTTGTCCTGATGGCACAGCTTTCCTTTCCGCCCGTGTAATTCACAATTGTCTTAAACCGTCTTCATAATCAGTGCCCACGATTTTCCTGTGTCCTTCAAGACAATTTCTCAAGATGACCCCCTTCGAATCCCAGAAAATCGTCTCCACAACCTTCTGAGCTGACACCCCTGGCTTGACCTGAACCAGCCTAGCAGGTCCCCTCCGAAGTCACTCGTTGGAGTGGGTCCTTCTTAAAGGCACCCTCGTGACACTACGGCAAGTGTATTACTGAGGGAGCTAAGCTGCAGCCAGCCGCTGATCGGGGAGGCATGTTTACACATGTTTGGGTTGGAAAAATAAACCCACGCACATATGAGCTAGGCCCCTGCTAGCCATACTTTTTGACTTACGCTAGTATGTGCCTACCAAGTCAGAGAAGGATGTATTATAAAGGAGGGATGAGCTGATTGCTCTGATTATTCAGTTATACCATTTATGACTAGGTGGTTTATATTCAATTTAGAAAGCCCTTGAATCCAAGCTGTATTTTCCAGCCTAGCTTTGCTTGTAATAAAACTGATCTATTGATCCTTGGCTCCTATGGCTTTGCTTTAATTGCTTCCAAACCTGGAAGGAAGAATTGGTATGCTTTCATGTCTTTAAATCCAAAAGAAAAGAAGGGATTGCATTATTTCAGTGCATATTACAGAAATGGTGGAAATTTAGCATGAATGAAGTATACCAGAAAAGACAGAGAATGGGGAAAACGGAGTAGGAAACAGAGTTGGAATATAGATTTTGAAAGGTACTTTTTATTATGACAAGGAAAGCTTACTTCATCTGTTGGCAATAAGCAGGCAGTGGAGCTCTTACAGCAAGATAATAAGATGATGCGGTTTGTGTTAAGCCCAGTAGTAAAATGATGGATTAATACTAGAATTAATAATACCATCATGGTAACATACTATTTCCAAATTATGGCATCTTGTGTAACTCAAAGTTTAGGAATAAGGCAGACACGATTTAAATTCCTAATCTGTAATTAACTACATAATTTTTGGTCAGTGCCTTAACCTTTCTCAATCTGAATCATCCTCTATAGGTATAGTACCTACCTCACAGGATTAATATGAATAAGAAACTAGATGTAGACAAGTTAGTGTCATGCATACAGTTAGCAATGAATAAATGCTGGAATTCGTTATTTTTCTAACATTTGAGACACTCATTGTTATATTTAATGTATAACATTTATGATAATCCACAGTGCAGTGGTGTTCAATGTCTACTCAGGCTGCCCATCAAAATAATTCACAGAGATTTTGAAAATACATATGCCAAAGCTCCATCTAGAGCAGTGGTTCTCAACCTTCCTAATGCCGTGACCCTTTAATACAGTTCCTCATGTTATAGTGACCCCCGCCCATAAAGTTATTTTCATTGCTACTTCATAACTGTAATTTTGCTACTCTTATAAATCGGGCGACCCCTTTGAAAGGGTCGTTCAACCCCCAAAGGGGTCATGACCCACAGGTTGAGAACCGCTGATCTAGAGATTCTGTGATAGAGCCCAGGCATCTGTATTTATAGTACTTTACTTTCCATAAGTAATTTTGAAGCCTAACCATCAGAATTTAGTATATGATTTAGTACCAGGCATTAAAAATTACTTTCGGTTTCATTAGAGTACATATGCTTTTTGCATATCCATAAATACACAGTAGTTGACTTAGTGTTTATAAGCCTCTATGCCTCGGTTTCCATATAGACAATAAGAAGTAGAAATGGAATCCTGATCAAAGGAAATGACATGACAGAGCTGGGCTTATGGCTAATGATACATGCATCTGAGACCAGGAAATGTAGAGCCTGCTCCCAAGGGGGTATCTCAGGGGGTTGACGACATTGTAAGCATATTATTTAGTCCATAATTCAAACACACAAATGAATCAGAGGCTAAGGTGTTGTGGTCATTCAGAAACAAAGAAGAAAAAGAAAACTCAATGCCAGCATGGAAGGTCAGCGCAAACAGCAAATGAGTGAGAGACAGGGTGGCGGTGATGAGATTCCCGAAGCTGGAAGGCAAGGCAGATGATCAAAAGCCCCGGCGGATCAGCAGGACCCAGGTGATCTACAAGTAAGATGAGCAGAAGAACAGACCAGGTACCAGCAGAAAGGAGCGCTTGATTCCAAGGCAGTCTTCAGTCCCTGGCAAGAAGCTTCTTCTATGCCTCCTAAGTAGCAGGAGCCATCCCCCTGTAGGTGGAAGCAAATAAACAGGTGAAAATGGGGAAGCCATGGGAGCAGGAATAATACAAGTCTCTGGTGAAGAATGCGAGACAAAGATAAAACGAACCACAAGGAATAATATGTGTTTTAAATATTCCTAAAGCAGAAGTCTATGATTGAAAATGTCAGAGTAATGAAATGTTACAGAGATTTAAAAACAAAAATGGTACATGGAGAGTACTTTCATTCATTCGTTCGTTCATTCATTCAACCAAATACCTACTAGGTGCCTTCAATTAAAGAATGAATTCCTCAAGCATCTTAATGTCTAGTAGGGTCCAGACAGAAAGAGTCACCACAATAGTACTAAAACAGAATTAACAGGAGGGTACCAGGGAACAATTTCCAGAGAAGGAGAAGTCATGAAGAATTAGCAAGACCTGGATGAGGAGTGGGGAAGAACGTAATCCGCTGTGAATGAACAGCACATGTACGGCAAAAGGGTGAGAGAGCACGTCACAAGTTGAAGATGGAGAAGTAATGCCATCTGATGGGAACATGGCTTGTGAGGTAGGAAGAGAGGCAATATAGACAACGGCCCTGTAATGCGAGACCACATTAGTAGGTCAGGATTACATCCAAAATAAAAATTTAAATCATTTTATTAGGGGCTCATACAACTCTTATCACAATCCATATATACATCAATTGTGTAAAGCGCATTTGTACATTCATTGCCTTCATCATTCTCAAAACATTTCCTTTCCACTTAAACCCCCGGCATTAGGTCCTCATTTTCCCCCTCCCTCCCCGCTTCCCCTCCCTCATAGTTTATAAATTGATAGTTTATAAATTGTTATTTTGTCATATCTTGCCCAATCTGACGTCTCCCTTCACCCACTTGTCTGTTGTCCGTCCCCCAGGGAGGAGGTCACATATAGGTCTTTCCAAAATAAAATTTTATCTAACTTTAACTAATTGTAAATAATCCATCTAACAATCTACAACAGAGCATGCAAGATGGGATAGAATAGCAAGTAACTACAGCCATGTACTGCTGAGTGGGGATTCTGGTTAAAAGTAAACCAACACTAAAAATACAAGATGCCCCCTTTAAGTGAGGAAAATATAGCTCTGAATATTTTTATCAAATTTATGTTGTCTGTTCCCACATTTGGCAGTAAGAGCTCACCTGAAGAAAGTCTAAGAAGATCACAGAAAAGGCTTTAGACAAATTTAACTTTAATACACATTAATTTAAAAATAAATAAATAGAAGTCCACATTCTTGCAAAGGCCGGATGAGTAAAATTTAGCAAATCTAATCAGAAAGATGCATCAATATAACTTTAAAATAAAGGTCACTGGTCTTTGCTAGCCCCCCTTTCTCAGAGGAGCTACAGTGAGTACTAACTATAAAGAAAGGAACTGAGGGACTTCGATCTGCTTGCCTAGGCTTACAGCCGCCTCATCAGTTTCCCTCTGTTCGGGGGATGCTGCAGAGAATCGACAAGTTGGTAGCTTCAAGATACCATAAATTTAAAGTCTGTAACTTTACCTGAGCCTCATGTTTCAATCAGTAAGCGTCTCTTCTCATTTCCCTTAGCAGTTATACCAAACCTCCTCTTTGCCTCAATTTCCTTCTGCCTCCTTCAACTAGCCTGGCTTATTCAATGGCTGCAAGGTAAATATGAGCGGTTACAGATATAATTATCCTCTGCTATAAGATCAACAGACAGTCCAGGATTCTCCCACATTTATTTTTTTTTATCTCCCACATTTAACTGCTAATTTTATGATGGCATTTCCTTGGAGAAGAATGAAAAAGTGTACAGAAATTTAAGAGGCAAGCAGAAGGTTGTAGTATTACAAAACCAGTAGAAGATAAAATTTTAATGAAAAAGCACCAAACAGAACCAAATGCCACAGGGAGATCAAGTAAATAAAGTACTAAAATATCCACCAAATACAGCAATATGGTGATTTTGATAAGCAGTGACTTCATTTAAATCATTCTTGTCGAATGGTAAGAAAAGAAACCAGATTTAGCAGGAAGAGGAAATGACAAAGGATATAAAGTGCTGAAACCAAGATGCAATGACTGCTTCAGAGGCATGGAGACTTGAGGATGTTTTCGTCATGGATAAAGCAGTGGTGGAGAGAATGGTGGGTGTGGGGGGGCACTGGTTACAGCTGTGGAGTTGACAGAAGTGATGGTGAAGGTAACCGGAGTGGTGGTGGTGGTGTGGTGTACTGGTGATGACCTTGGATGTGGTAGAGGAAGTGACGATGGTGTAGGTGACCATCGACGTGGAGTAAATGACTGTGGAGGTGGTAAAATTGGTAAAGGTGGAAGTGGTCGAGGCAAGGGTAGCGGTGACTGCATGCTGTAGTGATGATAGACTTAGATGGCTGGAGACAAAGGTAGTGAAAATGATGATACAGAGGTCACAAAAAATCACTGCCATCTAGCCAACGCTAACTCAACATGACCCTACAGAACAAGGTATAAGTACCCTTTTGGGTTTCTAGGACTTTCACTCTTTACAAAAGCAGAAAGCCTCATCTTTCTCCTGAGGAGTGACTGGTGGTTTCAAACTGCTCACCTTGTGGTTAGCAGCCCAACGTGTAACCCACTACATCCATCACCAGGGCTCTTGCCTCTAGGCTCCCATAATACACTGGTTCACTGTACCTGATCCATCACAGGACTTTGGACTCATTATATTGTAATTGTTCTCTCTACTTGATATAAGTCTACAGAAGCAAGTATATGTTTCGTTAGTCTTTCATTTATTCATTCAATGGAACTGAAACATAAGACGACTTCTAATAAAGATCTATTGAGAACTCACCATATACCAAGAAGCAATAGGCAAATGTCAGCATACTACCTGTTGTTATGGATAAAGTGTAACTGGAACAGTCAGACTCATTTACTTTCATATTGTCAGTGGCTGCTTTCACACGACAATGGCAGGATTGAGTAGATACAACAGAAATCAAATCACCCATAAAGCCTAAATCATTAACTATCTGGTCCTTTATTAAAAA
>NW_022103896.1:29491854-29493713 GCF_000313985.2 Echinops telfairi
GTGGAGCACAGAGGGTCGGACTCCCAACTATAATACTTTCAGGGGCAGAAAACAACTTGTCAAGTAATAGTCGTAACTGAGTTAAGAGTAATTCGGCCTTACAACATATTTTTAAGCCTCCTTCATATAATATTCATTTAGAACCCACTGTAAGTGGGCGCAATCACAGAGATAATTAGAATTGTTTGGAAAGTTGTCACAAGATGTTTAGGGGGAAATATTACAATATAAGGAAAACACTAATTTCAACATTATAAGCAGTCAATGTAACATACAATGTAACATACTATCATTTCCCAAGGACCAAGCACTGTGCTATGTGCTAGCGACACTAATAAGAGTAGGGGTCTGTGGACGAAGTCTCATGCTAACTTCATCCTCTCTGTTCCCAGTCATTCTGAAAGTTGGAGGGCATAAAAATCCCCTTGTATTAGAATTCATTTGGTCTAAGATGGGATCTAAAAACTCAAACTTTCAACTCGCCCTAAAATATCTCTGAAGCAGGTAGGACAAGAGTACTAAGATTATCATGAAAGAAGCAAAAGATAGATTTTATAATAACGCATAAACATTTTAAAAGTCAAATGATTTAAATGAATTTGATAAGAAAATCCAAAATAAGTAATGAATTTCCACCTATATCTTTTCTGTCAGTTTGTCAGCCTGTGGTAGCTTGTGTGTTGGTGCGATGCCGGAAGCTAGGTCACTGGTATTTTCACGTACCTGCAGGCTCACTCAAAGTGAACAGGTTTTAGCAGAGCTTCCAGACCAAGAACATACTCTAAAGAAGGAATGGGCTGTCCACTTCACTGGAATTAGCCACTGACCACCTTACGGATAGCATCGAAACTTAGTCAAAGGAGAAAACCTCCTGAAAGTCAGCAGCAGGATGGTGTCAGATCTAGTGCCCGAAGCTGTGATCAGAAGGCACTTAATCGAAGAGCTGCCTTCTCAAGTAAAATGGACCTTAATAACACAGAGGAAGTGAAGCCGCAGGAACCGTCTGAAGTCCTTCCTTTGTGCACGGGGCACAACTCGAGCTGAGAAGAAATAGTCACCAACAGTTACTAAAAATTGGAACTAGGAAGGTAGGAAGTCTGAGTCTAGGAAAACTGGGAGTCCTCAACAATGAAATGGAACACATAAAGACTGATTGATATTCAATGTGTTAGTGACCTGCAATGGATGCATGGGTCACTGTGAATTAGAGAATCACATGGGAATGAAAGACTCAAGAGAATAGGGTAGTAAGATGAAGTCAAAGAGCTGAATAGAAAATTTCAAAGGGAAGCTGAATAAAACAAAGTAAAGTATTATAATGAAATGGGCAAAGAACTAGAGTTAGAAAACCAAAAAAAAAAAAAAGAATATGTTCAGTATATCTTAAACTGAAAGAACGCAAGAAAAAAACCAAGTCTCGAGTTGTAATATTAAAAGACTCTATGGGAAAAATATCGAACGACACAGGAAGCACAAAAAGAAGATGGAATGAACACAGAGTGCCAAAGAGATCTAGAAAAAGTAGACAGTCAACCATGTCAAGAGGTAGCATCTGATCAAGAGCCAATGGTACTCAAAGCAGACATCCAAGCTACACTGAAAGCATCAGCCATGTCCAGGGATTTGAGGGAAAACAAGTGAAATGCTTCAACAAGCTGATAAGGCATTGGAAGTACTCATTTATCTATGTCAATAAATTTGGAGAACAGCTAATTGGCCGATCTACTGGGAGAGATCCATATTTATTCCCATTCCAAAGAAAAGTGACCCAACTGAATGCTTAAATTATAAAATAATATCACATGCATGTATAATTTTGCAGAAGATCATCCAACAATGGTTTTAGCAGTAGGCTGATT
>NW_022103896.1:29495720-29497751 GCF_000313985.2 Echinops telfairi
TTCAAGTTTTGGAAATGATGATGGCAACATAATGTACAAGTGTGCTTGATACAATTAAGGTATGAATTGTTAGAAGAGCTGTAAGAGCCCCATCAGTGATTTATTTTAAAAAGAAGAAGTTGGAGGTGTTTCAACATGGAAACCATATGACTGGGACCTCAAGAGAGAAAACCTTCACTATCCATTTTTATAAGAGTCCATTGTGAAGGGTGATGGCCTGCTGCCCTAAGGGCTAGCAGTTTTAGGCAGCTTCCGTTTGGGTAGCAGTAAACCAAGACACCTTAGAATCACCTGGCTTACACACCAACTTGATCAAGAAATAGCTATTATATTTAAGAATAATGTTGAAGGATGAGTTGAATCAGAATGTGTATGAATTGTTGAATGTAAAACTATGATCTGCTTTATAAATATTCATCTAATTCACATTAGAGAGCCTAGAAAACAAAGTATAGTAAACTTTACATCAGTGTTTAATAAAGTAGGTGTTCAATGAACTTAAAAAGAAATCAAAGCTCTGCGTATAAATGCATATTTTTTTTCAGTTGTAACAATCCACATGGCTTAAAAGCGATCTATGTGATGAAGTCTCTCAGATGGTTACTCTCAGCCTAGACCTCTCCCCTGAACTTCCCCACTTTACTATACACACACACACCAAACTCTTAAGGTTCTAGAATGCAAACTTTCCAAGCAGGTAGAAACACCTGAAAGGAAGCTGTAAAATTGCAAAGTAATGGGCTGATTATCATTAACCCAATGATGCTGTATTTGTATAGCGCTTTTACGTGCACTTACAGTTCATCTTCAAAACCTTATGAAGAATTAGGAGACATGTAATGGAAATAATTCAGGAATATCTGATGTGAAGGGCCTGAAAATCTGAAATTTGGAGAGAAGGGGGAAAACCAAATTCCTAGCACCCCATCTCAGGGACATATGAACCAAGCTGGATAAGGAAATGCTGCAGTAGACAGCAGTTTTGACGATGAGGTGGCCTTATTTCCCTCAATGGCCAACAGTGGCTTAAACTCTGGTAAGTCCTTGAATTGAAGGGGTACATCGAGGCACATACAAAGACCTAAAGAGGAAATTTTATTGTGAAAGGTTTTCTGGTACGGTCTTAATCTCCATTTTCAATGAGGGAGATGTGTTCCCAGGAGGGAGACTACATCAGAGAGAAGGAATCTTGACTATGAAATCTAGACTATGAACCGTATGACACTGAAAAGCAGATGGGATGACCAGATGCAAATGAGCTGGGACAACAAATCAAATGTTGGATATATTGAACACGTACCCTGTTGAGTAAAATGAGACAGATGCCTGTCCACTGCATACGCTTTGCACCCCAAAGTTCTCTCATGCAGTGGTAAGGGTCCATTGTACTTTAAACTGGCTGTCTAAGCTAAATGGGGTGAGAAGAGGAAGTCAAGAAAGGAGAAGTGGGAACGATCAAGGATACAGGTGTTCTCTACAACCAGTTGTCTGTGTAACAGACTCCCTTCAGGCGAAAAATGGAGATTATCAGAAAACAAGCAAATACTCTAACAAGAAACTCACCTGCTTTTCTGCCAGACTCCGGTGGCTGCCCTTGGGCCCTAAGCTACCCTAGGAAGAAGATGCGAGCAATTTTGTCAGCAAGTTACTTTAGTAAAGTTGGACGTTCTTAACCGGGCACCCTGAGACTCAGGTGATTCCGAGAGGAGACTTCTTCCCATCAGTCGCTTGAAAACACGCACCTACCTTCCCCCAAAGCAGGGGGTGAGGCTGCTGAGATGAGTTTTACATCTGCTGCCACGAATGAGAACTCAGATTCCTTCGAAGCGCTGAGGTTTCCTCCAGCCTTACCTAAGGGCAATAGACATTCTGTCTAAGTCTGCGGTGTTGATGCTCTTTTGTCCTTGAACCCCAATCACTGCCATCTCCTGACAGCTGGAAATCGGGGCTACTTCTACCCCAGGGTCAGAGGTCAGGGACCTGAGCCAGGGAGGGCCACCTTGTTTGGAGGCGCCCACCCCCACCCCACGA
>NW_022103896.1:29498517-29506573 GCF_000313985.2 Echinops telfairi
GGAAGACCCGGGATCCGGCCCGGAGGGCGACGGAAGCCTGTGGTCCAAGGTGCGGCGCTCCAGACCCCAGGACCGCCCCTTCCAGTGTGGACGGACCCGGGGTGCTCAGGGCCACACGCACGGGGGCTGCGGGAAGCGGGGCAAGAGGGGCTCCCTGCAGGGGGAGGCCTGGGGACCGCGCGTTCGCATCCTGTCTGATGGATGGATAGCAGTGCAGCCTGAGCCAGACCTCACTGCAGCAGCCGGCCTAGCAGAAGGTTTGGGGGGCCACCATACTCATCGCCCGGGGGGTGCAGCCGGGAGACGATGCATTTTTATATGGAATGATTCATAATGAATAGATGCTACTCAAGGCAGCTTCCGGAGGCCTCTGCAAAGACCCGCAGAGTTAACCTTCCAAGCTTCCGCTACTTGTACCCGAGACTCTTTCAGGACAGTTGTTCCAGGTGAGCGAGGAAGGCCCATTTTTAACCCGCCTGTGGATGGAAGGTTCAGCGGATGAGCTTAAACCAGAACGCCGGTTGATTGGGTGTCAACAGGTTATATGAAAAATGGGAGTGAATTGTTGAGAGGGGAGAAATCCCTGGGTCTAAAGTGGTGCGTAGAAATTGATGGTTATTGCTGCGTTCAGTGGAAGTAGCCACTTGGGGGAAACGCTTTCCTGCGTTTTTTATCTTCTCTGTCAGGTAAGTAGTGCTGATGAGAAAAGCTGGAGGCTCCACAGCAGCGAGGTTCTCAGGTTGGTCCCTTAGCCCAGCCCTTCAGGCCCTGGGTCTAGCAGCAAAGACAGCTGCACCCGAATCCCACAGCTCAGCATCTTCCACTCCAAGTCTCTGCTGCTGCATTCTTACTAGTCCAGCTGCATTTTAGGAGAGAGCCTGTTGGGAATATTCTCCTGCTGCTTCTTCCCCACAGGGTGCCCCTGGGGGCCAAGGGACTCAGGCACATTGCTTGGCCATTTTCTTTACCTGAAATCTTGGGAGAATAGAATCACCTACCCCCTGTTTTTTTTTCAGGGCGGGCCGGGTGGGGGATGCCAGTGAAATTATGCATTTTAAGTGCTCCAATATTTTAGAGACTTTAGAGCAGCAATATCTTATCCAAATGTAGTGTTCAGTTTCTTTGATAAAGTTATTTTAACATTTGATACATTTAAAAATTTTTAACTTGGTTAGCATTTCCATCTTTAAGGCCATGATAGCATAAATGAGCTCAAATTATCTTCTTAAAGGCCGGAACTCTCAAAATTTTGGCCCATAGCCCTGTGTTTACAGATGAACGACTGAGGCTTGGCAAGAGTGAGTGAGTTTGTCCAGGGCACACATTAGACAGGGTCACACTAATACTAATGCCATCGCCTAAGACTCAAGCCTGGGTTTTATCTGCACTTCAGTCAACCTGTGTCCCAAAGAGTCATAAGTCTCAAAGAGTCATCTTGTAAATTCACGAGTGAATTGGAGATAGAGGAGGTTGGGGGGTGACTACAAAAGGGTAGCACAAGGGAGGTCACTGTCATGATGGGAAGGGGCTGTTAATCACAGATGGTGGAACAACAGGAATCTCAGATGTGATACAATGTCACAGAGCACGTTGTGCCCATGTCAAGTTCCTGATTTTGACATAGTCACCAAAGCTGTACTACCGCTCCTGGGGAACTGGACGCAGAGTACACAGGAGCGCTCTGTACTATCTTTGCAACTTCCTGAGACTCTATAATCATGTCTTCTTTACTTTTTAAAAGTTTCACTTTGTAAATAAATCAAATTCAACTTTTCTAAGGCTCGGTGCATACGAAATATTTGTTATTTTAAGTAAGCAGTTGCAGTCTCAGAAACCCACCAGGGGCTGCGATGAGTCAGCATCACCTGGATGGCAGTGAGTTTGGTATGGTATGCTTCCATACTTAGATGCTATTCGACAGATGTTCGAGCTTTTAAGGTATTACTCCTCGAACTAGGCTCGTCACTATTTCCTAGAGATGCTAACATCTTCTCACTCCCATTGGTCAATTCTAACTCATAATGACCTTGTAGGACAGAGTAGACTTCCCCCTGTAGGTTTCTGAGGCTGATCATTCAGGAGCAGAAGGTCCCATTTTTCTCCCCAAGAGTCATTGGTGGGTTTCTACTGCTGACCTTGCCATTAGCAGCCCAACTCTTACTCTTTTGTGTGCAATCTAGCTCCTTTCTAGCATCTTCTCTGACTCACTACCATTGAGTTGATTCCAATTCATAGTGACCCTATAGAACAGGGTAGAACTGCCCACATAGGTTTCCAAGACCACAACTCTTCGTGGGAGTAAAAAGCCTTGTCTTTCTTCACCGAATGGCTGGTAGTTTCCAACTGCTGATGGGTAACCACTATGCCACCAGAGCTCCTCCTAACATCTTAGTTATGTTGTTGTTACCATTGAGTTGGTTCCAATTCATAGAAACCCTATGTGCAATAGAATGAGACCACCCTCACAACGGTTCTTCTATTTGCATCCAGCCATGCAACCACTGTGCCAATCCATCTGATCAAAGGCCTTCCGCCAATCCTGTTGCCGCTGCATCTTCATATTATCCAGCTTCTCGGATTATTTGCTCAGCAAATAATATGGTTAATACCCATTGAATAAGTATGGCGAGAGGATGCAACTATAACACACACTTTTACTGACTTTAAATCATGCAGTAGTCCCTTATTATGTTCATACAACTGCCTCTTGATCCATATGCAGATCTACAGAGCACAGCATAATGTTTTGGGATTCCCATTCTTCTCAGGGTTATTCATAGTTTGTTATGATCCACACAGTCATATGCCATTGAATACTCAATAAAACCCAAGTAAACATCCTTCTGATATTCCCAGCTTTTAGCTAAGATCCATCTGACATTAACAATCATATCTCTTGCTCCACATCCTCTTCTGAATCCCGCCTGAACCACTAACAGTCCCGTCAATGTACTGCTGCAACCATTGTTGGATAATCTTGAGCAAAATTTTACTTGCATGTTATATTAATGATATTGTTCTATCATTTGAGCATTCTGTATTCCACAAATTACTGGACCCTTGATTGAGGCTCATGTCTTCAATGCCGCTTGGACATTTTCCTTCAGTACCATTGGCTCTTGATCATATACTACCTCTTGAAATGATAGAATGTTGACTAGTGTTTTTTGTTACTGTGACTTTGTGTATTCTTTCCATCTTATTTTGATGCTTCCTGCATCATTCAATATTTTGCCCATAGAATCTTTTAATATGGTAACCTGAAGCTTGAATTTGTATATGCATATATGCTATTTATTTAAACTATTGGAGAGCAGAGAGAAAAATAGTGCCGTAAAAAGTTATTGTGTTAAAACAACACCCTCATACTATTCTTTCTTAATTTCCAGGTTAAATTGCTAAATTGGACATATAAACATGCTTCCCTCTGTTATCTCTCTTCTCAGTTTGTTTAAACTACATAGCATTTGATTTAGCATACAAATTTTCTTTAAAAATAACCTTGAATGAGAAACACTCTGTTTGCTTCTCAGAGTGAATTTAGATTAATTATAAGGGTGGAGGTTGGATACATAAATGAATATGGAAGGACCATAATGACATTCAGAAAAATGCTTTTAAGGAACTTTAACGCACTGTATTTCTGCTGCTTCTGATATGTGTTGTCATGTCCACCAAACATCAATGAAAGAAGTTTATTCAACAATTTCAAAAGGGGGAAGTCAGCCTTTTTCCTTAGCAATTTGAAGCTTCCAATGACATTTTTCAAGACCATATTTCTTTATTACTTAAATAAGCTATTTTTCAGGGATTAAAATAGTTGGTGACCTTGTTTTAACTTTCCCTTTCATGAACTATAGACATGCCTCTTAGATACTTAAAAAAAAAGGAAAACAATCTGTCTAGGATGTATCAACCAGCCAGAATCAGATTTAAGGGAAAAGAACATTGATTCTTTGTCCTGGGCTAAATCTACACTAGGATAAACCAATTCAAATCACATTTTAAGTCCACCAAATATTTCATACCTTTTGATTTTAAAGTTGAAATTACTTAACATATCAGATAAACACCATTTAGTACATTAAATTTAGTTTACATTAAACCTTTTAAATTGTTGTTGTGGTTAGGGTTCATTGAGTCAGTCTGACCCATAGTGACCCTCCGCAACAAAAGAACAAAACACTGCCCGCTCCTGCCCCATCCTCACCCTAATGGTTCCTATCCCTGAGCCCATTTAATTAAAACACACACACACCATTTTTCTGACCCTGTAATTGATATGGCTAGAATTATGTTAGAATAGACACACTAATGACTCGATTACTGGACTTTACCATGTTTGTCACCTCATTTTGGAATTACTATCTGCACAGCACAATGGTATTTAATAAGGAAATAAATTATCATTCCATATGGATAGTTATATTGGTGTTCATACAGTTGATAGATGGCTTCATCCTCTGCTTTAATTCATTTAAATTTTTAGAAAATCGGATCAAAAATAATGTAGGACATTTTGGCTCTTGAGTCACAAAACATTTAATACATTGGTGCATGTGGAGGTAACCACACATCATGGAGTATACCTATTGACCCTATGTCCAACATGGTGTAATCTTCACCCTAGGAGAGTATCTAGACCCTCGTACTCCATAACATGTACTTATGGAAAGAAAACAACTAATTGATTCATGAATAAGCCAATGACCCCTATTTGTCATAGTGTAATGTGCTTTGGATGAAAAATCATTGAATATCCTATGCTAAGTACATAGGAAAATCCCAGAATGAAGTGTCTGAAAGAGAGATAATATTCATGGGGTGCCCATTTATTTCTCAAAATGGGCAAAATATAGTAGGTCAACTACAAGTCTAAAGGTTTTTGTTTCTTTTGCATTCCCAGTGCTTGGCCAGAGTTGATTTTCAATAAATGTTTGCCGTGAATTGATGAATTAAGGGAGCCATATACATATGCAGATAAGCACATGCTGTCACTGTCACTGCCAGCGAGTTGATGCCAAGTCACAGTGAGCCATAGGAGAGGATGGAAGTCCTCTGTGGGTCTCTGAGACTGCAGATCTTTACGGGAGTAAAAGCTCCATCTTTCTCCAACAGAAGTGCTAGCCCGGTCCCTATAGACGGAAACATCTTGCTGGGTGAAGTCGAGGGGGGATGAAAACGAGGAAGGCACTCAATGAGATGGTTTGGCTCAGTGCTTGCAACAATGGGCAGAACTGCTGTGGGTTTCTGAGACAGTAAATCTTTTTTTTGTTTGTTTGTTTTGTTTTGTTTTAATTTATTTTTTTTAACATTTTATTAGGGGCTAATACAACTGTTATCCCAATCCATATACACATCAATTGTGTAAAGCGCATTTGTACATCATTTCTCAAAACATTTTCTCTCCACTTAAACCCCCGACATTAGGTCCTCATTTTTCCCCTCCCTCCCTGCTCCCCCCTCCCTCGGCAGTAATTCTTTATGGGAGTGGACAGCCTTGTCTTTCTCCAGCAGCTAGCGGTTTCAAACTGCTGACCTGGCAGTTAGCAGCCCAGCACATAACCTATTGTGCCACCAGGGCTCCAACCATATGCTTATATATGAGAAAAAAATTAAAATCAAATTCAAAATCCAGGTCCAGACTACTTCCCGTGTGATCTTGTGAACTGGCACCTCTCCTGCAATTATCCTTATATTGAGATGAAGTTTTACTTCTAATTGTGATGTCTCACTGGTCACCCACTCAGAAAGTCTCCATTGAGCTGTCATGTGATGCCTTGCCAGATGTCTCCATGAGGGCCAGATGTTTCAACATTTGTCCCAAACTGGAAACCTGTGCACCGATTCAGTCTACAGATGATTAATTTTGCTTTTAAAATCAAGAGAATATTGATTAGTAAAATGTATAAATTCAAAATTGAACGACTAAGAGAATCTTATAAAAAATTCATGATTCCTGGCTTCCCTTAGACCAGTGGTTCTCAACCTGTGCGCCGTGACCCCTTTGGGGGTCAAACAACCCATTCACAGGGGTCGCCCGATTCATAACAGTAGCAAAATTACAGTTATGAAGGAGCAATGAAAATAATTTTGTGTTTGGGGGGGTCCCCACAACATGAAGAACTGTATTAAAAGCTCGCGGCATGAGGAAGGTCGAGAACCACTGCCCTAGAATATCAGTTGGAGTCTAGCAGTCCTCTTGGGGGCACATGCTCACTTGGCATACTCCCCACTACCTTCCCCTTTGACAGTGCACGTGTCCACTTAGCGGACTGTGTGAACCACCTGGTCCAAGCAAACTCCCAATCTGTGACTCTGCCTTAAATCTTTCTCAGATATAGGAGCCCTATTCCTGCCTGTAGGAAAATGGCGTCGGGGCTGCCCTGCGTCACTCCATAGGCACAAGCTGACCTCGAAGTGTCTTTTTTCCCCTAAGTGCTCAAGAATCTTTTTTAAAACTGTGTTCCAGAATATTACTTACTATTTCAATTCAGTATCACCAGACAATAGTGAAGAGATTCTTTCCTCTACTTCGTTTTTAAAAATCAGAAAAATGTTCCATGTCTAGATTTCTACTCATTTGAAAGATCTCATTTGTGGAATTCTTCAAAGGGCATTGAACTGTGTGCATTTGGCGTATACTCTCACCAGTTGTACCACTAAATCCCAAGCAATCATGAGACCGCCGGGAGGACTCTGCATTCCAACTTGGCCCTACATACAAACACATGGTACAAAGTGCTGGGCTGGCAATTGAGAGCCATTATTAGTATTTATAAATAGAAAACAACAGTTCAGATTACTTAGGGACAGCAAACAGTAAACAACAGATTTGAAGTGAATGAGCGAGACAGAAGAAGAATTGTTGCATTTGAATTACTGAATTGCAGGGACTGCCTAAAGAGCAAACAAATCTGTCTTGAAATAAATGCAGCCAGAATGCCCCTTCCAGGCAAGGGTGATGAGACTTTGTCTCGTACTTTAGGCATGTTGTCAGGAGAGATTGGACATGATGGAGAAGGACATCATGCTTTGTAAAGCAGCAAGGCAGCCAAGGTAGTTACTCACTGGGTTGCTAACTGCAAAGTCATCAGTTTGAAACCCACAACCACTCCTTGGCAGAAAGATGGGGCTTTCTGTTCCTATAAAGAGTGACAGTCTCAGAAACTCACAGGGGCAGTTCTACCCTGTCCCTTGGAGTCGCTGTGGGTCAGGAGCAAGCCGGGGGCGGTGATTTTGTTGTTGTTTTTGATTTGTTGTGTGTGACTAATTGTAGTGATGAGAGGGCAACATTATAAAATAAGAATGTCCTAAATCCCCCTGTAAGCTGGTTTTATGTGTTAAGTAAAGGAACGGAAACAACTAAGAAATGATCTATCTCTGAAAAGTATGGGATAAAATATAAATTTAATCTCAGAAGAATGCACATTTTCTTTTTCCCTGAAGAAAACTGCTAACCTTTAATGACCCACCCAACGACAGTTACTTGAGTTTAAAACCATAAAAATCAATTTAGGTTCAACTTACTAACGGTGAGTGTTTCTTCCCCAAGGGCAGAGCTGACATCTCTTACAGTATAAATAAAGAGGCGGGTGGAAAGTAATATTAACTAGTCTGATTCCTCCTTCCTAGTTTTTAACCTGTGCCCAGGGAACTGCCATTCATAATTTTGTCAATTTCACACCATTAATACGCATTAAACCAACTTTAAAAGGTATAGCATAATAATCTGAGTAGGAACCATTAAATCTAATGACACTTTAATGCATTTATCACAGTGATGCATGTCATGTAAAGGGCCATTTATATGTTTTTCCATAAGATAAAAGGGTTTTTACTGTGTAAACTTCATATTATCTAGCTGAGTATTTTTATTCACGATTGTTGAAGTGTGTTAAAATGGAAGGTGGTCATTATAAAGTTCTTTCCTATACTTAAACCTAAAGGAACATTTCCTATAGCTCTTAATTGTAGGGCTGTGTTTGGAGTGATTTGTCCATGGTGCTGAAATAAATTCTTTCTCAAAACCCAGTTACAAGGTTGGGTACAGGGT
>NW_022103896.1:29506845-29512250 GCF_000313985.2 Echinops telfairi
AATAATAAAGAAGGTAAGCGAGAAACAGGAAGACCTTGAAAGAGATGAGTTGGCACAGTCACTGCAATAATGGCTTCAAATAACTGTGAGGATTAAGCAGGACCAGGCAGCATTTCATTCTGCTGTGCATAAGATCGCTGTGAGTCAACATGTGAGAACAATCGTTTTGGTTAGGAATAGATACGAAACATGTCCTGTAACATGCTCACTCATTCTAAAATAAATCACCACAAAGGGTACTTAAGACAATAGAATTCCCTGGGCACCCAGCTGATCAGTGAACTCTTTTTAGAATAAAAAATTCTCATCTTTATTAAGGTTCATTTAAGAATTGTGCTGTTGGTATTGATCAGTGAGCACAGACAAATGTTGGTTAACACAATGAATAAACACTAACGACCTTCTGCAATGTTTGAATCTTGTCATGCACACAAGCTAAGGACACAGTAATGTGGTCAGTTCAATGAAAGTAAACAGGATGACTCTATGGTACCAGGATGATACCAAAGGACGTCTTAAGTGTAATTTATGGGCAGAAATGGACCTGTGGGAAGCTTGCTGATTTGTCAAAAAAGAAAAATCTCCATGTAGACTCTGGTCCATATTAAGGAAACACATCGAGGAAATTTCACAGGCACCAATCACAGTCTAGGAAACCCATGGGGCAGCTCTACACTGTCCCATAAGGCCACTCTGAGTCAGCATCCTCTCGATGGCAATGAGTTTGGTTTTAAAAAGTCAATAAGTGAGGAGTATTTTATATAAATGTATACATATTTATTTCAAGGATATGGACCATGCAATTAAAAGCTGGCAAGTCCCAAATGAGTGGGTCAGGTGTTAGACTGGAGGCTTCTTCCGACTTACGCAGTTTCAAGGGCTGACAGTCCAATCTTAGCAAATTAGAGGGCAGGGTGCTTGCTGACTCATGAGGCTGCAGGAGCTGATGGCTCACATTCCAAAACCAGGGGTCAGAAGGTGAAAAATCAGATGTTGGAACAAAAAAGGTCAAACTCTGAAAATGAGGGGAACTAACTTGATGGAAATTTTGGTACTCTTGATTGTGATACTTTGTGCAAGACATTTTTTCTAGCAAATTAAAATAACACTTATTAATATAATTAAACTATTTTATTTTTCTTTTACTTTATGGTCAGTAAACTAACTTTATATTAGTATTGTTTTCTTATGGATTGTTATAAGAGCTATAAGAGCCCCCAATGAAATGATTTAGATCTATATAAATAATAATAATAAAGAATGAATTCACAAAAACTCATCTCAACCTCTTTGAAATACAGTTTGGAAATTCTCATCCTTTCATTTTGCACTTCCTTTATTAATTACGGTGTCCTCACCATAGCAAGGGGTATGCATCTAACTCAATGTATGTATGAAGATTGACAGAATGAAACAAAAATAGCGAGCTCTTTCAACGTTTTGTTCCCAGTGGAATTCTTCTGGTAAGATCCAGGACAGGGAGAACTCTCCGGTGTCTTGTTTATTCTCTCCTGCCTCTTTTTGTACTGAGTGTGGCATGGACCCTCGCTGGAGACTTAAGAGAAAATGTTCCAGTCAAAGAAACTTAATTTTTGTTTCCAACAAGACCTATATCAAGTGCCCTAAACTTGAACAGCAATTGTAATATATAGTTATATCGAACCTACTTATAGATATTTAATTATAAACTTCATTAAGTCACTTTCTCATTCTGTTGCCTAGTCTGAAATCTTTTGTTTTTAGGTTGTATTTTTGAGGCCAACATTTTCCAACTTACACTCATAATTTAGCTTCCACCATTAATCAGCACTGAACACAAGTCAAAAGTTATATTGACCATGTCTGTAAAGAAATATTCAAAAACAAACAAACACCCTCACTGCCATTGAGTCCATTTTGCCTCCTGGTGGCGCTATAGGACAGAATACAACTACCCCCTTAGGTTTCTCAGGCTGTGAATTTTTAGGGGAGCAGAAATCATGAGTCTCCCTTGGACCAGATGGTGAATTCAAGCTGCTGATCTTGAGGTTGGCAGCCTTGCACATAATCCACTCAGGGTGCCTGTGTAAAGGAGTACTGTTTTGGGATTAGGAAACATCAACTTGTAGAATCGTTATATTAAAGCACATAATCTTAATACGTTTTCATTTCAATATTCAGGTAAGAAACTTAGAAATTAAAATTTAACTAAACCCAAGAGTGGGAGGCAGATGCAACTTTCTGCTCTAGTAAAGATCCCCAGACCCAGAAACCCACAGAGCACAGCTCAACTTTCTCTGTCCTGCAAGGTTGCTATGAGTTGCAATCAACTCAGTGGTAGTGAGTGATTTTTGTTTTGATTTTATTCCCAAGAATATGGAAAACAAAAATGAGGAGCAGATGCCAGGGGCTTAGGTGGAGAGCAAATGTTTTGATAATGATGAGGGCAAAGAATGTACAAATGTGCTTGACACAATTGATGTATGTATGGATTGTGATAAGAGTTGTATGAGCCCCTAATAGAATGATTTAAAAATATATATATGGAAAACATCCTGGGTACTGGCAATGCCAAAACACCCATTTTCCTCACTGGAAAAGAGAAAAACCAATCTGCTTTGCTTTGCCAAAAAGATGACCAACTTATTCATTAGATGAAATAGAATTGATACATTCACTAGTACTGTATATATCAGTACATTTCCATAGAGGCTTATAAATTAAATGTATTATAGCTTGATGACTTGCTCTATCATGTTCTCAGTTATTCAGCTCCTGAGATCATTGATGAACTACTACATGAAACATTTTTTACTTTTTAAAAATTGCAATTAGATACTAATCCTCTGATTTAAATTTTCCTATCACAATGAAGAGTGGCATTGTTTTTGAAATTAAGCTTTTCTTACCCTTAAAAATACATCCTACCAGCACATTAATAAGTCACAGTTAGTTTTTCCCTCTCCTGATGGTCTGAATTTTTCCTCACATTTTCATCACATTGCCCTATACCTTGATCTACAGTCCTGAGGAATTTCTTCCTTGTTTATTTTTTATCCTGACTTCTTTTATATGCCAGTGAATAATATACAGACCGGGAAGAAGTGAGGGGTAATAAAATATTCATAGACATACTCTTGACTTACTAGCATTCACAAAAAGTAGGAAAAATTTTTTCTCCGTGTTTCGAATATATCTGACCAAATGAGGTCACATACCAATAACATACCCTGACCGCACATTTCCAATGGCTCAGATTTACACGTTTATTGCACGGCTCATTTTATTAGTACGCCAGAGATGTCCCATCTTGTGGGACTTCTTTTTCCCCATCTGGATTTTTAAACTGGTAGCTTTGTCAGACTACATCAGTGTTCCCTGAGCCAGCAGGATCAGGAATGCAAACTGCAATTTTAGCATTAGCATTCTCCGTGGAACAAAGGGTGGGGCCTGCAGTCCTATCCGCCAGTGCAGCTCCCAGGTTTCAGTTCTCGGGACTGACAGTCACAGCAATGACTCCTGCGTTCATTTAAACCAGCCACCCACCCTGGACGCCAGGACTGAAGACTCCGATAAGGCTATTTGCCTACCCAGGGGCTTTTCCTTACTTCTTCTTTCTCATAGGTAAGTTTGCTTTCGGTGATAAAGGAGTAATATATGCATTAGTGGGGGTTAGATTTTTGTCAAAGATTCAAAGATGTGTTAAAAAAAACTATGAAAGAAAATGGGATTAGTGAAGATTTATTTTCATAAAGTGCTGCTGATTTTTTCCAAAGAAGCTTAATTTAGGAATCGGAAGGGATCTGGAGAAAATTTAAGTTACGAGTGAGCTAACAAAGAATCTGCAATGCATGATTCATGATTCCTTCAAAGAAACTCTAAATCACATATCTCACAAATCATGCCTGATTTGTCATTTTGGTCAAATGCAGATACCAAACTCTTTTCTGTCTGCTTCACTCTGAGTCCCTTCATCTGACAGTCAAGGAAAGAGCAGTGAACTAGAGTGGTGCTAGCCATTCCACACTTGCCAACTGGATAGCTGTGGAGAGAGTTTCTATCCAGCATTTATGCCAGATGAGCGAATTTTATACAAGATGCTTTACCATGCAATGTAATTGAGAATTAATGCTCTTGATCCAGGCACACTTTTAATTAAATAAATTTGAACGTGACACGTTAGTTGTTTTGAAGATGCACAAATTGAATGCTTCTCTAGCATATGAGAATTTATACATGTTCTGGTTGGGAGCTGTCACACACTGAGATTAAAATGTCATCTCTGTGCTGGAGTATTTATTGGTAAACGCTCTAGTGTATAGATTTTCAAAAGTAGCTATGTATTAGTTTGATTTACAATTTGATGCATACTTATGCAGGTGATACTGGGTTTTAAATAGAGCTACTTTCCTATAGGTTCTAGTTCTACTTGGCATTAAATGGGCTCCAGTTAAGTTCCCACACTAGCCAACAGGGGCAGGCAATTTTCACTCCAGGAAGGATTGTATTGGTTTTGTATAAATTCAAATATCTATCCTGAAGTGATGTGGATTGGTATCCAAAATATCTCACTGTGAACCACATTAAAAAAACCCGTTTCTTTATTGGGGCTTAGATTTTATTCAAAGATTTGTTGTTTAAAAATTAAGGAAAATATGGTTAGTGAAGATTTATTTTTGTGGAGTGTTGTTTAGCCTAATTCTTCATACCCACCTTGTGCCCCAAACCTCATCCCATTTGAAGTCCCATGGAGGCAATTTCAGTACAACTGTAGAAGAATAGGGCTTTTGTTGGGATGGGGCAGGGACCCAAAACAATGTTTCCCAACCTTAACTGCGCATTCGGATCATCTGGTTAGCCCAAGAATCAATATTTTCAAAAAAACTCTCCAGGTAATTATAGGGCTTAGTCAAAGTTAAGAATCATTGCCTTAGAGCTACCTCTTTTTCTGAATATATATATATATATATCACTCTCCATTCCAGATAGTAATGTTGTACCAGAGTGTGGTTTATGTACTTAGGAGAAAAATTGGGGGTGTCAAGATTGATTTGACAACCGGAGTTATGGGACATGATGAATAAAATACAATCAATGGGTTGCAAATATGTTGAACTTTGAGAACGCAAAGTAAAATGTCTCATAGAAAAGCGCTGCATTTGGAGTTTGGCATGAAAGAGGAAAGAAGTTGTGCTGGAGCTGTTCGGCTCTGTTCATCACAATCCTCCTCTACCCGAGATTCATCTCAGTCTCCTGAGTCTGGAAATACCTGAGCCAATTTCCTCATCTAGAAAAATAAAATGGCTAGACTTCTACTTTACTTGCCAGTTTCTTGAAGGGCTCAGGGAATAAGATATGTTCAAAGTCTAACTTGGTGACTGACACACAGTGAGTGCTTAAATATAAGTTGCTACCTGACTTCTCCA
>NW_022103896.1:29512744-29527418 GCF_000313985.2 Echinops telfairi
ACCCTCTTCCAGCCAGTTTTTATAGTTCACTAAGTGCCCTTTGAAATCCTTTCTTTCTCTGAAATGTTAATTTGCTTAAGAAGATGAATGTTGCAAACTTTTGGGTTTTTTGTAAGGTTCTTTGTAGGGTTGGGTGAACCTAGGGGTCCACGTTTGCTAATAGGAGGCATAGCACCAGGCCTATGTCTTTCTGAATGCAGAGGTTGAAGAGCAGAAATTATTGATTAGACATGGATCTACAGAAACAAGCTAATTACTACTTTTTAAAAGTTCGGTCACTTATCTTAAACTTTTGGCCTGTGGAAACCTTTTAGTCTCCACACTCTTTAACAAGCATAAAGGATCTTGTGTTAGTTTCAGCGTCCAGAGCCACATCTTCCTCCTTTTAATCAAGCCTCTCATAGGTTATTTCACTTCATTACTTTCTTCACCTTTCAGTGCTATTAGGCTTCATCTTCAGGGTGAGTCATTTTGGAGATTTATTAGTGGAAGGTTTGGGCAACTCCTTCGTTTGAGAATTTGAGAAACTCCTTCGTTAGCCTTGTATATCAATCAGTACAGAATATTAGCTGATATCTGTACATCAAAGGTTGAAGATTTATACATTATTTATTTATTCTGTTGTAGAAAAGCACAAGTAATTACATCAGTTTACCTGTAAGGTGTGTAGATTTTGATATACAACATTTTATAGAAATATACTATATTTATTTTATGTAAATATAATACTATAGTTCATTAGTAAAATAACACTTATAGTTATAAAAATAGATTCAAAGATGAATACAAACAATCTAAGGTAAATTAATATTTTCCTCCATTATCCACTCTAAGAGTTAAAACAGTCATTTAAAATATCAGTCAACAAGGGAAGCCCCAATCAGAGCCAAACTGACCCCTTCCCTAGACGTATGTGCTACAGAGGACAGCACTAAAACTACAGGTTGGGGAAAAGGGCCGGTATGCCACACCATGTCCACCGGGAAGCAAACCAAGAACGAAAAGGAGAGAGTGAGGGTGCAGACCCCCTATCGGCACACCAAGCCCACAGGATGATGTCCCTGTATGGAGCTGCTAAGGCACAGAGAGGTCTGCAGGGCCGACAACAGTTCAAGACATGAATTCCCCTCGCTGAAGCATACCACGACAGAGGACACATGGCAGGGAGCCCTCCAGTCTGAACCCCCCACAGCTGGATGAACCAAGAAGGGAATGTAACAGGTCAGCAATGGGAGCAAAGCAAAGCCACAAAGCCCCTGAGGAGCCCCAAAATTGACTTCAGGCTGGGAGGGGAAGGTCGTGGAATTCCCCCAGGACCATTGGGGAGATAGTCATAAAGGTCAGTGAACAGACTGGAATTATGTATGCTTTGGGTTTGTTTGTTTGTTCCTAGTTATTATCTTTTTCTGTTCTTTTTACTCTTTTTATTTCATTTTTTGTTTTCTTTTTGCTTTCTCTCTGTAATTGTTGGTTTTGCCTACCTATATAAGATAGGCATAGGAAGCAAGCTGGAGGAGAAAGCAATGGGACCGATGGTTCCGGAGGGACTTGCGGGGAGGAGACGGGAGAGGAGAGCAAACAATGCCATAGATGGGAACAAATAGGGTATTAAAATTGACGAGGAGGATGTAGAGATGCTGGGGGGTTTAGAGCAACAGCAATCTAGCTGAGAGGAATTACTAAGAGGCAGAAGAAGGGTGAGCATACTGTTGGGGCAGGAAGAAAGTAAAAGGAAACAGGAAATATCTAGGAAGTAAACCTATGGATAGAGGTGTAAACATAGGTGTGTACATATGTAAATACATAATTCATAAAAATAGAAGTCTTGGCCAATGTACATATATTTATATGGCAATACATGAGGTAGTAGATGGACTCTGGGTCTCTGCTTCAGGCCTGCCTCAACACAAGAACACTTTGTTTTAACAACCTCCCATTCTGTGATGCTCACACTCTGGCACAATCACTGAAGACAAAATGGGTGCATAAGCAAATGTGGTAAAGAAAGTGGATGGTTCCTGGTTATCAAAAGACATAGCATCTGGGGTCTTAAAGGCTTGAAGTTAAATAAGCGGCCATCTAGCAGAGAAGCAACAAGCCCACTTGGAATAAGCACACCATCCTGTGCGATCATGAGGCGTCAACAGGATCAGGTAACAGGCATCAGAAGACCCAAAGCAAATAAACAAACAAACAAACCCCCCACCTGTCCTTATTGTTGAGAATAAGGACAGGTGGGGGGTTAGAGCAGAGCCCTAAAATCTGTACACAATGGGACATCCTCTCACAGAAGTGTCACAAGCAAGGGATGGGTCAACCAGGGCACATTATAGCATCAATGAAACACAATATCCTTTGGTTCCTTGAGGCTTCCTCACTCCCCACTGTCATGACCCCAGTTCTGCCTTTCACTGCAGCTAGACTGGAGCATGTGCACAGGTACAGATAAGGCATAAGAGCTCACGACACATGGAATCCAGGAACAGGAATGGGAATAACAATACCAGGAGGGTAGCAGGAAGGTGGTGAGAGGAAGGAGGAACCGATTACAATGATCCACACATAAACACACACACCAACGGGATGAACAACAAAAACCATGGGAAAAGGGAGACAGTGGTCGGTGTAAGATATGAAAATGATAATAAATTATAATTTATCAAGGGATCATGAGGGCGGGGGTGTGGAGGGAGGGAAAACGAGGAGATGATACCAAGGACTCAAATAGTAAAAGTTTAGAAAATAACGGTGACAACCTATGTACAAATGTGCTTGATACAATTGATGTATGGGTCGTTATAAGAAAGAGTCCCCAATAAAATGATCTTTTAATAAACAAAATCCAAAGCAGAATAAAAATAAAATATTAGAAGATTGTTGAAATTTGACAGTATATGTTGAATATAAGAAACATAGTGAGTGATAATTGCACTATTATCAGGAGTATAAACACAACGATCGGTTTTACTAATGGCACAGGTGCCTTTGGTGTAGTAGTTAAGGATGTAGAGGTCCTTTCGTTGAGAACATCATAGTCATTTACTATTTATTTCTAAGGGTCCATGTGTAGAATAACTTAAAGCACTCCGAGTGTATTTTGTTGGAACTTTGACATGTATCATAACATCTACTAATCCTATTTGTGGTACAAACTTTAAAAGGAAGCTAAATGATCAGACCATTAAAATATAGGCCTGTACCAACAAGCTTTTAAAGGTAGGGTGGCAACTGGAAGCTGTTGTTCAACCTCAGTCCATTCCAGATGGGAGCCGAGACCAGAGGTTAGAAATGCATAACCAAGTGCTTTGGGCTAATCAAATGACTAACATCAGTGGATGAGAAAAATCCTTACCATAGAATATTTTGTCACCAACATAGTATTTTTAGTTACCAAAATAGCTGATTCTTACATTAAAAAGGTGATAAATGGTGATGGAGTGGAGTTTTTTTATATCTAGAAAATAAAATATTAAGCATCAGAAATATTCTCATATAAACCTTAATAATAATTCTTTTGTCACCAACATAGTATTTTTAGTTACCAAAATAGCTGATTCTTACATTAAAAAGGTGATAAATGGTGATGGAGTGGAGTTTTTTTATATCTAGAAAATAAAATATTAAGCATCAGAAATATTCTCATATAAACCTTAATAATAATTCTTTTAATTTACTCAGTCTTATGTAATAAAGTTTAATTCTATGTAATTCTGGATCAACAATAGTCTGAAAACTTTTGTCAGGTTCTACATAAGAGTTCTAAAAATCTTGATTCAGTCTAATGATATCCACATTCAAAATATTATAGTCGTTTTCATAAGTCAGGTATGGTCTATTTTGCTGGAATATTTCAGTCAAGCATTTTCAGTGAATCAGGAAAGTAAAACGTAACTGCAGACCTCAACTGTAAACTGGCCATGCTTAACTTATAATAATTTGTAAAGTGAAAGATAATAATTAATTACCGAAGGAATGCAAAGCCAGTAAAGTGCAAAGCCAATCAGTGAAATAAAAAACTCTAGGCAAAAATAAATTTAAACATGATTGACCTTATTTTCAAAGAGCTTCAAATAATAATCTTGAGTCTTAATACTGAATATTCAATATATATATTTTTTTCAAGGCTATCAAGTTCCTAAACATCTAAAAATAGTGATAAAAACTTTCTGAGTAATTGCAATGGGTGAGTTTAAATAAAATCTGCGTGAATTGTTCATATTAAACTGATGATCTTAGTTCACCATAAAAAAACTTGAAAAAATACAACTCTGTAAGTAAACAATGTGAATTCCCTAGTTAAAACCATTGGCTTTGATGATAGTCAATTAAAAGGAAGCCAAGTTGGCAAATGAGATAATAAAAGTATGACATAATATTATGTGCTTGTTGTTTAATATAAATTAAATGCTACTGACACAATTCAAAGAAAATTCTATACTTCTGATTTGACAAAGCATTTTGTGTAATTCATTACATATTGAATACATCTTTTTTAGTACTTTTCTCTTTATAAAACAGAAATAAATCTTTTGTGCCTTATCATGAAACTTCAAAGTTGTTATGAGTTTATTGTGTTACCAAGAGGAAATACAGCGATGCCTCGGTTGTCGAGTGGCTGCAAGTTTGGACACTCCACGACTCCAACAGCAAAGTCTGAAAAATATCTGCCGAGTGTTCAAAACTTTGCTTGATCGTAGAACTGAAAATCTGACTTGAAAAAATGTATATGGGCCAACCGTGAGTCCCATATCTAGTCTCCCCTCAGACACAAAAGGGTGAAGCTGCAGAATAAGTGCCGCTCTTGCTTGTGTAGTATGTGAAAACTTTCATCACTGCTTTGTGTGTGTAGGTTTTATTTTCATAAAATATCATAGCCATGGCTTCAAAGAAAGTTACCAGCAGTAAAGCTAAGAGGAAAACTGTGAGAACCGATAGAGTTAAAGAAATCATTGCAAAATTTGAATCGGGTCACCACTTGTCTGATTTGGCAGCTGAATACATGGCTACGTCGATATTATCAACATTTTAGAGGGAAAAATGAAAAGGTGTGAAATCATTAACCGTGAAGCAGACACGGAGACCATCAAAGAAGTTGAAAAGTACTGTTAATTTGGGTAAACCAAACAACTGGGTGGCAGTAGTCTAGCCAAGACAATGATATGCGAGAAGGCTCAAAGTTTTTATAGTAATTTCAAATCCTGGAAAAATGAATTTATAAGTGTGATTTGACATGGGGACCTCAGAGCCAATTATTTGGTTTTCCATTATTTCTTTTGGTAAATATACATTCAATTCTCTAACTTTTGGGGGGTTCAAGACAAATTTGCAACAAATTGAGTTCAGAAACCATACTGTACTTGAATTATTTAACCAAAGATCTTTAAATGTAAAAGCTATAAATTTTTCCAAAGCTGGGCAGCTTAGTTTCTGACTCAGGAATTTATTTTGTTGAACCACTGCCACTGGGGCAAATTGCCCAAAGTATAAAATTACTTCTTGTACCCAATAATCAAAGAAAAATTTGTTGCCTTAATAGTAAGAAACCCAATTACTTGCCTTATATGCTATTTGACATTGAAGCTCTTACAAATTCTCATAAACTACCCATTCAAATTTTCAGCCACAGCAAATAAGGATTTTAACCATAACAACTAAATTGCTTTTTATTAAACCTTTTAAATGTCCTGTCTTTGTTAAACGAGTGCTGATGACATAGTGGGTTGTGTGGGGGGCTGCTAATTGCAATATCAGCAGTTGAAAACCACCAGCCGCAGTGCAGGAGAAAGAGAGAACTTTCTACTCCTGTAAAGATTTAGTGTCTTGGCAATTCTACTCTGCCCTGTAGGGTTGAGTTACAGTCAACTCAATGGCAGTGAATTTGAGTTTTGAGCCCTTGTTACATATCTTTTATAATACAACCTTTCAAGTAGTAAAAATGAAAACACACACATACAGACACATCCTTTCTCTGTGGAAGGTCCCCTGGTGGTGTAATGTATTGCACATTCATCGACTGACCACAAAGTCAGCAGTTCGAACCCAACACCTACTCTGCAGGAGAAAGATGAGGCTGTCCTGCTCCAGTAGAGGTTTAAAATCTCAAAAACCCAAAGGCACATTTCTACTTTGTCCTTGTGAGGTTGCTCTGAATCAGAATCGACTCTATAGCGGTGGGGATTTTTGTCTTAAGCATAAAAATGTAAGATTGTAATGAATGAACTCAATATCAGTAGGTTACCTAGAAAACTTGGAAATTAATTTAAGTCAATGTATCATAAATCGTAATCACTGTTGGAGTAAATTATGGCTAAATAGTTCATATTGCCATTCAAACCTTACTATTTCTTTTTTTTAACAGTTTTATTGGCATATAATTTACATAATTCCTTTACTGGGAGGGTAGAGAGAGAGTGGGTTGGAAAGAGGGAACCAATTACAAGGAATTATATGTTCCTGGGGGATGGACAACAGTAAAGTGGGTGAAGGGAGACATCGGACAGGGCAAGATATGACAAAATAATAATTTATAAATTATGAGGGAGAGGGGAGCGGGGAGGGAGGGGAAAAATGAGGACCTAATGCTGGGGGCTTAAGTGGAGAGGAAATGTTTTGAGAATGATGAGGGCAATGAATGTACAAATGTGCTTTACACAATTGACGTATGTATGAATTGTGATAAGAGTTGTATGAGCCCCTAATAAAACGATTTTAAAAATTTACATAATTCAATGGTTCAATCATATAAAGGGGAATTGTACAATCACTGCATCATTGATCTTAGAGCATTCCCTCCTCCCCCAATCCCCCACTTTCCCTACGGTTGAATCACCTTTAAAATGAGTTGTGCAATCATGATCAGTTCTAGTGCTCCCTCCCCTCTCACCCTTTCATTATTTACTCCCGAAATCCTCTTTCCCTCCCTAACGACCATCCCTCACCCTTGTATTCCCTATAACACTTTGTATCAGTTATTATCATTACTTATCTACTCCTCCTGTGCTTCACAGCTGGGAAACCTCACAGGAAAAACAATGAACAACAGCTCACACTAAGTTGTTAAGGATAAGATTTCATTGTTTTAAAGACAAAAATGCAAATGTGTCAGTGGGAGAAGACCCCTATCAACATTCACAAAACTATGGAAGAAATGCCTGTCATGGAGCAACTAGGAGCTTCTTGCACCCAGTACAAATTCAGGTCATGTCTATGGGAAGTCAACTGGCCAGTATTGAGTTCGATCCAGCATAATCAAGATTACAATGGTCTCTGCCTGTTAGTAGGGCTGTTTCCGACTCTTGCCTTTGGCTAGAGTGGATCTGCCAGTGGCTTGGTCTGATTATGTACTTTGCAGATGGGTTTTGGGCTCCCACTGTCCTCCATACATAGCCTTCTACAAATCTGGTGTTCTTAATTTTAGCTCAGATATTTTTCTCTTCACCATATTTGAATTTTGTAGTCATCTTTGGATCACAGAACGTGGTGGGCTTCTTCTGGGTGGACTCAGTTGATTCCTCACTTAGAGAGCTGGTTGTTTGAATGCGAGCGTTTAAGACCCCAGACACTATTTTTGTTGATTGCCAGGTACCATCTACTTTCTTCACCACCCTTGTTTTATCTTCAGTGATCATTTCATGAAGGTGGGTATCAAGCAAGGCCATGTTGTAAGAACTAATTATTCTTAAGTTGGAGCTACAAACCTTCACTATTCCTTATATGTTCTCAATCTAACCATAGTTGGGTTTGGTTTTTTTTTATGTTTCTTGGTGTTTTGATTTTCAATGATGGTGACCCAATTTCCAGAAACTGGATGATAGCATTTGTCTTATTTTGGACTTCATTAATGTACACGTTAGTTTACCATATATATTCATGTATAAGCCAAGTGTTTTAGCACATTTTAATGCAGTTTTTATGGTAAAATTAGGTGCCTCGGCTGATATCCGGGTCAGCTTACACTTGAGTATATACGGTATCTTATTTCTTTTGTCTTAAGAAGGCATTTACAGGTTGGGAGAGGTCTTTTCAAAAACTCTCTAGAGTGGTATAGGTCTCAGAGGCTCATTATCAAGAAAGAATTGGTTAATGTCAATTTATTCATACATATTTAAGTTGGGTAGGTATTTTGAAAGACAAGCAGTAAATTGTTCTAATTCTGCAATTAATAAAAAGTACTCATTTTCTCCAAATAAAGCATATTTCATGTAATTTCTAGATTGTTTCTTAGAACACTTTTGCTTTTAAGAATTTGCTTTCATGCTAGTATAAATGCAAAAACCCTTTTCAGAACAGGACCATTTTCAGTAATTCCTAGGAGTGCTCAGACGATTTCATTTGTGTAAGTGCTTATTTATTATTAAATTGACCCAAGTAAATTCTTTGAAGGACTATTTTGATCTGATAATATCATGTATGGAGCCCTGGTGGCATAGTGGTTAGGTGTTGGGCTTCGATCCATATGCGCGGTAGTTCAAAAACTCCGCAGCAGCTCTGCTGGAGAAGGACCGGGCTTTCTACTCCAGTAAAGCAGTTACAGTCTCCGAAACCCACAGGGAGGTGCTGTGAGTCAGCATGGACTCGCTGACAGTGAGAAAGAGAATAATACATGTGGAAGTATGAAATGATAACATGTTGATAACTATCTTTTGCATGCTCTGTAGGATCCTTTAGAGAAGCAACCTAGCATAATTTTTCCTTTTTAAGGCTTTATTATATCAATCGAAATAAATAGTCCACTTTTTAAGTACACATAAAGGACACATTTATGTAAAATTTACAGAAAATTTTCTTAATGTGGCTACTGAAAGCCTAACGTATAAGACGGGGACAAGAAACAGCACGTAAAACTCGCAAAAGGTCACAGCCCTGTGAGACTACCTCAAAACTCAGGCTCACACTGATCACCAAAACAGACACACTATGGGAGCCCAGCTTCTTAAAAGTGTACACACATCGCAATCTAGATGAGATTGAGTCAGTTCAGCAGAAAAACAGGTCTGAAATAAACTCAATTATTTGCCAGAGTCTCAAGTAGAGGAATTGTATTCAAACTAAAACTGAGGATTAAACAAAAGTCCTCACACACACAAAAACAAACCTGCAAATGGGAACACGTGTTTCCAAATGATCACTGAACTTCTAAATTGCGGTGTATATTCGGTATATAGTATTTATGAACACAAACCAACATCCTGGTAGGGAGGACCACCAGGCTCCCTTTTCAAGGATGTTCAGAATCTTATTCTCTTAAATGGAACTTTAGTTTCCCTGAGTCAAAAAAAAAGTAGCTAGCAGGCAGTCAGCCACAGGACTTGGTCAGTGTGCTGTTCTGCAGCGTCCCTCCATTGCATGAGTTTGCTTGCAGTCGGTGGGGAGGCTGGTGCTCCCGTCCCCTCAGCTCATCCTTTGTGCAGGTGCTTTCTCTCAGGGCACCTAAGATGCTTGATCTAGAGACCTGTGGCCACATCTTTTTCGCAATTTAAAGACTCCAGGGTTCCTTTGTCACAATCACATGACACCTGGTTTCATTTTTTCTGACTTTATTTCATTTTGCCAGCTACAGACCTAGTTTCTTATTTTAGACTTTAAATATACTCGTCCCGCTTATTGGAAAATATCCTAAATTGGCCACGCATTTAACAAACTGTCATTTGAGAGCTCAAGCCAAAATCCAAGTACACACAAGACTTAGACCCACAATTCTTGGCCATGTCACAAGGCAGCTTTCCACTAATAAATCAGTTGTTTTCTGAGACAGTCCTACATGCCAAGATTCACGAAACTCCCAATGATGATTAGAGTTCCCACCGCCCACCAGGCAGCACTTCCAATGTCAACAATTCGAAACAGAAATGCAAACAGCAATGATTAGAAGAACTGCTACACAAGGCGCGGGGCTCAGATTCTAAGACGGGTTGTTTGCTTGTTTGTTTGTTTGTTTGTTTTCACCTGAGCAACCTCAATATAAAGCCGAGACTATGGAGTGCGGTCAGCTCCGCTTGATACTGAAGCAGGCATTGATCTGGGATCACAGCGGCTACCTAGGGAATCCCTGACACCAGAAATGTCAACAAAATTCTGAGAATGGACTCACAGTGTAAAGCAATACTGGAGATGTATTACCTGATCAACAATTGTGGATTGAGGAACATACAACTTGGACCATGAATTCCAAAGAAATGTGGCAGCCGCAGGCTTACTGTCATCAGAGGGGAACAAAGGAAGTCTGAGAAGTTCAGGCAGTTTTATCTGTTTTTTTCAGAAATTTAGTAAAATGCCCTTTGAAATCCTTTCTTTTCTGAAATGTTCCTTTGACTTAGAAGACAAATGTTGAAATCTTTGTTTTGAGGGTTTTTTTCTGGTTTTGTTTTGGGGGCAGGGGCAGTGCCTGTGGAGCTGAGACAGCCACTCCCTGTCTAGAATGCAGAAATTAAAGGAGCAGGAGCTGTTGATTATACATAAATCTATGGAAATAAACTGATGATTATTTCTAAAAATTAGGTCGCCTATCACCATAAACATTTTCTCTGTGGAACCAGTTAGCAGTCATGCTCTTCCGACGTGGCCCAAGTCATCTTTTAATTACATAGCCTCTGTTCATCAAGCTATGACTCTCAGCACAGACAATGGTAGGGGTTTTTTCTACTACATTTGAATTCCTGCTTATTTATATTTGGGGCATAAAACACTTTATGCCATATAGTGAAATTGGGATTAGACTATTGTCCCTCACATGGAGGTCCCAGATTCCAAGGTCCTCAACTGCAGCTTATTAAGCTTAAAATGACTTGCATTTGCTATATTCGTTCTCACAGTGACAGCCAATTACATGAAATTAAGGGTGGTCGTTGTTGGTTCGGAGTTTTTCCTAAGTCAGCAACTAAAACTCTCTACGCTATATACAGAAATGAGGATGGAGAAGAGGTTGCTTCTGCAGTTTAATTGTATCTGTTTCTTTTCAATATTTCACTTTTTACTGAAACAAATGGACAAAGATAAACATAACCTGATATTAAGGAACATGATTTCATCCCTGCCCTCTCAAAACACCATGAATTTTAGCACCTGCTTTATAAATTCACTGTGCCTTCATAAGTGAGCTTTTAAAAATGTTTTTACTAAAGGGGAACCGATCACAAGGATCTACATATAACCCCTTCCCTGGGGGACGGACAACAGAAGAGTGGGTGGAGGGAGACATTGGACAGTATAAGACATGACAAAATAATAATAATAATTTACAAATTATCAAGGGTTCATGGGGGGGGCCTGGGGATAGAGGGGAGGGAGGGGGAAAAAGGAGGAGCTGATACCAAGGGCTCAAGTAGAAAGCAAATGTTTTGAGAATGATGAGGGCAATAAATGTGCAAATGTGGTTGAAAAAAATGTTTCCACTAACTCATCTCTAATTCAAGTAGGGGAGGAATAATTAAATATTCATAACATATATACAGCACATTAATTAATTCCTAGCCCCTAATCAGCTGAACCTTCTTGCAAGAAGCATGTACAAAAGAAAGAAAGAAAAAGCATGGACCCTTCAAAAATGTACCAATGATTATTTTTATTTTTCTATTTCAATAAACAGTGTTTCTGAAATGCATGGAAGAAAACGAATCTGTAACTTCTCAAATGTGGTTATCACTCAGATTACTTTAGGGTAAAGTTCTACTGGCCTTATTCAGGTGGTTGAATTTACATCCCAGTGGCATTTGGTACCCCGGGCATCACTATAAAAATATGCCTGAGAAGGGCCATCTGCCTTCTTCCTTGAGTTTCCCTCTAGCCCCACTCTGAATGATCCTTTGAGGCTTAGGCTGATTGTACATCTCAGAGGACACATCTGAGAGAAGGCTCAGTGAGTATGTATCCCTTCTATCTTGCATAGCATGAATAATGTATGAGAAGCTTATGAAATATGTACTCACATAGCCTTCCTCTATTTTAAAGAAAACACTAAGCCACACCCATAAGAAGAAAAGAGAAAAAAACTCAGAAAATGTTTATCAAATTAGTCTCTAACTTCATAGGACATTGTTGTAAAGAATGAGTTTCTACATGTAAATTGGATACCATCTTGAATTATATAACCCGCTAACTTCCCTAAACCACATGATCATGTTGTGGTGTGAAAAATAAAGGAGATTGAGTTCACCGTATCAAAAAGAATTATCCTGGCAGGGGGATTTGGGGATCTCAACATTGCACAGTTCCTTGATTTTAATGCTTTGCAGTCCAGCTATTCATACATGATGACTATGCGATAAATTGTAAAGAGCAAATCCCTTCACTGAGAGGATTCCTCATTTGTGAGGGGCTGCCTCCGCCCTGCCTTCAGCAGAACACGTGTGAGCACAAAAAGGAGGCAGTCAGCATTGGAGTTTCCTTTGATATCGAAGAGAGTGAAGCAAGCATTCTTGTTCTCTCTCTTTCTCTTTAAGATAAAGAGACAATAATTACATCATATTCCCAGAACTATACAAGGAGGCTTCAGAAGTTTGCAGAAGAATTCCATTATCTTTTGATTGCATTTTCCCGTGAACTTTTTGAAGAACGCTCATTTATGTCAGGAAAAGAAGGAAGAGGGTTAACGTGAGGGAGTGAAGAAGGTAGAAAGGAAAGAAGAGAGGAGGAAGATATCAAAATATGTTCACTGTCCTATTATGATAGACGATTACGGCGCTGCCTTAACTCTCTCTTTCACTCTCTTGTTTTTTTGGAGGAAATGCAGGAAAGCATACAAAATGAACATACTGTATAGGTATTTCTGCTATTGAAGCAATTTTTATAATGGAATTATAATCAGAATTTAACTCATCAAGGCTTATATTCTGTCAGTATTCCCACGGAACTTGCCAGAAAATTCCAAAATTGTATAGCCTTACTTCACGAAAAAGAATGACTATAGAAACCAAATAGGCAAGTCACATTTTTATGAAACAGAATCAATGAATGGAAGAGAGAAAAAGAGGAGAGAGGGGGGAGAATAAAGGAGATTAAAGGAAGGGAGAAAAGGGAAGAATCAGGGTTAATTGGTAAAAACTGAAACTCTAGCAGACATACTGTGAATGTCTTTTAAGTTACACTATAGAAGCACACTCCCATCTATATCTTTATTTTAAAATGCGAACCAAAACAAAACTGCCCGCAATAGACCTATGTAACAAGTATTATAGGAAAACTCTTGAAGTACGTATCAGGAGAAATTTAGAAATCAAATGAGCTAGTATATATGAAAATTATTTTTAAATCTATAATATATAAGATAATGCTATTAAGTTGAATTATGCTAGAATTTCCTTTAGATAAGTATTAAAATTATGATATTTGAAATTTCAATAAAGTAGAATCTAACCTACTTACTATTCTGTTTTGAAATTTGTATTGCAATATTGATGTATGATGGTAATAGTTATTGACAAAATAATAAAGCATAAGATATTTTCTACAATAACTCATTTATTCATCCATTTATAGAATTCTGTTCATAATTCTGTTGCCGCTACCCATAGTTGCTTTGGTTTGAACTAAACCCTCTAAGCTTCTACATTAACACTAAAAATAAATGTGAGTGTGGTGAACATTCATCAGTTATTAGAGATTTAAAGGGCTTGATCTAGACATCTGTGACTGGATTTTCCATGTGTTTCATTTGTAGCCAGGATCCAGACTCAGTCAATATTAATTGCACAAAGACAGCTAAAATCAAGTCACAAATAACTGTCCTTCAGGTGGGAACTCTGCGATCAATGAACACGTGTGAGTATTTGCTTCCGGCTGCTTTGCATTTTTCGTGAATGGGCTGGCCAGGGCCAGAACCAACCCGAGGAAGCTTTTCGTGGGTGTAAGCGAATCCATGTTTCTCTTATTTACACTCCAGAACTTACTTGTTTGAATGAAAACTGATATGATAAATCAGAAATGACAACAAGGTATTTTTCACTTGAAAAGCAACACATCAATATGCTTTACATAATAATAGTGCATACTGTCAGTTATTCACTCAGATTGTATAGCTGTTTATGCCAGAACCAATAAATAACTCTAATTTCATGAATCTATTGATTCATGAGGTAGATACATAATTCAGAGAAATAAGCCTGTGTTGCTACAATTTTGAAAAATCTCAATGTCTGTTCGCAATGTGTTTCCTTTCATGAGTACGTCACTATTTAATACGGGAATTAACTTTAAATCCATTTGTACCTAAATGCATGTCATTGGATTAAATGCACAAATTTAGGATTTGTCACAAAAATACACTTGAAAATGAAGATGAATTCGATTTTTCAGCTAATCACATTCATGTGGAGAACCTCTGGTGTAGTGTTTACAAGTTATGCTACTAATGTCAAGATCAGCAGTTCGAAACCACTTGCTGACCATCAGGAAGAAGATGAGGCTCTCTACTCCTCTCAAAATGAATGGTCTCTGAAACCCAGGATGGCAGTTCTATCCTGCCCTGTGGGATTACTGTGAGTCAGAAACTAGTAGACGGCAGTGAATTTGAGGGTTCTCAGAAATGGTCTGAAAGAACAGGATGCTAGTTGATGGTTTAAATCAGTGATTCTCAACCTGTGGGTCACAACTCCTTTGGGGGACGATCGACCCTTTCACAGGGGTCACCTGATTCATAATAGTAGCAAAATTACAGTGATGAAGTAGCAATGAAAATAAT
>NW_022103896.1:29528312-29529676 GCF_000313985.2 Echinops telfairi
TTCTTATTAATTTTATTTATGTTGGGGCCAATTGTAATGTTTCTACTTTCAATTTTTATTTTGCTTATTTGAATCTTAATCTCCACAAGGTCTGCAATTTAAAAACACCAGCCACTACCCGGGAGAAAAACTGGGCTTTCTACTCCTGTAAACAGTAGTCTCAGAAACTCACAGCTTGGTTTGGGGTTTTCTATGTCTAGTCCTATCAAAAGGTTTGTTAATTTTATTAAACTTTCCAATGAAGCAATTTTAGGTTTAATTGATTGTTCCTATTATTTTTTCTATTTCCCAATTACTTATTTCTGCTCTGATATTTATTACTCCCTTTTTTCCTGGGAGTTACAGGGGTAGTTTACCCTGCTTTTCCCTGGTCCTTAAGTTGTACAGTTAAATTATTTACTTGAGATCTTTCTTCTTTTTGCTTTTTTTTCCTTAATTGATCTTAGTTAGTGGAAATAAAAGGTATACCTTTACACACTAGAAAAGCATTTGGCGTCTTAAGATGCAAGATTCAAGAACTATGGAAGGAACAGAAGCTTCCTGGGCCCCACTGAACTTGATTTAACTCTGAGAAGGAAGCTGGAAAACGCTTACACTATTAAAATGGTTTCCCTTCTCTCCCTGGCCCCCTGTCTCCTCCTCAACTTGAAGAGTTGGATTTGATTAATTTAAATGCAAATATGACAGGACTCTGCTGTTTTGCCAAAAAGTCCATTAGCCTTTTCAAATTACAAGCCTCAGGCCAACTCTTATTAAGAGTTGCCCAGGAAGCAATAAAACACAGAATGAACTTGGGCCTTGGCATAAAAAGGGTGTGGGTTTGAGAGAAAATATTGAAACCCAAATGAAGGCTGAGCATGAGAGTGGGGCAAGAGGAAAGTAAAAGGAATTTGAGGAAAGAACTAGGAGGTAAAGGTCATTTATAGAGGTCTAAATACAGGTATGTACATATATAAATATACTTATTTATGAGGATGGGAAAATAGATCTATGTGCATATATTTATAGGTTTAGTATTAAGGTAGCAGATAGACATTGGGCCTCCACTCAAGTACTCCCTCAGTGCAAGAACACTTTTTTCTATTAAACTGGTATTCCGTGATGCTCACCTTCCCTACATGATCTCTGAAGACAAAAGGGTGCATAAGCAAATGTGATGAAGAAAGCTAATGGTGCCCAGCTATCAAAAGATATAGGGTCTGGGGTCTTAAAGGCTTGAAGGTAAACAAGCAACCATCTAGCTGAGAAGCAACCAAGCCCACACAGAAGAAGCACACCAGCCTGTGTGACCATGAGGTGTCAAAGGGATCAGGTTTCAGGCATCAAAGAACAAAAACTCATATAATTGTGTGCTCACCTTCCCA
>NW_022103896.1:29531612-29549516 GCF_000313985.2 Echinops telfairi
TGTGCTTCTTCCATGTGGGCTTTGTTGCTTCTGAGCTTGATGGCCGCTTGTTTACTTTCAAGCCTTTAAGACCCCAGATGCTATACTTTTTGATAGCCGAGCACCATCAGCTTTCTTCGCCCTTCTTAACTTAAATTCTCCAGATTTTACATGTGTCCAGACTCAAGAAACTCCAATCAAACTCCCTGCCAAGGAGTCTATGCGGACTCACAGCGACCCTATAGGACAGGGTAGAAATACCCCTGTGAGTTTCTGAGACTATAACTCTCTTATGGCAAGGACTAGGCTATATTTCTCACTTGTTTTCAATGAGAGAGAGAAATGTAAATCTTGCTTTGAAATGCTTTATTCACACATAGTGGGGTTTGCAGTACCATTTAAAGCATGAATTACCTTGTTTTCTGTGTGATGCTACTAAAGGGTACCAAACTGATGGGAGAGAAGTTTTTACTGCCTCTGATGCTTACTTGGGGAAGACAGGTTAGTTATTGTAAGGCCCCTGGGTGGTCCGAATAGTTTGACTGCTAACCAACAACTTAGTGGTGGGGATGCACTCAGCAGGCACCATGAAAGAAGAGCCTAGTGATTGCTCTGTGAAAATTCCGACCAAGGAAATCCTACAAAGTAGTTCTACGCTCTAACCCACGGGAGCACAGTGAATCGGAATCACCTTATCAGACAAGGTTTGGGTTTTGAGGTAGTTTAACAATAACGTCAGTAAAAACCCTAGAAATACTCCAAGGTGAGGAGGGGGTTAAAGCTCCTATCTATATGACTTTACTTTCTACTTTCAGCAACAACTGCTTGTGTAGGAAAGTGGATCTTCTCATTATGGTATCACAATCCCAGATAAAAGTTAGATAGCATACTTAAGTGTAAATTAGATGGGCAAGCTAAAGTAAAATCATTGACATCAACAGGCTGAGGTATAAAAGAATATAATGCAAACATTTGAAAATGTCACATTTTCAAATTAGGGACCTATTTGGAAAAAAGAGCTGTAGATAATAATATGAACTGGGTTTGTACTCAGAACCTAGAAGTCACATGATATTTCTTAAGAAATACTTGTCAGATTTTGAAGGAGGCCATGGGTCTCATCAGCTCTGTCTTCCAGAGGGCATTGGCAATATCGGGGAACAGTGTTGTTGGTCACGGCCCAGGCTGGGGGAGGACCACGGGCATCCAGTGGGTAGAGGCCAGGAAAGCTGCTAACTATCTATAATAAGAAGGATGACAGACCCCCACAGGAGGAATTAATGTAGCCCAATATGTCAATGTACTGAGGCTCAGAGACCCTGGAAAAAAGCCATGAGCTCTCAGAGAGAACACTGATTTGTTGGATGTTTTCCATTTCTCATCCCTGTCCACAATGATGGCATAGAGCTCTGGACTCAGAAGCCCAGGAGTGCCCTCGGCGCCCGCCTTCCTTTTAGAAAGCAGCAGACTCTGCAGAGCCACTGTCTAAAGAATCTACCGGGTTTGCTCCATTTTGGATGGGTATGAAATGTGGTTTTGGAAACATTGAAATAAAATGTGCACAGTTCTGAGTAAAGAAAGTTTGCTGAGAACAAAAAATGAACAGCAGGCTTCCAGTTCCTCCTCCGTCAAAATGGCTGTAGTCGATTCAAAAATAGGAAGTGTGAATAAAGCAGTTTTATATTTGAGTGGAAGCATTTGGGAAGTATTAGTATAATGCCTTTAGGACATGAAATCTTCACTGTTACATGAGGATTTATTTAGAAATGTGATGAAGTGAGAAGAAACAATGCCAGCAGAAGTAGGAATTGTTTAAAATTTTAAACATCAAAAAAATAATTGCATAGAATACGTTCATGATTATATAAATCAGTTGACATATGTAGTAGAGCCTTCATATTCAACTGTCTCAAATCTACCAACTTTTCCTTAAAACTTTTTTTAAAATTTTTTTTCTTTCAAAAATCCACAGACTTTTCTTAACATATTGACAGATCCAAAAAAAAACCCAACACAAGTGAGTAGAGACGGGGAAGGGAAATTGCATTGATTAGCGCAGATGGAGCATTTCATCTATGATTTAGCTAACTTCCCATTTCAATCCGAACCAAAGTAATGAGAATCATGTTGTAAAAACCAAACAAAGTTAGGGAGTAAGTGTGTCTTGCCACTTAACTTAAGGGTTGCATGCTTTTAGGATGATTAAGGTTATTAGAAAATTCTCTAAGTGGACACTTTTCATATAGCTAACTTATACTGGTGCACAGCCCTGCCCTGGCCAATGTTGTAGCATGAGGCATGTGGCTATTGAGCACTTGAAGTGTGGCTGGTTTAAATTTACATGGTAAAAGTGTAAAATACATACCAGGTTTTGAAGATTATACAAGAAAAAAAAATCAATCAACATTAGATTGAATACATATCAAAAGTTTGGGTATAAAAGAATACCATGCAAACATTTACAAAGGTTATATTTCCTGGAGATTATTTGGTATATTGAGTTCAATAAAGTACCTTATATTCTTCTCAGCTGTTTCTTTTTACTTTCTAAAGGGGGCTGCTAGAAATTTAAATAGTATATTACAGTACGTTTCCTGGACAAAATCCTAGGAGTGCAGTGGCAGGCACTTGGCTCCCTACTAACACAAGGGTGTGCGCCTCAGGAGCATGCTGTGGCCACCTGCTCCTGTAAAAGCACAGCCCAGGAAAGCCTGGGCAGCGGGTCTGCTTCAGCCCATCGTTGGAATTGATTCAAAGACACACAACAACGTATTTCTCTTTCTAGACCATTCACGTTTTAATAATTACTTTGATGATCACACAAGCATTTGGGAAATGATAATATGGGGGAAAGCTTACTACCACACAGCTTGTCCACCATTCCGCGACGTAGTGTCACTGCCATGGGGTTTCATTTCCCTAGCTCTGCTAGAGCACAAGTTCCCAAATTTATTTGGCCTCCGGCCCCCTTTCAGATAAAAATGTCCTCGGAACCCCCCTGGCAATTGGACACTTTTGTATTGCAGCCTAGAATCCAGGAGAAAGTGTAGGCATCTGCTTTTTCAGCTCCCTTGGAACTCTGGTGCCAGCAGGTTGTGTGCCTCTCCGGGAGGAAGAGGAGGCTTTCTACGCCAGTGAAGACTTTCGGTTGCAGAAATCCACAGGGGCAATTCTATTCTGCCCTACAGTGTTGCTAGGAGTCAGAATTGACTTGATAGCAGCGAGGGGGGTTTGTTTGTTTTGAGCGGAACTGTTCCAGCGCCCCCTGCCAAGTGGTGTCGCCCACTTTGGAAACTGCTGTGCGAGAGGAGCAATCCACCACCTTAAAACAGAGTCTCCACCTCTCCTTTCAACGTCCTAACACTCTCTTCTGTGTGCTTTCTGATTCATGCTGTCCCCCTAAGGAGCCCTGGCGGCACAGTGGCTATGCGTTGGTCAGCTGACTGCTCGATTAGAAGTTTCGAAACCACCAACTGCTCCTTGTGAGAAAGATGGGGTGTTCTACTCCATAAAAAGTTACAGTCTTGGAAACTCACAGAAGCAGTTCTGCCCAGCGCTATAGGGTTGCTACAACTCATAGCACTGAGTTGGGTTGGGTTGGGGTGGGGTGGAGTGGGGTGGGGTGGGTTTGGTACTGGAAGTTTGGCATGACCTCTTCTCACTCATGGTCCCCTCAGTCTTCAGGATTTAACTCAAAATGGTCCTCCATAATGGAATTCTCCATTAGCACTTAGTCCGTAGGCTTTTTTCTCTAAGTTGTCTGTCTTCTTTAACACTGGCAGATGTTAAATTTTATGAGGAAACAATTCTCTAGTCAAATGACAGGAAAATTGGTGGGGCGGAGTGAAACAAGTCTTCTTACTAGAGGATGTTTTAGGCTCTTAATAGCATTGTCCGGATTGAGCGTTTTTAACTTTTATATTTTATATAGCTTTTCCTAGCTCTTTTTGGCAATGGAATACTTTTGCCCCCACTAAACATTACGTAGAGCTGATTTCCTAGCAACACACTTCAAGAAACACTGGCAGAGACTGTTAATCATCAATACTCTTTTGTGACCCCCCCTCCCCCTTGATTCAAGCCATTATATCTATGTTAGCTATTTACTTAAAGACTCACAATTTCCAGAGGAGGTACACTGGTACAGATAGGAACTGAAAATACAGGGAATCCAAGATGGATGAGCCCTATAGGACCAGTGGTGTGAGTGGCAAAACAGGGAGGGTAAAGGGAGAATGGGTAGGGAAGAGGGAACCGATTACATGGAACTGTGTGTGACCTCCTCCCTGGGGGACAGACAACCAAAAAGTGGATGAAGGGAGAAGTCGGACAGGGCAAGATATGACAAAATACCCATTTATAAACTATCAAGGGCTCATGTGGGAGGGGGGGAGCGGGGAGGGAGGGGAAAAATGAGGACCTAATGTCGGGGGTTTAAATGGAGAGAAAATGTTTTGAGAAATGATGTACAAATACGCTTTACACAATTGATGTGTGTATGGATTGGGATAACAGTTGTATGAGCCCCTAATAAAATGTTTAAAAAAAAAAAAAAGACTCACAATTTCATTTCTTGTTTCCTCACATATGATAGTGGCAACAGCCCTGAACCTTTTGTGCGTATTGATGAAGAAACACACGTGCTAGGGACCTAGAACTGATGCATGTGTTCTAAATGGATAAGATGGCTTTGCCAAATGCTATGCTTTGAGGGTTTAAAAAAAAAAGCCAAGCAAGTGTCTTATGTTATTAGGAAATTGAGTATTCTCAAAGTATATTTAAAGAGGATGAGCTTTCATGATATTTTTTGCCCAAATAACTACTTATTATAAATCTAAGTTTAAATTTAATTGAAAAAAACACACCGTCTTTTAGTTAATACTGACTTATAACTCAAAAACCCACTGCTATCAATTAGATTCTGATTCATAGAGACCCTATAGGATAGGGTAGAACTGCCCCTGGGGGTTTCCAAGAGTGTAAATATTTATGGGACTAGAAAGCCTTCATTTTCTCCTGCAACGTGGCTGGTTTTGAACTGCTGGCTGCATTTTGCAGCCCAGTGAATAATGCATGATGCCACCAGGGTTCCTTGATAGTGACTCACAGCAAACCCTAAATCATGTCTATGTTATCTAAAAAAACAGAATACAAAAGGTTTGAAGAATATCATTCTTAATATGGCTTGAAGGAAATGAAATAACAGAGGGGTCGTTTTAATGGGTGAACATGAACTGCTCTCCAAAGGAAGAGAGCATTTCTGACCAGGCCAGTCAGGAAATTCCCATCCTAACTTCAATACCTTGTCTTAGTCACTTCTCGAAAGCTGGAAGCAATAAACACATGTCAAGCACCGGCTTTGTAGACAGTGTACTCCTGCTCCCGTAAAGATCGGGAGCCCTGCAGGGCTCTGTGAGTCAGAATGCACTCAATGGCAATGAGCTTGGGCTTGGGTTTGGGTATCTTTAACAGCCACCATTCATCTTTGAGAATGAACAATCTTAGCAGAGATTATAGGAAAGAGTTTAACAGCCTACGAGAAAGCAAGTGTAATGTCATGGTTATAGTAGAAAAGCGGGGCAGACAAGGCACTCCTTCAGACATGTCCTGTGTTCATGCCTCAGCCTGAAAGCCTGATCAGTGAGACAATCACAGATCGGTATCTCAAAATGCCAAAGCAAAGCTACCCAAGGATGCCAATTAGCTTGAAATGTTCTACCCCTTCTGCTCCTCAAGGAACTATTAAGCCCTCGTGCCAAATGGTAGTGTGGTTGGCTCTCAGCCACATCATTTCTGTGATTGGGCCCTTGAGAGCTCCAAGAGAGGTCATGCGTTGGTTTACTGGTGGATGCAGAAAGGAATCCAAAGGAAGTATCTTTAGTAAGATTAGACTAAATGGAGATAGCATTGTAATTTTAAAATATTGTTTAGAAAAGGAGTCTTCATTTCTACTAATGGGATTTAAAGCTATGTGCCTCACGTTTGGGGTGTGGGGGATTCTCCATAAAGAAGATGCATCCCATTGTTTAAAATTCTTGGCCATAAATATGTGACCAACAAATGAGCCAGCCATCCTTAGAAGAATATGGAGTCAAAGAACTTGAAATATTTATTAATCCCTTTGAAGAGATGCTACAATCAAATCCTGTGGATGCTTCCCAGTTGGCCTGAGAATGGGATTTGCTCCAAGGTTTCAGGTTGAAAAGCTTCACACAGCTCTCTAGGCAAGAAGTTTGGCAGTGGTGCTGAAGAACTACAAAGACAAATTCCCAAATATTTATCATATCATTTGTATTCTGCAGTCATTTCCAGTTTCAATGGCAACAGTAGAAAGGAAAGAATGAAGTCAGGCTACAAGAATAGAAAGCTTGAGAAAGGACGTGAATATCTAATGCACATTTCTCTGGAAGGCCTCAGGCCAGAAGTGAGTAGCTACAGACCTGTTGCCCTCTTTTCTTTTGAAAGCTCGCCAGCACAAACAAATTATCTTTTGGCAAAACATCATCAGAAAACCTCTCTTCTGAAGGGGAACTGTATTCTGCCTAGTAAAAAGAATACACCAGGATATTTTAGTCAATTCTTCCTCAATAAATTATCCTCATCTCTTGCTATATTTTGAAATTATAAAAAAGTAATTGCTTTGCAATCCTGATACCACCCACTGTGGGAAAATGAAGTGCAGTGAGCATCTATCGCCCACTCTTAAGGGATGGCTGTTTGTCCATTTAGTTTTTGATGTTTATAGACGTAGTATTCTATGGAAAGGAGAAACAAAGGGTCTAGCAAGGAAAGCAAAAAGAGAGATGCTTAGATTTAATGGACCACATTTCTGTATTAAAAAAGAAAAACGTGTTCTGTATTAATACAGATAAGGTTCTTTTGTTGATTTTTTTTCTGCGTTTTTATTCTCGGTTGCCTTTAAGTATTATTCAAAGCTCAAAACTGAGGTATCTCTGTATTAATATGAAATAATTTATGTCTTTGTCCTATACATATTAAAATGATTATATTTTTATTTTATTCTTTAAAAATTGTCTTAAAGAGTACAGGCTGACTTAGTATTTGGAAGAAGTTCATCATCCCACATTGATTCGCCCTGGTCTGGCGTCAGTCACTGAGCACTGTCTGGGACACCGAGTGAGGGCAAAGAGTAAAAGAAGGAATCAAACCCCCTCAGGCCCTGAACAAATGACTTAAATTTCTCCAAACATCTGCCTGGATCTTGATACAGAGCAAGTGTGCAATTAACACTTGTTGAATGAATGACATGATGTATAAGGGGGGGGCGGGGAAGGCATGTATTTGAACGAGAGAGGTGCACTAAAAAGTGGAAGGGGGAATATGGTTGCACAGTTTGACAGATGGAGTCGGTGTTGCTGAATTGTACCAGTGGAAATGCTCACATGGGCAGCACATTCTGCTGTGTGTGTGCTCTTTTTAACAACAACAAAAAGTAAATTTATTTTTAAACAACAGATAAGCCCTCATAGGCATTTCTTAGGTGAAAAGTAGGGAAATTTTCTAATTATTGTTTGTTTCATGTCCATTTTGTTCAGCAATGAGGAGCCTCCATATTTAAAAACAGTATTTTACAGATGTCCATCTGTGCATAGCTGAAATTTGAAAGTAGAGGAGTAGATTCTTAATTCTATTTATACCTATAAAGCACTTGCAGTGTTTTGCCATCTTTTCCTATAGAGGTATTTCTGAGTTAGAATTATGAGAGAACTGCTGACAGTAGTGTAGGCAGAATACGCGTTAGTGATTTATATGCATTTACTATTGGTAAGCTAAACATGTTTGTTTTTTTCCAAACTCACACTTCTATGCTTGGTGTCTCAAGTACTAGGGAATTACTTGCACTTAAAGAGTATCTAAAGAGGATTTGTAGTATGAGGTTTGATGCTCTCTCGCCAAAAAAAAAAAAAAAAAGCTAAACCTTTTCAAGTTTCAAAATATATTCATCAAAATCATAGCTTCATTTGGAGAAAAGATAAAAACCCTTTTCCTGAGCTTATTATGACAATAAAAAGAATCCGTTCAACCTTAAGACTATTTTAAAATATAAATGCAAGTTCTTTTGTTCCTTTCAATTGATGCTTTTCCTAGAATTGTTTTCTGTTTTAAAACAAAAAGTTAATCACATCGTAGAAGAAAACAAGGGGGAAACCGTAACTAGAAATTGAAGGAACGCTTTTTCAAAGAGTTCAGAGAAGTGATTTCATAAAATAATAAAACTAAGATGACTATTTTAGTTTCAGGATGAAGTACATGGGTTGTCTTTGGCAGAAGTTCTTCAAGTTATACCAGCTTCAAAGTCAGTATTTTACTTGAATGCTAAAAAGTGCTTTTGAATTGCTTTTCCACTAGCCCATATGCTAGCACAACTCTCATATTCATCATGGAATATTTATAATTTTCTTGAAAATGTTTACCTTCCCATCATACTGTATCATTTCAGGAGAGATTATTTTCAAAACAATACATTATAAAGGCACAGTCTCTTGAAATGTATTACTCAAAACAACCATATTTTCCAATAAACATATCTGAAGATCAGAAGGAACCAAGCAGTGGTGGTGGGAGTGCAGATTGGTGTTTGGGAAGGGTACTCCAAGTAGAGGGAACATCTGTGAAGATCACAGGCAGGGTGCAAGAATTTGAGCAGCGCTGAAGACAAATGGGTGCATAAGCAAATGTGGTGAAGAAAGCTGATGGTGCCCGGATATCAAAAGGTATAGTGTCTGGGGTCTTAAAGGCTTTAAGGTAAACAAGCAGCCATCTAGCTCAGAAGCAACAAAGTCCACATAGAAGAAGCACACCAGCCTGTGTGATCACGAGGTGTCGAAGGAATCAGGTATAAGGCATCATCAGAACAAAAAAATCTTACCATAGTGAATGAGGGGGAGAGTGCGGAGTGGAGACCCAAAGCCCATTTGTAGGCCACTGGAGATCCCCTTGCAGAAGGGTATCCGGGAGGAGATGAGCCAGCCAAGGTGCGATGTAGCAACGATGAAAAATACAACTTTCCTCTAGTTCCTAAAAGCTTCCTCCCCCCACCACTATCATGATCCAAATTCTACCTTGCAAGTCTGGCTAGACCAGAGGCTGTACACTGGTACAGATAGGAACTAGAAACACAGGGAATCCAGGGCAGATGATCCCTTCAGGACCAGTGGTGTGAGTGGCGATACTGGGAGTGTAGAGGGAGAGTGGGTTGGAAAGGGGGAACCGATTACAAGGATCTACATTTGACCTCCTCCCTGGGGGCTGGACAATAGAGAAGTGGGTGAAGGGAGATGTTGGACAGGGTAAGATATGACAAAATAATAATTTATAAATTATCAAGGGCTCATGAGGGAGGGGGGAGCAGGAAGGAGGGGGAAAGTGAGGAGTTGATGCCAGGGGCTCAAGTAGAAAGTAAATGTTTTGAGAATGATGATGGCAACAAATGTACAAATGTGCTTGACACAATGGATGGATGGATGGATTGTGATAAGAGTTGAATGAATCCCCAATAAAATGATTTTTTAAGTGAAAAAAAAAAGAATTTGATCAGATGGTACCTTGCAAACCATACAGTAGTGTACAAATTTTAACTTGAGAACAGCCATGAGCATTGAAGATTTCCATTGAACCATGGTGTGAGAACATGAGCAAATCTTGCTGCTGCTTAAAATTGGATTAAAGGGCCCAAATCTGGAGGTCAAGTTCCACATCCAAGCAGGAAGGGGTAAGAAAATGAATGCATTTTAAAGATAATTAAGAGGTTGAACAGATGGGACTTAGGGTCTGGTTAGTTATGAACATAAAGAGAGTCAAGGGATGTCATTCTGGTTGCAACATGACAGCATTTACTGACTTTGGGGACAAAGAAGGAAGACGAGCCTTTGAAGGAAATAATGACAAATTTGAAAGAGCCCTGGTAGCTTGGTGGGTGACTCCAAGGTCAGCAATTTGAAACCACCAGCTGCTCCATGGGAGAACGATGACAGGCTTGTCTGTTATAAACTCTTAAATCTACATTTTTTGGGGGTACCTACTCTTAAATCTACATTTATGGGGGTATCTACTCCCATAAACCCACGGGGGCAGTTCTATTCTTGACCTACAGGGTCACTATGAGCCTGAATCAACTTACCGGCATGAGTGTTTTGTGTTGAATTTGGACCCTAGTGAGTTTGGGAACCCCCTGCAAGTTTCAAGCCAAGATACCTAGCAGGCAAATGGATCATGGAATAATTGTGGAATAGAAATGTAGATTTAAGAGTTTATAACAGATGAGTCTATCAAATTGTAATTGACACCATAGGAAATATAGCTATTACTCAGGAGGGGACAGTGGAATACAAGTATAAGAGGGTCAGGGCTAGAAACTGAGGAACCTTGTGGTAGACAAGGTAGTGACCCTGAAATACATGCATGTCCTAAGTCCTGCCCTTTGTGACTGCAATAATTCATGGCAACAGACATGGTGAGAGGTGAATATGTTAAGGGTGTTGAGCTTGAGAGATCATCTTGAATTACCCATGTGGCCCTCACTGAAATCACAGGTATTCTTGTGTGAGAGAGGAAGAGAGCCATTTGCCTCAGAAGGAGGAAATGTGACCCCTGAAGCAAGATATTATGCTGCTGGCTTTGAAGTGAAGAAGGGGGCCGGGCGTCAGTGCAAAGAAAGCAGCTGGAATAGGTTCGGAAATGGATTTTCCTCTAGAGCCTCCAGCCCTGCAAGATCTTGGTTTCTATACACTGAAGCCATTTTGGATATTGATTTCCAGAGCTGTGAGGGAATAAACTTACTTTGTTTTCAGGCACCAAGTTTGGGGTACTTTGTTACAGCAGCTTCAGGAAACTAATACGAACAGCAACACATAAGGAATGAGCTGAAAAGATACTGAAAAAATCTGGGGTGTCACAAACAAAAGGAAAGAAGGGGTTCTGAAAATGTGATGGCATTCTAAAGGCTGATGAGAGGCCATGATAAGTCACTGTGAGAGGAAACCAGACGGAGTTCATTTGTGACTGGACACAAGCTGTTTTAGTTAAATGGTGTTTGAGGCAAAGCTCTGAGTGGGTAAGGTGGAGGGACAGAGAAGCTGTGGGAATATATGAGTACAGACAACTTTTTCAGAAGTTTGGCACTGATGAGGGAGAAGAAATTGGATGGTACAGGCAGTGCCTGTGTTATGAACAAAATCCATTCATACATGGATGTTTAAGTTGAATTTGTAGATAAATCAGAACTGGTGCGTAAGGTTCTTATTTAGCTTATTTTAGGGCAATAATGACCCTATCAGAATTGCCTGGATGGCAGAGAGCTTGGTTGAGGTTAGGGCAGTAGGGGCCTGGTGGTACTGTAGTGAGACTGCTACAGCAAGGGCATCCTCTAAAACTCACCGGCCACTCCTTGGGAAGGCTAACGCAAAGATGCACAGGCTCAGCTCCGAAACCCTGTGTAGGATCATTATGAGTCAGTTAAGGGTTTAGTCCAAGAAAAGGCTTGAAGGCTTTTCAATGATTAAGAAGCTGCACGTGCAGTAAGTGAAGGTGATTGTGGTGAAGAATCTAATGGGAACTGGGCTTGGTTCAACTGCTTCAAAATGAGGGCAACTGTACGTAATAATAAATGGAGTTGTCAATAGGAGTTGTCTATAGTCAGACGTTCGTCACCAAGGACGTAGGGTACTAAAAAGACATTCAAGTTTAAGAGAAGCAGGTATCTGGTCAGAAAAGATTTCAACATGAGGGGAGCGGGGAGGAAGAGGGGAAAATGAGGAGCTGATACCAAGGGCTCAAGCAAAGCAAATGTTTTGAGAATGATGATGGCAACAAATATGCTTGACACAATGGATGGATGGATGGATGGATGGATGGATGGATGGATGGATGGATGGATGGATGGGTTGTATTAAGTGTTGTACGAGCCCCCAATAAAGCAATTTAAAACAGAAAAGGTTTCAACATGGTTAAGTGCTGCTGTGCACTGTCCTGTTGAAGAAAGAAGGAATGATGCTAGGTAACAGTAATAGGGGCCACTCACTGAGTGCTTTCTGTGTACTAGGTACTCTTCCAAGTTATCTACAAGTCCGTGAAACTTGGAGAATTAGAAGGGTAACTGATGGGATAACTTCCCCCGAAAGATAGAGAATGATGGGATTTAAAGACTAGGTAAAGGATTTGTCCTTGGACAGAAAGAGAGACCATTTCCATTTCTGGGATTAAAAACAGAAGGGCTAGGTTTGTGACAGGTCATTTTAGAGATTCAGAGACAAGATGTTGGGAGTTTTCATAACGTGTCCTGTTCTGTCTGTGAATCAGAAGGGCATCTGCATAGCAGGAGGGCTGAGGTAGTAGACTGGCAAGTTTGAAGCACAGAAAAGGTTAAACTCTGTGGAGACTAGTAGATTATGTGGACTAGGGACACCGTGCTTGCCTGGCCACGCCATGGCCTCACTGTTGTCGGTGACCACAGCTAGCAGTGGCCCTTCATTTCCCCGTGCTCAGCTTCCGAGGAGAGATGGCATCGTTAAGACAAGCAGGGAACGTGCCCGGAGCCTGCCCGATGATCTACCACAGAGACTTAGAAGGCCTTGGGGGGAAACTAAGCCCACATGAGGGAGGGGAGAGGAAGGGAAGAGGTAAGGGCATGGAATTGTTTGCAGACTGGAATTAGATCTAAGAATCCTGATGGTGCTGCGAGTTAAGGATTTGGCTATGAACTGCAAGGTCAGAGGTTCAAGCCCACGGGTCTCACCAGCTTCTCTGTGGGAGAAAGATAAGGCTGTCTGATCCTAAAAAGTTCCCTTCTCAGAAACCCTATTGATGGTCACTATGAGTTGGAATTGATCTCACAGCTGTGGGTTTGGTTTTAGTTTGCTCCATCTTTAATCATAGAGGGGCCTGGGGCATAGTGATTACGAGGAGAGGGTAGGGGAGAAACCTATCACGGAATCATAGCTTATACAAGCAAGCATCTGTGGGTTGTCTGTAGCCCCAGAATATTTTGAAATTAATAATAGAAACCCATTGGTGATACCCACCTTATCTGCAGCTGCTCTGTGTTCACTCACTGACACGGAGTCCATGCTGACTCATAGGAACCCCCTGTCGGTTTCTGAGACTGTAACTATTTACAGGAGGAGAAAGCCCAGGCTTCCTCCCCCAGTGGAGCTGCTGGTGGTTTCGAACTGCCGACCAGGCAGATCAAAGCTCAACTGGTAACCACTACACCACCAAGGCTCTGCCTACTACTGAAGATGGTGCAAATAGCCAAACTAAAACCTCTGCAGGTAAGCAAGAGTGGCAGCCTCTATTGTCTACCAGGCTTCAAAGCACCTGCTCACTATCCCATGCCCATTAAGTATTGGTACTGTTCATTTGTTTCCAAGTGAGTGCTGTGTAGTCTAACATTTTGAAATTCTTCTGAAATAGGGTCGAGCGTTTGAAGAAGGCACTATTAAATTTTCCTAAGAAGATTAATTTTGTTGGGGAGGCTAAGAAAAATTGGTGGCAGGGGAAAAGTCACAAATAAACCAATAGGTGGCAGTATAACCTGGGGTTCTTGTAGATTTTCAGAACTGTAGTAATGAGCAAATACTGATTCAGGCCCCAGATCCTGTGCTGGGTGCTGTGCTAGGTGGTAAGACAAAGGCTCTTCATGCAGGTTACAGCCAGATTCAAGGGAAACAAACTTCCTGCCTGTGCATCAGCCCACTGGGGCTGCAGAAGGACCTCCAAGGGGAAAGGACAGCAAGAGAAGAAGGAACAGAATTTCAAGGAGGTCAAATTATATTACCATTAAAAAAAAAATCTAAGCTCATTGCTGTTGAATTGTTTCTCATTGATAATAGATTCACCTATTTGTCTTCCAAGTTAAGCCCTAGCAGCCTTGGACCACAGATTAATTCGGATGCCCGCAAGCCCATTCCGTAAAGGTCTGTCAGGTCTGATAAGTTCACTGGTACGGGTCGGTGACAGCTGATGACCATGCCCATAGTTTCATTAGACTCTGAGATGCTTGGGAACAGGAAACATGGTTCATCTTTGACTTGATGCCAGTAAGTAGCAAGCACGGACTTATTTGGGTTTTTTTGTTTGTTTGTTTGTTTTTTGCACGTACTTATTTGTGCTTAAATACAAATCAGTCTGGGCTTACCTTGCTGACTGGGTACTCTATCCCTGTCAGGGATTATAACCTGGAAAAGATTTTTTGATTCTTTAATGCTTCCTCCCCCCCCCAATATCATGATCCCAATTCTACCTTACAAATCCGGCTAGACCAGAGCATGTACACTGGTACAGATAAGAGCTGGAACCACAGGGAATCCAGGACAGATAAACCCCTCAGGACCAATAATGAGAGTAGCGATACCAGGAGGGGGAGGGGAAGGGAAAAGTGGGGGAGAAAGGGGGAACCGAGCACAATGATCTACATACAACCCCCTCCCAGGGGGACAGACAACAGAAAAGTGGGTGAAGGGAGATGTCGGACAGTGTAAGACATGACAAAATAATGATAATTTATAAATTATCAAGGGTTCATGAGGGAGGGGATAAAATGAGGAGGTGATACCAAGGGCTCAAGTAGAAAGAAAATGTTTTGAGAATGATGATGGCAACAAGTGCATAAGTGTGCTTGACCCAATGGATGGATGTATGGATTGTGATGAGTTGTACAATCCCCCAATAAAATGATTTTTAAAAGAAAAAAAAGATTTTTGATTCTGCTGGAAGGTGCTGTGCGGTTGGGAGAGAGGGAAAAATGACTACCATGCCTAGACACAGAACCTTTGATGCGGTTTACCAAAAAGTGGCACTGTTCACTAAAGATTAGTGATGTAATCGCACATGCTTACCTGCAATTGGGTGAGCTGACACTGCTCCTTCAGAACCAGTGTCTGTGCCAGTGCCTAGTTCAGAATAGGGATCAATAACCATTGGTAGATGAATGATAGGTGTCGGGTCAGTTGTCATATCTCGTGCTTTTGATCTCCCTTTGGGAGAGAACGTCTTGTCAGGATCTATGCTAGAGAAAAATTCCATTTTCCACTTTATATCTGATAACTATTCTAAAGAAGACTCACTGTTACCCCCAAATACTCAAAAAACCCCAACTCAGTGAAATAGGGTTGATTCCATTAATCGCAACCCTAAAGGGCAGTGGAGACCTTTGAATTTCTAAGACTAACTCTTTACAGAAACAGACAGACTCATCTTTCTCCTGCAGAATGATAGGTGAGTTCAAACTACTGACCTTGCAGTTCAGTGCAGAGACTACGACGCTGCCAGGGCTAAAAGAAAATTTTTCGGAAGAGCAAAATGTGAAACAAGCAAGCAGGAGGCAGCAACGGTAACTGGAGTTATTGGTACTAAGGGAGAGATACTTATTTAGCCTGAACCACTTGGCAGACATAAATGCTAGGCTTTGCACATAGTCTTGTCTCATTCTTAGAATAATACTATGAACTAATTACCCTTATCAAGCCCATTTTATACATGAGAAAGTGTGGTTTAGTGAAGTTTATTTGCCCAAAGTGTAACCAGATCTTCCTCCCTCCTTTCTTTTCTTAACTGACCTTTGATCACATACTTTCCACACACTGACACTTAAAAGGGTGAAACAATTTGCATAAGATTGCACCATCAGAACAAGGCAGAGAGGACTCAAATCCAGGTCAATGGGACTCCAGAGTTGCTGCCCTTTATTAAGCCGTATTTCCTCATCGCAGCTCTCTTCACAGACTTCAGGAAACTCATTTCACTTTCCTATTCTCCCTAGAATTAGCACCACATTATGACAAGCCAATACCTGGGTTCCTTACCAGAAAGGCCTTTTCACCAGCCTCTGAGTTGAGTTCATTACTCAAGTAGTGGTTTGGCTAATCTCCAACAGCATCTCTTCAGATGCTTTTGACTGGTCCAAATCACCAAGGCAAAGGGCCTGGAAACCCACCCTACTCCAGCTTCCAGCAACCACCCCAGTTCTTTGTCAACAGTGGTAAGGATGCTGAAGAGCTCATATCTCAGGTTAGTGCCCAATCAGAGGGCAGAAGACGGGTGAATGCCTTCATGGGAAACCATGTAAGCTCGCCACAGCAATCTGGAAAGTACTAGATGTGGGAGTATCAAGAGTCCCAAAATGCCCTCTCTTGCTTAGAATTTAATATTCATTTTTACAGTGCTACTTTTGCTGCACAGCATATAAGCCTAAATGCAACCACCCCGAAGTACTAGTAGGAGTAACATGGGTACCTAGTGGGAGAACAATGAGATGATGAGTCTTTGTTTCTCAAAACTTTGATGATGTGATGTTAGTACTCTTAACACGAAAATAGCTGTAGAATAATAATCACTTTTCCCCACTTTGATTAAATAGCGTTCTAGAAATGACCACAGGGAACACACGGGCAGATGGCATGACTTACACAAGATTTCCAAACTCTGGATTCATTTTCCTACAGACTTTTCTGGACTGGATAGTAACAGGCTAGATGTAGAGAGCAGGGGTAAATTTACTCACAAGGCCACAAGACTTAGGATGATATAAGGGAAAGTGATTCACAGGAATTGCCTTTATTGAGAATAAAACATCAATCAAAACTGCCCTCACCTCCATTCATGAAGAGGCCACCCCAACCAGCTGTCTGACTAACCCTGTGGATAGAGGTTGGCCACTAGGGGTGCTCAGCCCCACCTTACCATATTGCTCTTTCCCTTTGCGTCCAAATCACCCGCTGACTTGTAGTGGATTTTGACTAATAGAACGGAGTTCTGGGAGCACAATGGGTTACACGCTGGGCCGGTAGCCGGGTAACCGCAAGCCACCAGCTGCTCTGAGGTAGAAAGACGGGGCTTTCTTATCCTGTAAAGAGTTTAAAATCTTGGAAATCCATAGGGGCAGTTCTATCTTGTCCTATAGCCACTATGACTCTGAATCAACTTGGTGGGCGTGAGTTTGGCTTTGGGAGATAGTAGACTAGAACTACCCTGCAGGTTTTCCAAAGCTGTACCTTCTTATGGAAGCAGATTGAACCCTAAAGCAGAAAGTTGTGGCAAACAGTTGACCTTTTGGTAAGTAGCAAGTGATTTAACCATTAAGTCCCCAGTCTCCTTGTCTTTGATTCTGACTCACAGTGACCCTATATCATAGGGTAGAACTGCCCCTGTGAGTTTCTGAGACTGTAGCTTTTTACAGGAGTAGAAAACTTCATCTTTCTCCCATGGAGCAGCTGATGGTTTTGAACTGTGGACCTTGAGGTTTCTTTCGGTTACGCCCAAAACATAACCCACTGCGCGACCAGGGTTCCTCCAGTCTTTGTATAGAACATCTCAAACTAATCATATTCCAACTCCCCGCGCTTCACCCCCAATCCTTTAGCAGAATTATGGTGGGGGAGAGTTTAATATAAATTTGAAGGGGAAACAGAAAAATCATGAAATTAATGAATTAGAATGTTTTTGTTTTGTTTTGGTATGGAGAACATATTCCTTTATCATCATGTAACTCAAATCTGGACACAGATAGACTTCCTGCAAATCTACACTAAAAAGTTGCTCCCTAAAGCTAGGCTGTCACAGATGTCAAATGGGCCCCCCCAGAGCCATTAATTGGTGTACCTCCTCTTACCTGCATTGTCTACGAGAACCCTGGGCCCCACGCTCCTTAGCTACAATAAGAGGTTTAAGCTTTCGAAGATCCCATCCTTCTCACGCTGCATGGTCTCTTGGTCTTCTGAGAAAGGAAGATATTTTTCTAGGCCCAAAAGTCAACCTCTGGATTCAGGCCCGCCTGTGCCCACCTTATCTGGTGACACTATAGTGTAAACAGTGGACTGTTAACCACAAAATCACTGGTTCAACCTCCCAAGCCACTCCTTGGGGAAAGATGAGGCTGTCTGCTCTTGCAAAGATTTATGGCCTGGGAAA
>NW_022103896.1:29549730-29554176 GCF_000313985.2 Echinops telfairi
GTCACGGCCCACAGATTGAGAACCGCTGCTTTCCAGGGTGGCCATGAGTCAGAATTGACACCGTGACAGTGGATTTGCTGCCTACCTTACAATAATCCCCCTCCCCCTTCAGCAGGTCTCTGACTCCAGGTCCTTTTCCCTGGGTACCAAACTATTCTAGAGCATTTTCATTCAAATATTCTACTCCACTGTCCCACTACCTACACAACTACGGCACCAAAGTGTCCCTATTCTTAAAAAAGAAAATGCAATCTCCTTATCTATGTGATTGATTAGTTCCTGCCCTCTTGTCACTAATGGGCAGAAGGGCACAAGCAGCAGGCATCGGCTTTGGGAGTCTGCCTCATCTGTTCCCCGAGCAGGTAAGCAGACATCTATATCCTTGTACCCCAATTACCCCAGCCCCCAACTTCCGTCTCCTCAGATGGCCTTTCCCTTAATTCCTGTTTGCCATCTGAGAGAGGCTTCTCATCCCAAACTCATTTGCCGACCAGAGCTAATTGCCACAGACCCCGAACCCAGTGAAAGCTCACCATGGGCCCGGCCTTGGGCTCCCCTTTCCCCCCTTCCCCAGGTACTTTCTAGGCCCCTCCTGTGGGAGTGATCTCGTGGAATCCTCATCAGGTCAGTTTACAATAGCAAAACACCTCAGCCACATAGTAACAATAAGACACATACAATAAGAGGAGGGTTGATCACTCACACACGTTCTTACGGGAAAACCAGCCGCTCTCTCTCTCTGGTAAGAAAAATATGAGTCTCCACCCCACCAAAAAAAAAAAAAAGGAAAAATCCCAGGATGCTCCAGAATGCAGTCTCTTTCCTTCATGACGTGTTGTAAGCACATCAGCTGTTCTTGTTGCTGTGCAGATCACCCAGCATCGGGTCACCGGGAGACGGCAGCGCTTGCTGGCACAGCTGATAGGATTAGGAGATGGTGCTTTGTCAGCCTGATTGAGAAAGCCCCCGCATACGCAGATACGCAGGTGAGAATCCAGCAAGAGTGGCTGTGGGGCTGCGGGGGACCGGGATGGGTCTCAGCTGTATGCTCCAGGCAGTGCAATTGTATTGTCTTTTCTGTGAAGTTAGCAGTCTGGGAATTGGGGCGGTGGAGGGGGGGTGGGGAGCGCAGGGTTCCTATCAATAAAAACCTGCTCTTTTTAATCACTTGTCTGGTGTCAGGGTTTGGTCGCATACACCTCACAGGATTCTTGTGAGGCTCCAAATGAGCATCTTTATCTATGGCAGTGCTCTGGCAATAGAAAGTTCAGTGCCACTGGGAGGTATGAATCATTGACAACACATTTCACATAAACAAAAAACCAAATATCCTTATCCCAGATTTGGGACATAAATATATAATCACATCCCTTTTCTACCAACCAACAACACCTATCTCCTCTCTCCTTCCCATGCCTGGACAGGTGCATCATTGATCATTTTAGGAGCCCTATACTTTAAAAGCAGCTGCCGTGTCCTAAAAACCAGCAATACATTCGTTTTAAAGGAAACCCCATGAAATTACAATGTAAGACAATAAAACAGGCATTTAAGTAGGAAATGAAAATGATGCATGAAACTATTTTAAGGCAGGTGAGAGATGGATATAGTACACCATATTTGATGATATCTCTTTGATGGTTGAGTCCTAACCTTATCAGACAAGTCTCCGAATGAGATGAGAAACACTAGAATGGAATTAAAAGCTGCATAGATATTGTCATGTGTGAAACTTGCCTCTTAGAACAGCAGAAACACAGGCTTGGGTTCCAAAAGTACAGAGCTAAGAGACGCCTGAACATTAAATCATCAGCCTTTCCTCAGCAGAGTTGCTATGGTGACAAAAGGGCTCCGGCATAGCCTCTCAAATCCTGCACTTCTGCAGTAAAAGCCTTCAGTGCACACATGTTGGATTTTTTTAGGCACACACCCATAGTCAAATACAAAGACACATGGGGCAGAGGGTAGGGGGCAGTTCTGTCTGAACCTGTGTTCCTCATCTTGTACTGATGAGCCCCTCATGGAGTTACAGAATCCATTCATGCATTCATTCATGGCACAACTAGATATATTGTGTGCCTACTGTGTGACAAGGACTGTATAAACAAGTACATGTGGAATTCTAATAGGGGATCATACGAACTCTCCTAGGGCACATAAATACAGATGGCTTGCAAGTATCTAAGAAAAGATCCTGACCCTTTTTGGGAGATCGGGGCAGGTTTCCTGAAAGAAGCTGTTTCTAAAAGAAGCTTAGTGTATCTTCAAGAGTTAAGAAGGATTGATGAATGGGGTGTAGAAGGTGCCCAGCAAGTACAACAGCCTAGAGGAGAAAGATAGCAAGAAATCTCCAGAGACCCGAAAGTCCTCCCATCTGAGGGGTGGGTACTCATCCATAACAGAGTAGCAAGGGTGGGCTACCAGGAGGGGAGGGAGTCATTTATATGAGATTGGAAAGACATGAGATTGGAGAGGTAAGTGAGCAAGGCCAGATCGTGGGCAGCATTGAAGAGCTTGAATACTACCTTGAGGTCAGCGGAAGTTATTAATGAGTTATAAAAGGGGAAACGGAGTCTGATTTGGGCCTTTGGAGAATTTTGACCTGGGGTGGGGGGTGGGAGAAAAACCTGATTAGAGAGAAGGCAATAGAGGCAAAGCTGTAAACAAGATAATTCTAGTTAGTTTTGCAATAATCCATGATGGTGGTCTAGACTCTAAATACAGATAATGGCAGTGGAGAAAAATCATCGAATTCAAGACATTTATTAATGGGGGGAAAACGGAAACAACTTGGTAATTGGTACTATATGGGGAATGAGGGGAAGGGAGATGATAGGAATGACTCTTGAGGATTTGGAGGGTGGAGGTGGGATGAGGCACCCAGACCTCATTCTCATTGGAGAACTCCTCAAAAGCATCTTTTGACCTTACAGTTCATTTCTTACAGCATATGTTTCAGGATCGTAACACGGAGACAACTCTCGAATGAATCACGTCCTTCAAACAACGAACCCTAATACCACCCAAGCTTCACTGCTTCAGAGATCGAAGTAAAGAAAAATATGATTTATGGAGTAAAATCTATTTGGGGATACAGGGAAATGGTGCGTTGATTCCACTAATACTGGTTTGAGGCTGCCTCCATCCCTACCCAGTGTGCCCCAAGGCGTGAGAGGCCAGGCCTGAGAGAAACGCTGTTTGGAGCAAGGGCTGGAGCTGAGAGTAAAAGTCCAAACACACTGGTCAAAAGGTCACAGTCCTTCCAGGCGGGACCTACAAGTGAACACATCAGACTGATCACCTCCACAGTGCTATTTAGAATATTCTTTCTGAATGTAGGCTTTTAAAGATAGTATGCATGTTCAATCCCTTCATCAGGTAAATATTTAAACATTGTACGTATAATCAAAGTCCATAACTCAGCTGATGATCCTGGACAGATTTTTTGAGCTTTTTACAACAAACCTGTCTACATCATAATTTATTTTTTTCTTTCTTTTTTACCTGTCCTATAAAAGCCATCAGTAAATATTGAGTGGGTGACCTGGGCAAACTGCTTTCTGGAAACTACTCATCAAACAGCTGGATAGCGCTGTTTTGTTGCTGTAATTCTTAGAGCTACCCTTTGTGGTAAACCAAAGCCCAAATCCAGACCCACTGTCACGGAGTCAAGGTGGACGCGCAGCTGCCCTGCATAGGTTTATGGAGGCTTGGCCAATCTCATTTCTAGGATTCACTCCGTTTAACCGAGGACACGGTTTGAGTTCAGAGCGGCCTGGGAACTTGAGATGTAAAGACCCTCAGCTCTCCAAGGGAGGAAATGCTGCTCTGAGTCCCGCGCGCAGAGTTCTTCCCGCAGCCGCGCAGAGTTCTTCCCGCAGCCGTGGGCCAGGGCGCGGTGCCGGCGCCCGGCTGCCCGTCTTCCTCCCAGCGGCAGGGTTTCCCAAAGCGGAGGCGCCGGCCTTGGCCGCGCTTTTCCTGCGGGGTCGCCAACCTGGGACCCTTCGGATGCAAATCCGAGAAGACTTGCAGCCTTGGAGACCAAAATGCAGTGTCAGTCCTGCAGCCTGTCTGGGAGAAGGGGTGAGGGTGGGGTGGGGGCGCCTCTCTGGGGTGGGGGTGGTCATTGCTGAGGGCTGTGCTTGGAGCCCTGGTGGCGCCTCGGTTAAAGCACCCACCGCTCCGAGTGAGCGCGAGAGATTCGTGGCTGACGGAGTCAGTTCCGCGCCGTCCTATGGGGTCGCGGAGTGGGCATCCATTCGTGAGACCCGGTTTCTGGTTGGGGAGGCGGACCTCGTGCCCATCTAGCAGGGAGGGGCCGCGAGGGAGAAACTTTCCCTTTCTCCATTTTGGCTCTCCGCGATGTCGCAGCCCTGCTGCGCTCGTCCTCCCGCCGCGGGCCAGGTGCACAAGCCGTGGGGAGGGGACACGTCGGGGCTGGCGCGG
>NW_022103896.1:29554465-29563544 GCF_000313985.2 Echinops telfairi
GCCGCCGCCGCCCGCAGGCCGCTCGGCTCAGCGCAGTCTCCTCGCTCCGGTGCACGCAGGTGCCTCCTCCCGGACGGCGGCCGCGGCGGCGCGAGCACCCGGCGGGCAGCGGCGCGATGGGGCCCCTCCGAGAAAGCAAGGTAAGTGGGCAGGGCGGTCAGGTGGTCGCTGGAGGGTGGCGGGGACATCGGGGTCAAGGGGGGGCGGAGGTAGGAGGTGGCAGGGACCCTGCGGGGATGGAGCGGCACGTGCTTGGGTATTGAGACCTGTGAGATGAGGAGCTGGCCCGGGAGATGGCGATTTGGCAGGGTGACCGCGGTATTAAAAAGATTGGGTCAGGAGGCTTCATCCCATCTGACATTGGGACTTTGGAAGGGGGCTTCCAGGGGATGTGCCGTGTGTGTGATGTGAAGAAAAGGGCTGCGGTGTGTCCTGACTGCGTGTCAGTGACACCAGATAGGTGTGCTCAGCTGATAGGTGATGCCCGCCGGGTGACTGATGTGGGCGCAGACCAGACGCCGGGTGCGGCTGGCGCCCCTGGAGAGGGTGCCCGCCTGCACGGCCTTAGAAGTTCCCACAGCCGGGCTCACCCAGAGGGCCTGCCGCTGGTGTTTACGTTGGCAGTGGCACCTCCTGGTAAACCGTGTGGAAATGCGCAGGAGGTCATGTTGCGAAATGGTGTTGCTTACTTAATCCAAAGCGATTTTTCAATTGCAGAGGTTGGAGGGAGCAGTGTTTTGTTTTTTGGGGTTTTTTTTGGTGGGGGGGCGGTGGGGGGGGTGTTAAAAGGAACTCCAACTCCTGTGCAAGGAGTCCATTTTAATGAGGCAGTGTGGTGGTGACCCCGAAAAGCACAGCTTCTCGATAATATATTAAGCACCACCACCACTTCTTTTAGCCTCCGTGTCCCCATCTGTAAACAGCAAAATGAATGGGTGCCCTCTCCCTGTTATCTCCCTGGGGGTGGGGAGATCAAATGGGGTAATGGCTGGGAAAAGACTATGCATTGGAAACATAGCTCAAATACTACTTTTTGAAATGCATGTCATTTTTTGACCAAAGCATGGCTCTGTGTATTGAATGCTGTGTTTCCTGAAGAGGGAAAGAAAAATCCCTTTGCGTGGGCATCCTGTAAGGAAAGCAAAAGCTAAAATGATGGGGAAAGGTGGAGCCATCTTACCGGGTATCGGATTTTTGTTTGCTTTTCTGTTGGCAACCAGCCTTGTGTGTGCCGGGATGTTAATGAATAATTAAGATCCTGGCTGGAAGGGGAGGGATTGGAAAGATAAGACTATGTGATCTACCAGGAAGAAGTTCCAGGTGGGGCACTAGCTTGTGAGGAGACAGGAAAGGAGAAATCAAATGGTCACAATTATTTCAGGAAAAACAAAATGGAAGTCTGGAAGAAATCAAGTTGTAAGGAGGAGTGTGCGTGGTGAGTAAGGAGTGGTGTTTGCGAGAGCCAAAGGCTTGAATGTAATAGAAAATCCAGAGTAGGGGAGATGAATTAGGAACTGCATGGGAGCAAGGTGGCCTTCCTACCAGTCCTTGGAAGTGGAATTGTTCTTCCTCAGACAGAGAATAACTGACATTAGCTCCGTTGAAAAGTTTTGCAGCTTATTTCATCCCCCCTGAGATCAGAAAGACTCCGATTCTAACTTCTAAAATCCCTTGTCCAGAAATGAAATTTCTTAGCAACAGAGCCCTGGAGAAGCAGACAGACCGGAGTTGAGAGGGGAAAATGTTTTTCCTTTTGTTTCCTTTTTATGTCCGATGTTGAGAAGGAGCAGAGAGTACAGCATCATGAGAAGGAGATCTCCCGGAGCCGAATTCCTCGTTTGATTCTTCGGCCCCATCTGCCCCATCAGCAGCACAAAATCTCCCCGACCTCGGAGTCTCCCTTCTCTGAGGAAGAGAGTAGAGAGTTCAATCCCAGCAGCTCTGGGCGCTCAGCAAGGACCATTAGCAGCAACAGCTTCTGCTCAGGTACAGTATCCACAGGAGGACAGCCGGGAGTGAAGTGTGTTCGATACAGATACATGGTGCGTGGACTGGGACTGCTAATGGGATAACTCATATAAATATGTTTCTTTGGGGCATTTTGACCTTAAAGAACAATTTTATGTGGTTTAATCTGGTGGACTTCCATACCTATTTGATATGTATTCTAGTATATAATTTAGAATTTGATGTGTAACTTTCTATGACTTAAAAACAAAAACAAAACTCCTGCTTTGTTAAACCTGGAACATATTATATTACATTTTAAATTTACAGAAAACACCAGCAGCTCCATGAGAGAAAGACTAAGCTTTTGACTCCCATAAATAGTTACAGTCCCAGAAACCCATAAGGGTCGCTATGAGTCAGGATTGACTCTATGGCAGTGAATTCTGAGTGAATGAGGTAAGAGATAAACCTACCTAAGGAGTCCAGGTGGAAGAGTGGTTTCGTGTTGGACTGCTGACTGCAAGTCAGTGGTTCAAAACTACCAAGATAGCCTCGGGAGAAAGACTTTCTACTCCCATAAAGAGTTACAGTATGGGAAATTCACTGGGGTAGTGTTCTACCCTGTCCTATAGGGTCGGTATGAATCTGCATGGATTCCATGGCAGTGAGTTTGCTGTTTTTGTTTTGATAAGCTGTTTTTGTTTTGTACTTCTGGTTATGGAATCCCCAAAGATAAAGCAACTTCTACTTAATGAGATCGAGATTAAGATCAAAGAGGGGAATAACAACCCAAGACCTAGGGCTGGCCTGGAATTGTAGTGTAAAGGGGGGACCACAGGCTTGTAAACTGCATGTCCTAAACTGAAATCCTTGAGGACGTCCTCTTAACACTTCAGGCGTACCTGTCCCTTGTCCCTTAAGCTTCAGTTGTTATGTTCATAGAGTAACACCTACCTTACTGTGTTGAGAGGTTAACTGAGCACGTACTTAAACGTCGGAGTTCAGTAGTGCAGGCTTGTGGAGGGAGTTCCGAATATGAAGAACTATGATGTCGTTTTGGGCACCTCATCAAGGAAGTGTTCTTATGATTGTGAGCATTTTTGGTAAAGACACTCCCTTTGCAACTCCTAATGGTGCTACCATTATCACTTTATAGAACCTGTTATACTTAGTGAAGCCCATGACTTAGAAGAAATGCTGGCTCTTTGAGAGAAGTCTTGGGAATTTGGGTACATTGTAAAGGAATGACTGTCCTCTAATTACTGGAGTATGTTTCAGAGTGAATTATTTTTTTAGGACTTACCGTATTTAGGGTAAATATTACTTGAAGCATTTATGATCGGGGACATGTGAGCCAAAATGCTGTTATTAGTGCCCTCATTTTACAGGATGACACATTCCAGTACATCCATTTCTGATGGATTTTCTAAGTGTAGCTTTGGATTCATTACATTCACAAAATAGTTCCAGTTCAGGCCTAAGTTACATATTAGGAATACTTGGCTGTCTTTTAAAAACTGAAGCATCCAATTCTCTTTGATTCTGGGTAAAATAACATGTCAAAGAAGTCTCAGACTTATTTTTTGCTGTTTGTATTACACACATCTAACTTAAAACGGACACCCACTGCTGTTGTGTGACTCTGCCAAGGAGGAAGTACGTGCACACATAATGACAAGCCGAAACCATTAAGATTCCTAGAACTTAAGAGTTGCATCTGCAGAATGTGATGCTGTTTACCTTAACCCCAGGTCCACTCTGGTTGAGTGTGGGTGAGCCCTAGGGACTTCATTTCAAACTGCCCCAGCCTAACTCAATCCCACACTTATTTCTGATCGTCCCGTCACATACATTGATTCGCTCTGACTGACTTCTGGGTGACAAGCGTCATCATGCAAAAAGGAAGAAAATAGTCCAAACAAGGCAAGAGAAAGACAACAATTTTAGAAAACATGAAGAAACACCAATAGGGTTATTAATGTTGTTTGAGTCATCCTCTCCAAGACCCATTTCCTGCCCCATCCGTCCTTCCCAGGAGGCCTAGCTCCCACTGAGGCCGTAATGCTGTACATGACAATCAAAAGTAGGTATTGATCCTGCTGCCATTAACCAGCTGAGAATTGCGTGGCAGAAGCTTATAATCATGGGCCTCTATAAGCCTACCTTACAATCTTTAGCTTTCCATCCCTCTCCAGAGAGGGTTCCTTCCATCCCAGGGTCTCATTCTCTCTCATCTTCCCGTGTTGGCAGTTTGCCAAGGCTCAGGGCCTGATCTCTTCCCTTCCTCACTCTCCTTTCCTACAGAACTCTGATAAACCCCACAGAGGCACTGAGGGCTGCCCTGACTCAAAGTGACAGGAGCCGGGCCTTTGGGGGCATGTTAATGATGCTTTAGGAGGTCTATTGGTAGATGGGAAATAAATGGCTTTGGTACTAAGGGGAGCATTAATGAAGTAGAAGATGTAAAACAGGTCCAAGCAGCAGGGGGAAATGCCTGGTTTTAATCCTACTGCTTTAAGGCCAAAATGTGTGTTCATTGCTTCCTCCTGGCAATTCTGAGAACAAGGAACATATTACCATTAAAAAAACGATTCCCTCTGCTAGAACTAAAATGACTTAGCAATATCCACTGCTTTCTTAACAGTATAATCTGACAGTGATCATCCGGTGTTAACTTACCTTTATTATAGATCATCATATTCACTACTGTGAAAAGGGATCTCCTGCACATGTAATTCGATTGTTAGCACCTGGTCATGAGTGTGTGGAGGAAGATGTTACTCAAATGCAATCGTGTGTGTGCGTGTGTGTGTGTGTGTGTGTGTGTGTGTGTGTGTGTGTGTGTGAAACACATGCACATAAAAGGTGGCTTCAAAAAGTTTTTGGGAAAATTGAAAAGGTAATAGACTTTTCCCAGGAACTTTCTGAAGCCTCCTCATATATACACACATAAAATCTTCCTTGAAAAATTCCCTTTGCAGGAATATCAACTAAAGCATTTCCCTTCAAGATCTGGACCAAAGCATTTCATGTCCCAAGGCATTCATTTTTATGAGAAGGATAAAATAGTGAGCTTACATTAAATATGCACTCATATATAGGATCACCCTTTATTTTGAAAAGTCGTTTTACCTACCACCTGTATTCTCGAGGAGAAAAAAAAAATCACAGTACCGAATGGCAGTTACACTTCAGCAAAATAAATGACACTTCTATATTGATATTTCCTCCAACCTCACCCCATTGTTTTTTCCTTCTTAGTTTTGCAGACCTGGGAAATTCAAGTCTGGGGACAATTTTCAAAGTGACCAATACATTTTTATCTACTTTCCCCAGTCTCTCCCCTGACCCTCCCAACACCCCCCCTTTACCCCCAGGGGAGCCTTGGCAAGGAATACTCAGTGGCTTGATATTCTATATGCTAATTTGTATGTTATGTCTCTCCCATTTCAGGGGAAGGAATTGTGTGTGACCTTTTGTGATTCATTTGGGGGGTGTCCCCAAAGAGCTCTTCTTTTAATAGCTTCTTACATGCAGAAGCTCCTTGAAGAGATAGGCATGTGTTTTGTGCATTTTGATAACAGGTGTGTGTCTTAGGCATCAGTCTGTTCCTTAGTCTATAGACAGGCGTCATCACTGTGGCTTGAATTGGAGATCATTACATGTATATCTTCCGAGGGAGACCCAGTGCTATTTTGTGTGCACACAACAAGTAAAGCACTGTACATTCCTTGTAAATGTTAATATTTAAAGAAAAATTGAGTATGTAGGCACATACAATTATTTAATAATGAGTTTTTAAGTTAAAAAAAACATACACCTCTTTTTCCCCTTATTTTTTTCATCAGACTTGTTTGGGTTTACTTTGGTCAGGTTTTTAAACCCTCAAGTCTTGGCATAAAATCACGGTGTTCTCCCCCACCCCCTGAGAAGCCCTCAAGCCCACATGTCAGGTTTGTGTTCTGAGTGTGACCTTCCCGCCCTCTTTTGGTTGGTCGTGGCTTGTGTGTCAACATACTGTGACTCCGGTCACACTTAGAAAAGCTGGTGACCTGGGTGAAGTGTCAGGTACATGCATCAGTCACCTGGCACGGGGAGCAGCCTACTACGCATTCCTCTTCGCTTAGTTGAGGCAATAATTATCCCTCAGAACTGGGAGGCAGATGGATTGCTGCGTTTTAAGCTCGTTCTCCTTGGGGGTGCCTTGTAAACATGGCAGGTGGAACCAATTATGCCTATGGAGCACTGATTGCTTTATGGGAGACCAGTAGTTTCCCTAAGTTATTGCCATGTCTCTAGCATGCACACACAGAGGGTGGGGGTGTGTGTGTGAATGAGCTTTTGTGACTTGTGCCTTTGAAGAAACAAGTAATTGATCAATAAACAAAGCGGTAAGGAGCTGGGATACCTTGTAGCCTCATCACCAGGAAGATATTTGCAGGAAGAAATTGTTTTATTTTTAAGTGTCTAGGAAGAAATTCTCTGAGTGCCAGTGACCTGGAGGTCATCATTGTTGCTATTTGTGGGAGGAAAAATTAAAGCAAATTATAACCTGACTAGGGCATGACAGTGCCTCCAAAAATTTTCCAGGCCCTGACAAACAGAAATATTTCTGGTACGTGTTGGGCCAGTTGAGGAAACTTGGCGTCTGGACGGAGTCAGCCTTTGAACATAATGATTAGAACTGAGATGAACGGCTTAAAGTGAACTGAGCTGTAGTAGCGAATTATGCTACAGTTGGATGACTGCCAACCCGCTAAACCCTGCGACTCGAGTTATCATTTTAGTCAGCATGGGACCCAGGCACGGTTGCACGAGTCTATTTCAGTCTATTTCTGCCTGCAGAAACACGCACCTAACGGAACAGATTGCAAATGAAGGGCCCAGGTGATATTTCCATAAGAATATCCTAACAACAATTAGAAAGGAAAGGTAAAAAAAAATACCATTTATTAAAAAATCCTCAGCATCAGGGAATTTCAAAGGTAATCGTGGAATTGGACTGTGTCAGAAGGCACTTTGGAACTCAACATGCATGTCTTTGTGTTGAGTACATTCATCGTTATGACCGTGTTTCTCGATTTCGGCACTGATTGCATGCTTCCCAATCCTCAGGAAACCATGTTTAAATGAACATACCTTTTTCCTCCCCTACACCTTGGGAAGACCCCTACATCTGAATTTTCTAGGCCTTCCATTGATGCCCTAGCCTGACTGCTTGTAGTCTGTAAACTACAGGCTTGGGGGTTCTGTATGAGCAGTGGGTCAGGTTCTGTATACGATGCACTCACAGAGACAGGGTGAGACTCAGTCAACAATGGTAGGAAGTAGTTTCCAGTCAAGTTCTTTAAACCAGTCACCATGGGACCAACGAAAATGTTTCCCCAATATTTTTATCCACATGATGACTAGTGATCCAATAGTAGAGAACTAAGTGGGAGGAGAAAGCATTTCTTTCATTCTCTGCTTCATGTTCTCTGTCCCCGCTCCAGGCACACTACTCATCTTTCAGGCGATCTCTCTTGGGAATTGGGGTGGGTGACTCTGATAATGGACACATGAGAAGAAGTAGAAGGAAGAGAATCTAAGCCTGGGAGTACCTGAACATTCTACTTTTTATAAACTTCAACCAAGAGGTGCTTACCCAGTAGGTGTGTATTAATTGCTTGCTAAGGATCAGGAATTACACTGGGGCTGCAGAGATAAATAAAACAAAGGGATTGGGAAATTCAGTTACTATACTGCCTAAATCTTGGCACTAAAATAGATGGGCTAACCAATCTTTGAATGCGACCCCCCCACACCACCACAACTACTTATACTTGTTTCACGCCCCCATTCCTTTCTCCCCGACACACTCCACACACACACCTTTCTAATTTGTGTGTTGCTGATGTCAGCATTAGGTAGCTCACATTTCATGAATTAACGATGCAAAGAAGTAACATTAAGTAAGAGTGGTATGGTAACTTCGGTCGGTGCTTTGGCCGCAGCAAAACTCGAATTAGAAAGGTGTTCTGTCTCCTACGACACTCTCCTTTTCTACTGGGCTCTAATTCATTGCACTGACCACACGGAACTCAGACAATGCTCACGATTATGGACAGGTTAGGTGGAAAAGCTCAGGATAAAGTTGTTCAGTCAGGGTGTGCTAGGAACTTCTTTCAGGGCTGCTGATAAATACCCAAAGGGCACACCATTCCACTGTAAGCCTCACCCCAGAGGCCCTCAGCCCCCAAACATTCAGCTTTACTTGATGGCAGGGCTAGAAGTCCACCGCTCCGGCTCATGCTCTGGCTCCTTGTTCTGCTCCTGTCTCTTCTTCGGTGTCAAAGTTGATCCTGGATCAAAGAGGTTCACTGCACCAAGACCCTGGGGTGCAGAGGACACACTCTATCCCTGGCTCTTGCTGGTCATGAGATTCCCCCTCTCCTGTTTCTGACATGGCGTATTTTATACCTAGCAAGATCACAATGAATCTTGTTAACAGGCACTTATACATGAATTTTATCAGTATCTTCCTTTATCTTCTCTTACCCAGACCCATCAGGAAAGGGTTGTTTGCTAAGAATGGCAGAGACTAAAACTACAAGGGAACTCTGGTGGCCTAGTGGGTGAGACATTAAGCTGCTAAGCACAAGGTCAGTGGTTCGAACTCACCAGCTGCTCAGCAAGAGAAAGATGAGGCGGTCTACTCCTGTAAAGATTTAAGATCTCAGGAAACCCAAAGCAGCAGCTGTACTTGGTTCTGTGGAGTCTGAGTCTGAATCAACTTGATGGCAGCATGTAATGACTAGGAGAGATGAGCCACATTAGGTAATTTAGTGCCCTGCAAAAGGCAATAAGGCCACGTCACAAAAGACTTTGAAGGCCAAGCTAAGAACTCAACCCCTCATCTCAAGGGTCTACACAAGGACCAGAACAATAATGTAAAGGACCAAGACTGAGTAGAGAGAAGACCATAGAATGAACTGTGGGACTGGCCAAGGCGTGCCCTTTCTGGTGCTATTCAGAAGTACGGGATTCTCCTTTTTAACCAACATGTGGGCCAACAACACACACGTAGTTGCAAATCCTAAACATTTTGCAGAGTGAATGAAGGGTTTTCAGTAGGGAGGAGACACTGCCA
>NW_022103896.1:29563966-29565990 GCF_000313985.2 Echinops telfairi
AAAGTCAATTCTGATGGATCGCTACCCTATCTATACATCAGAGGAGAATGACTTGACAGGGATTCCGAAGCTGTGATTTTATGCGGGACTACCAATATCTCCCTAATAGAGCAGCTAGGGGGTTCGAACCATCAATGTTTGGGTTAGCAGCCAAGCACTTTAACCGCTGTGACTCCAGGGCATCTTCTAATGTGCTTGGTTGAGGCTTTGTTCCATTTGAAACACTAGTCTGGAGCTCTGACGAGGAGTCAGCAATGGTGGCATCTGAAGGGGGTTGGTCATTTCAGGGCCGGGTTTAGGGAAAGATGAGCAGACCACAGAGGAAACAGGAGAAAAGGAATGAAAGCTCTTAAAAGAGGAAAGAACAGGAATGTAAGAAGTGTCTAATCTCAAAGGATGGAAGAGTTCTGAGAAAGAAGCACAGTGCGCGCTGCGAGGTGGCTCCTGAACTGAGCTGCTGAGTGGTTGGTGGTTCAAACATACCTGCCTCTGCTTGGGAGAAAGATGTGCCAGTCCGCTTCCACAGGCAGCACGAAGACAGACTCACTGCCATCGAGTCTTTGGTGACTCATAGCAACCCTACAGGACAGGGTAGAGACAGGGTAGAAACAGGGTTTCTGAGACTGTAGAGTGTAATGATTACAGGAGTAGAAAGCTTGAGGAGCAGTTGGTGGTTTCAAACTGTTGACCTTGCCGGTCACAGTCCAAAGGGTAACCACTAGCAACTGGGAAAACTTTATGGGACGATTCTACTAGATCTTGTAGCCCCACTGTGAGTCAGAATCAGTTCAGCGAAGTAGAGTTTCTGTTGTGATTATGCACTGAGAAGTGGTCAAGGATGAGCCAAGGTTATCAGTGATCTTAGACAGTTGTAGAAAATCCTACGGGTGGAGTCCAGATTGTATCAGGCTGAGATGTCAATAGAGGGAGGAAGTCTGTGGCCAACCATATAAGCAACTATTTTTAAGAGCTTCTTGGGACCCGAAGGAGAAAGTTAATTGCTCAACTACTAGGTGAAAGGTTAGCAGTTCAAACCTACTCGAAGCACCGGAGAAGACAGGCGGCCTGCCTTTGAAAACCCTGCACAGGCGGGTGGGTGCATTGGAAGTGGCTGGAGGGCAAGTAAGAGCAGCAACAGCAGTCCTCGCAACATTGCAGGAGAGGACGCCAAGAGGGAGCCTTTCCTTCCATTTCTCCATGAACTTTTTTGAAGCCCTGTCATATGAGCTTTCTATGGTTGTTGTGTGAGGGCCCCTTTTTTCTGCATCTCTGCCACATGGTGTGACTTTGCTTTACACTTGGTTATTTACTTGACAGCCCAGCAGACTGTCTTGTGAAGGTGTACTATACCTGGCATGTGGCAATGCTTAATGAACATTTGTTGGGCATTTGGTAGAAGACAATTACGAGGACTAGATGAGTGAAATATCTCCAGTCATGTAATTAAATGTATGACAAGGGAAATACTCTATTCTACAAATAAATCCACTGGGAGAGTAAACCAAAATCCAACCAAGTTGATTCCATCTCAGTAGAGACCACCTGTGCTAGCCACAACTCAGGATAGGTTTATTGAGTGAGGGATACATTGTTCAATGAACTGTTCCTGAGGGGGTTAGCATCGCTAAGGATTACAAGATTACATTCTATACTAGAACCGTAGCCGCAGTGCTCTAAGTAGCCAGAGGGAGTGAGCACTAGGAGTTGAGACTCCATCGGGGTTTGGAAGGCACGGTAGGAGTTTGAGAAGCAGAATGCCCTGGCAAACAGACATCAATGTGGATAAAAACGAAGCCTTGAAAGTGCCGGGCACGTTTGGGGAACAGGGAGAAGTGCTGGCTTTCTCCCCTCCCCTTCGCTTCCCAGTCACAGAAACCAGGAGAAAAGCCAGTAGTTTAGAGTCAAGAAGGTATTTAGCAGTAAGGCACATATTCATGTCTCCCCGACTCCTGCTTAACCCTAACCACTCTTACACCCAAACTGGTGGCTTTTACTCCGAGGAAACCTCCATCTCTTCTCTTTTT
>NW_022103896.1:29566643-29568456 GCF_000313985.2 Echinops telfairi
TGTCCCTGGAACCAGACTAATTTCTTCTTTTTCTCTCCTTTTATTCCTTGCTGGAAGGAGTAAGGAACCGTAGTTGTAGTCAGTGGGTGTCGTGTCGACACACGGTGGGTCCATGCACAAAGAAAGACATGCTGCCTCGTGCAGGTGGCATCTCCACCGTCAGTGGCAGCTCAGACTGTTGGGACCCACAGGGTCCTCGCCGTCTGGTTTTCAGACCGTCTTTGCTAGGCCCGGCTTACTCTGGAAGCGCTGCGGAAACCTGTGGTTGCCTGCAGTTAAGTTAGTTCCAGCTCATAGGACAGCCGAACTGCCCCCGCGGGGGTCCATTGGCCCTTATCTTTATGGGGGCAGCTGCCAGCTCTTTCCTCCCAGGGGGCCGGTGGTGGCTTTGAACACCAGCTCTTCAGTTAGCAGCCGGTGCTTAACCATTTGGCCGCCAGGGTTCCGTGTTCAGCATCATAGCAACATTCCGTATATTATCGTAAACTACTCTTCTTGTTTAAAAAGTAGGGGAAAATGCCAAATGTAACAATTACATAAACTATCAGGAGCGTTGGCTTTTCCTTTAAGTTCTCCTCCATTTTTATCTGTTGCACAATCTTCTTGACTGGCACTGTTGTCAGATTCTTAAGGTAGGAAACATAGAAGGGAGAGCCAGCAGGTTCTCATTGCTACCACACAGCCATGTGTCGTTCCGGTGTGTCATGGGGTGAAGTCTCATCTGAAAGTTTTCTAGAGGTTAAGAGAGAGCTTCTTGTCTTGGTCGCTTGCTCTTCTTTTTCTATCCTCTGTTTCCATACCCCCGCCCATTCTCCTCCTTCTTCACTTTCTCCTGACAAATCACTATAAAAACACAAACAAAATAGGGTGGGGCTGGGTCTAGAAACTCCAGATAAAACCTAGGGCTGGGGAGGGAAGGTCAGGAAGATTTGTAATAAGCCCTTTTGGGGGGAAAGAAAAGCCTACCTGGTGGCAAAACTCAGCTCCACCCTTATGATATCTCACTGGCTTCTAGCAATGCTGGGGCCACCCTCCGTTCCCCAGTTCCACCATCAGCTCTACCCTCACCATAATTCTTTATAGATTGTGATGCACACCGCATTCAATATTTGGGCCAAGACATTTTCCTCTCCGGATCCCTTTCCTTCTGGAAGTGAACACAAACCGAACTCGTGGACAGCTGGTAGCAACCCCAGTAGGGTCTCCTGTTTCCGAAGGAGCCTGAGCCCTGTGACTAACAGAGACACACCTCACCTCGGTTCACTTCCTCCTCGACTGCGGAGAACTTTACCAGAATGACTTTTATGGGAGCATTTTCAGGTCCAAAATAGCTCAGAAATCCTAGGAATGTTCACATGTGGAATGATTATTTTGTCTCCAAGAAACAAGGGAGACATTGACTAAATTATCACCCTCCACTTCCTATCTTACTGTGAAGTGCTCCATTTGAATCCCTTTGAACAAATTGTCCATATTAGCGTACACATATGTTCCAGTAGACATCTTTTAATATGTGTACACACATGAGTATATGTATAAATGTGTATTTAAAGACTTCTCTTGATCTCTCATCTTCTTACAGTGTTCTCATTACTCTTCTGTCCTTCAGAGCAAAACTTCACAAAATCCCCCTCTTTAAATTGTCCTTGTCAAGTGGGCATGGCCAAATTGCCAAATCTCACATTCCACCTGCCTCAGCTTCCTTGACCTCACAGCAACACCAAGGAAACCAGTCCCTCCCTGTTTGTTTGTTTGTTTCTAGTTGGTAGGAATGCTTTACTACAAATACCTGGGCTTCTTCTTTTTTTAAATT
>NW_022103896.1:29569159-29598063 GCF_000313985.2 Echinops telfairi
AAATTAATTTTATGGTTGGGTGTCGCCGCAACATGAACTGTATGAAAGGGTCGCCGCATTAGGAAGGTTGAGAACCACTGTCTTAGAGCCTCAGGTCTCAAGCATCAACTCATTTTTCATGCGCCCCTGCCCCTCTTCAAGGGCTCACACACAGACCAGTGTCCATCTTTACATCTCTTCCCTAGAAGGCGGTGATGCCCTCCTGCACCCATCTTCCCGGAGTTTTAGTCTCACATATACGAGAGGGCTTCAACAACTTCATGGAAACATGGAATTAAAAGTTAATGGAATTTTCTCACAAATGCTTTGAAGGCCATATCATCAATGCCTTCCTTAATCAGTGTTTCAGAGTTAACAGATTATCAGAACCAGATGCTTGCTTTTATTCCCACATGCTCGTGAACCCATTTCCCCCAATTCAGAAAGGACCACCATATACCCCATTGTTTATGCACAACTTTAGGAGTTGATGTTGATTCCTTCTTCATTTTCATTACCATGTGTAAATCTTTCTAAGTATCTTTCCCCCAATATATCTAAAAGCCATTTATTTCTACTTCTACCACACGGACACACCTCTCATCTACGAGAGTGACCTCCAATTCGGCTTGCTTATACTGCACTCCCATCCCTGAAGGATCCACAGAGCACAGTGATTCAGAAGGCAGCTTGCGAATTAACCAAGGAACAAGTGGTCTGAACTCTAGTGCCACTTTGTGTGCCCCTGGCACATCAGGATGATGATGGTGCCTACCTCAAAGGGATGTTAGACTTAGTTAGGACATGTACTGTTTAGAACCGTGCCCAGGACCCAGTAGACACCCCACAAATATTAATTATATTTATGATTATTAAAACAATCTGTTCTTCACAAGCTAAATTGCATCATCTCCAGTTTAGTGCATGTTCTATCTCCCACTGAACTTAAGATGTACAAGGGTGCTTCAAAAAGTTGGTGGGAAGAATTCCATTATCTTTCATTTTGTTTGTCCACAACGTTTTAAAGATCCCTCGTAGGTACAATTCCAGGCCTGCACCTTCCGAGGCTTTGGACTCCCTCCAACCTCCTCATCGAGGATGCTCTATCCCTCAGCCTTCCCAGCCTCCTTTGGTTTCTTCAATGCCCGAAGTTCCTTTCTCTCTGAATTTTCACCCTTGTTTGCTGTGCCTGAAATTAATTTCCCTGTCTTTCCCATGATGTATTTCTTCTCATTTTTTTTTCTGATCTCAGCTCATCTAACTTCAGCCTTCCAGCACAAACTGTCTAATGAAACACCTCCCACCTAGTTATCCTATATAGTATTAACCAGACCCACAAACACAAACCCTTCAGAGGGTTTCTGATACTTTATAAAATGTGTGGGGTGTGTGTGTGTGTGTGTACTTGCTGATTAACTGTGTCTTAACCTCTGGGATATAAACTCCTTGAGGATGATAATCGTGTTAATCTTGAGCATCATTACATCCCTAACACCTAGAACATTCTCTGGCACACAATAGACAATTAGTAATTATTTGAAGAGAATGAATTAGAGTTTTATACTTCAACATTGACCACTAATACGGGTTACCTTTATGATCCTGAAGCCAAGTTCTTCTAGAGCAGTGGTTCTCAACCTTCCTAATGCCGCAACCCTTTCATTCAGTTCATGTCGTGGCGACCCCCCCCAACCATAAAATTATTTTCATTGCTACTTCATAGCTATAATTTTGCTACTGTTAAGAATTGAATTGGGCAACCACTGTAAAAGGGTCATTCAACCCTCAAAGGGGTCACGACCCACAGGTTGAGAACCACTGTTCTAGAGCCTTGTAGACGTGTGAGCTATCCAGAAAGGTGCTAAAATGGAGTGGAAGAATCAGAGTTCACATTTTTGCTATTGGAAACCTAGAATGCAGACGGATCTGGAATGTGTTTTGTGTGGCTCCATATGTTGTGATCCGACACTGGAAAACTGGAAACAACTCTAAAGGGCTTCTTGCATCACATTTTTGTGGTCTGATGCAGTGACTTCTTCCCAGGGGCTTCCTTTCTGTTTTTAATTTGGACATTCCCAGAATGGCTGCTCTTTCCTCTTGGAGCAAGCATAACCACAACCAAACCATTGCCATCAAGCTGATGCTGACTCATCGCCAACCCTGTGGGATGGGGTAGAACGACCCAATCAGGAGCCCAAGGCTACAGCCTTTCCAGAAGCAGAGTGCAGCATCTCTCTTCCTGCAGAGCAGCTGGCGGGTTTGAACTGCCAACCTTTTTGTTAGCAGCCAGGGGTTTAATTACTGAACCAAACACAGGTAGAGCTTTAGAAATTTAGAAATCAGTTAACTTGTGGTGAGAAAAACAGGGCTTTTGGAGGCAGACAAGCCCGAATTTGATTCTGGCAGCAATGATTCTTTGAGCTCATTTACTACATCATTTTAGGGCATTTCCATGGTTTGTGGTAGGAATATCTCCTATCTCAGATTCTCCATGACCTCAGACTACAGTGTTGTGTGTGTCTATACCAATCTATCTGCAAAAATGCCAGTAATAACAATACCTGCAACAGTGCCCAGCACATAATAGACAAAAATATTTTAATGGATGAATAAGATGTAGTTAGTATTAGTTCTTTAGGATCAGCTAAATTTCCACATACTTGAATGTAAGGTTTTCTTAACATAGCAGTGGTTTTCCTCCTAAATTATATAACTGAATTTTGAACAGCATTAAACCATAACGGAATGTTTTTGAGATACTATGGCACAAAACTATATTTCTTTCTGACTCGTGTTATTTTTAAATGTGTCTTCTGGAATTACTTAGTTCAACACTTTGGCATACCAAAGAGCTCTGAAATCTAAATTCAGAAACGAACTAGGAAGTTTGAGAAATTGCTCTTGGACTTTGAAAAAAAACATTTATAGAGCTCTCAATAAAATGATTTTTATTTAAAAAAAACACACAACATCTATAATATCAAAGACCCTGGTGTTCAGTCTTATATGTCCTTGGCTCAAGGAGGAAAAACTTGGCCATCATAATTGCCACCAAATACATTTGATGAGAACCTTTTGGTGGTTAGGCACTTTTAGTTGAATATCAGAACACTGTTAACATACACTGTGGGCAACCCTCAGTTTTAGAATGTAGGATTTAGCAAATCTATACATACCCAACCCTAACTCATAGTAACTCTATAGGATGGACTACAATTGTACACCTTTATAGGAGGAGCCTCATCTTTCTGTTCCCAGCATGGTTGGTGGATTTCAACCTCCAATATTTCACTTAGCAAGCCAGTGCTTAATCCGCTGTGCCAATAAAGACTCCCTATCCTTATATATAGTCACTTAAAAATATTCACTGCATTCAAATTACTTCAGAAAAAAACATTGCGGGATAATGTGAAAAGGATGGATTTCCTAAGAATTAAAAGTTAATCTAGTTCGCACCTAAATTCACGCCAGGTGGATTTATTTTAATTGCAAAGTAAAACTATACAAAGTAGAAGAAATCTCGGCAAATAATTTTGCTGATCTTGAGCAAAGAAGAACATTTTAAGAATAAAAGCTCCTAATAAAATGAAACAACAAAAAAACAATTGCATTACTTTCAACCCCAGAACCCACCAATGGGATTTTATTATGGACACAATGAAATTTGATTAGGATTCAGAAACAAGCGCTTGTCAAAGTAAATACTCACTGTCCATGTTGACATATGACCCCAAAAAGGAATAAAAGCATTCGAAGAAACCATGTTAAGAAAACATGGAGATGTTTGAAAACTAGAAGTAGGGTACGTTTTAAGTGTCAAAGTCATTAAAAGCAAATGAACTCAATGAAATGGCAAAGCATTAACACCTCTCACATGTTTTCTTACAGATCAATGGTTTTTAAGAAACCTCATTGTCATTGAGCCACTTAGGAAGCTCTAAGCCACAGTAGGAAAATTGTCTAAGACGAACAGTTCACATAATAACTTTAACAAGGCCAACGAACATGTGAAAAAGTTACCCTCACTAGTAAATAAATGCAAGTTGAAATGTTGAAATTAAATTTTAATGACTGATTTTGCAAAAGTGACAAAAATATATTCAGTATTGCCAAGAATTTAATAAAAATGTGAAGTGTCCCAAACTTCTTGGAAGGCTTAGTCATTCCCCTTCCAGAGATACATTTGTGAGATAATCAAAGATTTGACCAAATACGTAGGTGTAAAAACTAATAAAGCAGTTTAATATGAAATTGGAAACAACCCAAAATATCCTACAAGAATGAATTGTTTTAAAGCTACGCACATATCTATTTTAAACAGGTATACTCACTTAAAATAATGTTTGTCAAAATTCGATGGGATCTTTTGAAACCTTTGAATCACTGTCAAAAGCAGAGGGGATAGTCCTCTGGACTTCCCATCTCGTGTTCCCCACAGTGTGCTTACTTCCTATCCACAAGGAGCAAGAGTTTGACCTTTTGGTTTCATCCATCCTTTTTTCCATTTTTTTCTGCTGAACCATTTCAAAGAAAATCTTCAAACATCACGTCACTTCACGTCTACATACCTCAGTGTGTATTTCTAAAATACATAAATCAGTCACGCTCTTACATACAATGCCACCTCCACTACTTACACTACTGAACTGACTCCGTGGAATGGTAGAGAACATTCAAATAGCCCCACTGTCTCACAAGTGTTTGTGTCCTTCTGGGTCATTTAACTCAGGGCTAACCCACGTTGTCCATGAAGGGCAGTTTAGTACGTATTTTCAGTTTTGTGGGCCAGATGGTGTCTGACTCAGCTCTGCCCTTATAACTTGACAGTAGCCATAGACAAAATGCAAAAGATTGGGTGCGGCTGTGTTTGAAAAATGCTTTATTTACAAGAATAGCAAGCAAATTTGGCCTGCAGGTCGTAGTTGACAGGGCTTAATTTAACCTCAGGAGTTCCTTGGTGGCCCAAACACTTAAGCCTTCAACTACTAGCTGAAAGCCTGAGGCACCTTGAGAGACCTGCAGAGCTGCCTTTGGAAGCTGGCACCCTTACAGAGTAGATCCACTGCCCACAGAGCGCCCCTGGGAGATGGAATTGTCTTGAGGGCAACTAACAACAGCACTGTCTTCTGCACTCGTGTAAAAGGTAAAGTGGTTTAATTTTTAAAGTTCAATACTTTCCGTGAATAAAGAAATGTAAGAATGTGGGTTTGGGAGCTAGTGTGCATGTGTGTTTTAAAAGGATACTCGGCCCTTTTCATAGCCATCCACACCATTGCTCTAAAACTGTGGAGCCAGATTCCCTTTGGCAAAATCTTATTTTTCTCAAGCATTTTCCTGTAAATTTGAAACATCGCACACTTTAATGTTAGATGATTCAGATTTTCTGCCATTTCCTGCCCATGCCCTCCCAGATGGCATATTAGAAATATTTTTCAATTGTAATTTCTTTATACTAACATAATTCTAAACAGCCTCTTGCCAATCCCATTGCTGCCCTTTCTGACTCATAGCCACCCACTCTAGGAGTTCGAAGACTGTCAATCTTCACAGGAGCAGACAGCCTCATCTTTCTCCCACATAGTAGCTGTTGGCTTTGAACTACCAACCTTGCCATTAGCAGCTCAATGCCTAACCGACAGCGTCACCAGGGTTCCTTGTATAAGAGCAAGAATTCTAAACAGTGAGCTTACCAGTCAAGGTAGTAGCAGGAAAGTGCAGACAGGCTTAATTGAAGCAGATAAACAGAGAGATTTGTAGCACTGTGGGCAGGTTAAAGGGAACAGTGAGGGAATCTGAGTCACCCAGGGACTGCCTCCCCATCCCCAGCGGTGTGAACATAATTAAGGGAATCAATCCTCATAAAACATTCTGTCTCTGGTTACAATAAGTGCTCAGTAAATATTAGATATGATTACTATTAGGAATTCCCAATGATACTCAAAACCAAACTCAGTCCCATCGAGTCATTTCTGACTCACGGCTCCCCTGTTGGATGGGTAGAACTTCCCCTGTGGTTTTCCAAGGTTAACTCTTCCTAGGAGTAGAAGACCCTATCCTTCTCCCACCCCAGTGATGCTACCCTTGCTAATAACAAGTTGGGAAAAGGGAACGTTTTCTGAGTGCAGCTATGTGGATGTTAGACAAGGGAGCGTTGCCCTCGAATCTTCCTGAGTTGGGCTGCGCTCCCTTCCTCGGCACCCTCCCTTCCTCGTGCGCATGAACATTTCTTTTTCTCCTCTTCAGTTGGCATCAATCTTTGTGGCCTATAACCTAGAATCCTGACCGTAGTGACTTGTAATTGTTCACAAGCCTATGACGGCAACATGATTGGTCCATATGGTGTGTGTCGTTAGATGCCATCAAGTTGGTTTCAACCAATAGTGATGTGATGGACAATGGAATGAAACACTGACCCGTCCTATGCCATCCTCACAATTTCTTAGAGGCAAAGATGGCGAGACTTCATCTCACATACCTTGAACATGTTGTCAGAAGATCCCAATCCCCAGAGAAGGGCATCATGCTTGGTAAAGTAGAGGGGCATCGGAAAAGAGGAAGACCCTCAATAAGATGGATTGACACAGTGGCTACAACAATGGGCATGAGGTTTAGTTCTGAGCTAGGATCACCTATGGGCTATCAAAGGACTCTGGCTTGGCTCCACTAGTCTAAAAATCTCAGAGTCAATGTGAGCAACGAATACTTCTGGACTGTTAGTCTGCTTCCTATACTGGCCATGAGGTTATTCATATTAATTTATGTAAGAAGTCCTGAATAAAACTTGTTGAGCAAATATCCAGTTATCCATTGTTACCTGGCACCACCGATGGCCTGGCTTCCTGGCCCGGGAAGCTGAAGCTGGGTAGTCTTTGCTGAGACCTTGTTTGTGTCACTTAAAGTGTACTCTCCCCAGTAGGAAAGTTAATGGCTCTGTCCTAAAACTAGATCCCTTTGTCAGTGCTGGCCCCATTAAACCAAAACAAGAAAAGGCCTTCAGCTCTGGAAACCCCTCATTTTTCGTGGGTCTGGGTTTACTGTGACAAGGCTTCTAGGGACTACATACTATAAGCTATGGCTTTGGCTCCCCCAGCACTCTACAGTTCATGACAATGGCCATACAAGAGCTCATAGATGATGCTCACAACTATGGGGTGAAGTAGGGAAGTTAACAGGTTATACTTCAGGTGAAAAGGCTCAGGTACAGGTATTCCATCCAGACAAGAAACTTCTTCATTGCCATGTCCACAGGCAGGACTCTGGTCCTTAGCCTCCGGACCTGGCGCCTGCCCTGCTCTGGCAAGGTTACAAAGTGTTTTTCGGCACTGCCAATAAGTGCCTAGAGGTCATGCCACTTCACAATAAGCCTTGACCCCAAAGTAGCCAGCTCTATTGGTCAGGAAACCCAGATCCCCAATTAAGTACCAGGAGGCATCCCATTCTTCAAGCCAGCATCCTACCCAAAGGCACTCCGCTTTACTGGCTCTGTGGTCTGGGAAGTCCTCCATCCTGGCTCAGGCACTGGCTCCTGGTTTTGCTGCTGTTCATCTGCTGCTCCCCTGGTGCCAAAACTGCCCCGCACCCCCCACCCCAGATCAAGGAAGTTCCGTGCACAAGTGAATCTTCTCTCTTAGTGGTGGCGAAACACTGACCCTGCTTCTGAGAGGGCTCATTGGATACCCAGCAAGACGGCAATCCCATTGAACCTCGTTAACTCTCACCCACAGCTGAAGCATGTTCCCATCAGTAGCTTCCCTCACCTTCTTACCCAGACTCATCAGGAAAGTGAGGCTCTTTTGGTGAGAGTAGCAAAGGCTACGGCTAGAAGAGCCATGTTAAATAGCTCACTACATGGCACTTATATCCACCTTTTGGTGTATTTATAAGCTTTTATCAGGACCATTGGGTACAGCACCTGTGAGCCAATTCACTGCCTTCTGTGCAATCGGATTTAATGTATGTACTTATTTAATCAATGAATCCAACTCCCTGCCATCTGATTGAGTCCAGCTCCTGCTGGCCCTAGAAGACAGTGGGATTGCTCCAGGGGATTTCCATGGAAGTCTTTATGGAAGCAGACTTTCATGTCTTTCTCCCATGTACTCTGTGAAAAACTAGATAGTTCTTCCCTCCCCCTCAGTATTAGCACAAGACTGAACTGTACAAAAGAAAAGCTCTTCTGTGGTCACCGGTCGATGTAGTGACTCAAATGCAAAATGTCCCTGAAAGTGGGTATTTATTTAGGTGTTCATCTGCTCATGCCCAACGCCTGGAGACCCTGGCTAGAAATGGTGTGACATTGAGGCACGTACTGCAGGTTCAGGTCACCACTGCCTTCCCCAGACTACCTGCCACCACACGCAACTTCACTTCCTGCGCTTTACCCAGATACTAGCAGGTAATCCTTCGAATTACTAGTATTGAAAACCTGGCATGTCCATATGCTTTCTAACTTAACACTAGCAAAATGGGAGTCGAATCAAGCAAAGCACATTTCCTCTCCTTGCAGCCCACTTGAACTATGATCTTACTGTACTGGAAACCGTTCCACGCTGTCCCTTTGAGCCTGAAAGTTTCCAACCACAGCCAAAAATACCCTTTCAATGTGGAGAATCCAAAGCAAGTATTTTCATCTGTTTCAGCCATCTGACTTTCAAAAGAATTAATTTATGGAGCTCACGAAACAATCATTTTAATGGCAATAAGTAAGTAATTTGGAATTATTAGCCCACATTCTTTGGATTTCTCTGCTTTGGGATAGACAAGGAGAACGGGAGCCCCTCCGGGCGCCCTGGGGAGACCTGTTGAGCCTTGTCGAAGTGCTGGAATCCATTCTGGGTAATTAGCAGCTTTGTACCTTGGAGAGAAGGTGGCATATGCAAGTCTAAGGAGCAAGGCAGGGACAATCCGTGATGAAAAATGAGCAGCAGCAGCCAAAAGGGATGCTCCTCATTCTGTCATTCAGAACCCGGGTCTCTTCAAGAGCGCAGAAGAGCAGAGCACAGAGACAGCAGGGTGAGCAGCATGAGCAAGACCACTCATTTCTAGGAACAGACTGCTGAGACCGTACACGAATACAGCCTAAAGTCCGAGAAGGAAACCAAGAGGAATTAGTCTTTTCATCACTGCGGAGTTTCCTTTGTTCCAGGAACTGGGCTATTTCATAGTGAAGTGGGAACAGGTCGCAGGTGAGGCGATTCTTTTGTTGTGGATTCTAAATATCTTCATAAAGACTGTTAGATGATGCTGCCCAAGGCTGGTTCTAGTTCTCTATTACGGAATCTTAAGATAGCCTTTGATGGGTGGCCAATTATTTTAGTTCCTTTATGATTCAAACAAATGTAATACTTCTGAAAGTTGTCAGTGGTGTCTTTACTTGTTCTTTTTGTCCAGTGAGTCGAATTTAAACACAATGTATTTGATTCTTAGTTTAACTTTGGGGGTGGGGGTGGGGAATGACAGGGTTATATCCCGTGGTTTAATTTTTATGTCTTAGATTTAAGAATCTTTTAGTAGAATATGCAGACTTAGAAAGCACAGTGTACTCTTTGATAATATCTTATCATATGATCGGTTGAGATAGTTTGTGCTTCATCTTCAATGAGAACATCTTTTGCAAGTGCTTCACAAGGAATTATCTTTGAAGGGACAGTACACTGTATACATTCACAGTGGTATAACCTGCTCCGACGTGTAATGCTTTAGGACCATAGGTGTAGACCACGTATTCCTGTTAGCAAGATTGAAAAGACCTGAAGGCTTTTTAAAGTTAAATTATTGTCTGGAGAGAAAATTCTCTTTCCTTTCAGTTTGCTGCTTTATCAGCATTCAGCATTCTTAAGCCAGGGTACCTGTATGGGATCCCATACCCCTTCATGTATGTTACAGTTCAGGGGAGGGGAGGAAAGGAGGTTAACAGGAGGCAATGGTGGTAAGTTTACATACTCAACTATAAATTTTTTTAATGAATTTCTCAAAATTTACTCGGTTTAAGAAACTATAATTAGTTAACTCTGGTGTCACTGTCAGGTAAACATTAGCCTGCTAACTGTGAGGTGACAGTCCAGCGCGCCAGCTGCTCCACAGAAGAAAGTTGACGCTGCTGTGCCTGTAAAGGCCTTCCTCAGAAGCCCCACGAGGCGGAATGGATGGCACTGGGCTTGGGTCCTCTGGTTACAGTTCTTAGCATGTACATCATATGTTGTTGCTGGGTGCCATGGAGTTGGTTCCCACTCATAGTGACCTTGTGTACTACAGGATGAAACACTACCTGCTCCTGTGCCCATCGATGCAGCCACTGTGCCAGCCCATCCTGGTGATAGTATGCATACACATGCATCCTACATATAGCATACAGTCTGTGTGTGAGCTTCTATGTTTATCTGTTCAAAATGTGTTTCCTTTTGGGGACAGGTGGCATGTACCAAGTGCTAGATGATAATTTTGTGTTTTCATAATGATACCCTTATATAATTTATTTGGAAAGCTTAATGGTCTATGAAATCTGAAAGCCTGAGACCTACTTAATATTTCTTTAGTACCACAAGCAGAAGACTGAAAAGTTATTCAGATGTCTCAGAAATTAGGTACAATAAAAGTATACAAGTTGGGGGGGGGTTTGGGGGGAAGGAACTATGTAGCCTTCCATATTTTCTACATCTTCACTGTGCTTTGAAATACACAGTAGAGGCAGATAACGAAAAAGGAACCAATAACAGGTAAAGTAGGGAGTAAAAATGGTGGGTGGAATATTATTAGCAATTAGAGACAAAGTAATACGTTGTTCTTAATGATTGAAGACAAAATAACATTGTATACAGTTAGTCTCTTCAAAACAACAGCAGTACACTTGGGAATTTGAGTGGTCGAAGCTCTGAGACAAAATTTGTTCACAAAAGGTACCTCTTCCCTGCACCATTCTTCGTTCTTCGCAAAAGGTACCTCTTCCCTGCACCATTCTTCGTTCTTCGCGTTGTTCTCATAGGAAATAAAATGTAACAATTGCTGCAGATGATTTCTAAAGTTCCATGATTTAAAATTTTTCCCCCTCGAGTTTTCAAACTTTTGGCCTCATAGCTTTTCAGAGAACCTAAAGCAAAAGCTTACTGCATACAAATGTAAAAGCTGACCTTGAGATCATCTCTTTATTTTTCTATATTGAACATAGTTTGAAAACCATCTTTTTATAAAACAATGGATCTTTTTCAAAATTTTACTGTCATTTGGGTGCGAGTTCACAGAGCAAATTGGGCTTTCATCCAGCAGTTCGTGCACACTGTTTCCTGACATTGCACTCTGCGCGCTTTGTAACAGTTCCTCCCTTCGTTTACCGAGCCCACTTGTCCTCCTGTCCCATGCCTTTCTGCCTTCTGAACTGGATCCTTGGGTAAACGCAGCACTTTACATCTCATCTGGCTGATTGTTCTAAGGTGTATCTCCCTAGTGTTCTTATTTGAGCCACAAGTGTGCACTCAGTTTTAAACCCAACGGGTGTATAAGTGCCCCGTGAGTTTCCGAGATTGCAACTCTTTACGGCATTAAGAAGCTCCATCTTTCTCCCAAGGAGCTGGCTGGTGGTTTCGAACTGCTGACCTTGAAGTTAGCAGCCCAACTTGGAACCACTTCTCCACCAGGGCTCCCACCCTACTCTATCCAAGACTGTTGTGTTGCTTTTCAAAGTGATCAGCAATGGGAGCCGGGCACCATGCGGTCTTCACCCTTCTTTACTCCGGTTGGAGAGAGATTTGCGGTTATATTACTTGTCTGAGGTGGCAGTTCACAAGCTTTTAAGACCTCAATCTCTAGTCACCAAAATAGGATGTAGACATTGACTTTTTCAGTTGACCTTGGTGTCCCTCAAAACTATATTCCTGAATCACCTCATTCCCTTACGGTCACAGCTAGGTTTTTATCACTTTAACCCCATACGCTCTACTATCCTCGATTTATTCACACCATAGACAGTATACAGATGTAAAATATAATACTCATTCTGAATATGATCACAGTCCTTGAGAACCCCTGAATAAATCACTCAGAGAGGGTACATGTCAAGTGAAAAGTAAAGAACAAACATTTTCAGGCTGAAATGACGGTACTGAGAGTTTTGGTGTCTTAATCATTATAAGTGCATTTTTTGTACATAGAAACTAAAGCCATTTGATTACTCTACTTAAATTAAATTAGATTAAAAACATTGGGGAGCAAAGATCACAGGTTAGTCATATGTCAATCTTAGCTTCTATTCTCTCCTTAACAGATGGGTCCTTATGTAAAATTTTACTGAATAAGTATTCCAAAGCAAGCTTTTATATTTCATACTTTAAAAAGTAAAGTGAATAGTGTATACGTTGTGCCGCTAGGTTGCCTTTGTGTAACATTGCATGTAGAAACGTACAATTTACACAATTATAAAAATGAATACATTTATTTATTTTTGTTCATTGAAGCATATAGGCACTCTTCAAGATGGGTTCTATAAAGTAACTCAGGTATCAAAATATTTCTGTGTGAGAAAGACCTATTTAGTAATGAAAATGTACCACTAATGGATCAGTCTGGGTAGATATATCTTTTAAGTAATATTGATTTGACTTTAAATGTCCACATACTTCTCATCAAAGTACAAGTGAATTAGCCAACCATCATAAATATTTAACAAATACAGTAAGTAGTTATAGGAGTCAGCAGTAGGACTTTCTTTTTTTTTTTTTTTCAGTTTTAGAATTTTTCTTCAATCTTGTACTCATCATTACTAGCTCCCTCCATTTTCTTTTGATGCTTCCTGCATCATTCAATATGTTCCCCATAGTCTTTTTTTTTAAATTAATTGGGGACTCATACAGCTCTTATCACAATCCATACATACATCAATTGTGTAAAGCACATGTGTACATCCGTTGCCCTCATCATTCTCAAAACACCTGCTCGCCACCTAAGCCCCTGGCATCAGGCCCTCATTTCCCCCCCTCCTCCCTACTACCCCCTCCCTCATGAACCCTTGATAATTTATAAATTATTATTTTGTCATATCCTACACTGTCCGACGTCTCCCTTCACCCACTAGTAGGGCTTTCTTGTTAGCTTAGTAAGCACTCATCACATAGTGCATATTAACTTATAACCATGACCATGGTAATAATTAGTAACTTGATAGTTAAGGCCATTTTGAATTTTAGCACCATTTTAAGATCCAAGATTATACTACATGCAGTGTTGACAGACATATCTTTAGGCTTTGACCATGTGGCAGTTACAGAAATATTTGGGATCCAAAAAGCTTTTGAGTTTCCGGTGTTTTTTCTGTTAACACAAGTAAACAAAGGAAAGGGGAAGTGCTGAGAGGAGAGTCCTCCTCAGTGGGTCCTCCTTACAGCAGGAGCCTGTAAGCGGAGTGCATGTGTCTGTACGTGTGTGTGTCAGACAATGCATGGCTTCCCTTTGCCACAACTGATCAAAGGCCTACTCGTTCATGTCTTACAGATGACACAGGCTGCCCTAGTAGCCAGTCTGTATCTCCGGTGAAGACTCCCTCTGATACTGGAAACAGCCCTGTTGGCTTTTGCCCTGGAAGTGATGAAGAGTTCACCAGAAAGAAATGCACAATTGGAGTGGTTGGTGAGGGAAACGTCCAGCTAACCCGGCATAAGAAGGAACCCAAGTCAGGCCTGGTAAAGCCAGGTATGTGCACTTCCTCTTCATGGAGTGGTGTCAAATTTGAAACAAAGCACCAGCCTGTCAAGACAGGGAACATGTGTGCTATGCTGTACCCTATGCCTAAAACCATCCTGTTTGTGTTGTTTGTTTGTTCGTTTTTTTTATTTTATTTTTTAAACATTTTATTAGGGGCTCATACAACTGTTATCCCAATCCATACACACATCAATTGTGTAAAGCGTATTTGTACATCATTTCTCAAAACATTTTCTCTCCATTTAAACCCCCGACATTAGGTCCTCATTTTTCCCCTCCCTCCCCGCTCCCCCCTCCCACATGAGCCCTTGATAGTTTATAAATGGGTATTTTGTCATATCTTGCCCTGTCCGACTTCTCCCTTCATCCACTTTTCGGTTGTCTGTCCCCCAGGGAGGAGGTCACACACAGTTCCATGTAATCGGTTCCCTCTTTCCTACCCATTCTCCCTTTACCCTCCCTGTTTTGCCACTCACACCACTGGTCCTATAGGGCTCATCCATCCTGGATTCCCTGTATTTTCAGTTCCTATCTGTACCAGTGTACCTCCTCTGGTCTAGCCAGTCTTGCAAGATAGAATTCGAATCATGGTAGTGGGAGCGGGGAGGAAACCTTTAGGAACTAGAGGAAGGTTGTATTTCTCATCATTGTTACATCGCACCCTGACTGGCTCATCTCCTCCCCGAGACCCCTCTGCAAGGGGATCTCCAGTGGCCTACTAATGGGCTTTGGATCTCCACTCCGCACTCCCCCCATCATTCACTATGGTAAGATTTTTTTGTTCTGATGATGCCTTACACCTGATCCCTTCGACACCTCGTGGTTGCATAGGCTGGTGTGCTTCTTCCATGTGGGCTTTGTTGCTTCTGAGCTTGATGGCCACTTGATTACCTTCAAGCCTTTAAGACCCCAGACGCTATACTTTTTGATAGCCGGGCACCATCAGCTTTAAGGAGTTGGGAGGAGAATGGAACATTTTCTGTAGTGGTTGTTAATTATTGAGCAAGTATAATGATGTGTGTATCCATGGTAAAGAGGTTTTAAAAGAAGCAAAGTTGAAGAAATTGAAGCTGCATGATCTTACGGGCATTTAAACTCTGTAATTTAATGTAGATTAAATTATGCTAAAAATTACTTGGTACCATCTGAAGGGACCACAAATTATGAAAATAGCAGGGTGTCTTCATGCAGATCTCTAGAGTTAGGCATACCTACTCCTAATGATTTAAATGTGGTATGATGTGATATAGAAATGCTCAATAATTAAAGAGCCATTTTTAAGCTCTGAGATAACATACAGATCATAATTGAAGTGGGTAAGATACATGAGCATCATAAAAAAATTATTTCTCAGAATTTGCAATATGCCTCTCAGAAGTAGATACACGGTATAGGAACAAATACTGTTTGAGACAAAATACAGGGACGAACCTTAAAATGAAAGCACATGGGCTTTGGCTCCGAGAGACAGTGTCCACATTGCAGTCTTTCCCTGTGCGCTGCCGTCTGTGTTGATTGCTGAGTGTGAAGACACAGAACACTGGCTGGATGGAACCCTCACCCTTTACATGGCCTTCCAGTTTTTGCTTGGTAATGACGTTTTGGTGGAAGGCGCTACCGAGAGCTTTATTTTGGTGGAGACGAAGCCTGCTCCTGTGTCCCCTGCCTCCAGGTGTTGCATCTCTGCCTGCTTTTGTTCCTCCTGCGGAACTGAGGGACACACCGTATCACAATGGATTGTCCCTCCTCCTGCTCTCCTCATGAATGTTCCATAGTTTCAGAGCGAAAGTTCCTCCGTGTATCAATGCAACCCCTGGTTTCTTAATGGCCCTTCATAAATATTAGTTATGATGAATTTGTTAGTAGCCATCACTATTGAATAATATGAACAAGGAGTGATACAGCATAGGAACAGAAAAACAACCTCTCAGAGACAAATAGGAATGGGAATTTCAGATAGGTCACTGGATACCTTCCATCCTTGGGAGATAAGAATGAGGTCACGAGTGTCATCTCATTGTGGCCAAGAAATAAAACGATGACCTTTCACACCAAAGGACCAGAAGGACCTGTCCTTCTCCGTTGTCTTTGTGCTGTTGTTGAGGTATAAGTTGCATACCGTCAACATCACCCCTTCAGGAGTTTTTTTTGGGTACTCAATCGGACCTGCAGCTATCATGGCACGTTCCAATTCCAGCACATTTTCACCACCACAAAAAGACACCTCCTACCCATTAGTAGCCACTCTTCCTTCCTCCCATGCTCCTCCTCTGCCCCTGGCAAACACCAAACCACTTTCTCTGCGGTTGCGCCCCCTCTGGACGTCCTACACAATACGTGGCCTGGCCTGTCTGGTTCTGTTCACTTAGCATCATGGTTTCTAAGTTTATCCATGTAGTAGCATGGGTGTGTACTTCATTTCTTTTGTGACTGAATAACATTCCTTTTGTTTATCCATTCACCAGTTGATAAACATTAGGTGTGCATTTGGGGGTTATTATGAGTACCACTGATAGGAATCATTATGTACAGGGTTTTTCCTCCAGTTTTCTTTCTTTTTTAAGCTATTATTTTGTCACATTGGTTCCAACTCCCAGCCGCTCTAGACTTTGCGAGGCTATCAATGGTGATGGAAGCCGAAAACCTCATCTTTGTCCCTCAGAGTGGCTGCTGGGTTCCAGCTGCTGACAGTGCCACCAGGGCCCCTCCAGCTATGCAGACCTGAGAAACCGCCGGATCTTGTGGAAGCGCAATGCCTCACTTTTTGAGGAACTGTCCAACTATTTTCTAAAGGATGGGCGTTCCAGTTTATCCGCACCCTCGCCAGTCTTTGTTATTCCATGTCTGTTTGAGTTTGAACCCACCATAATTGGTCCAGTCTGCTCTCTCTGGTGGTTTGGATTTGCATTTCCCTAGCAACTCATGATGATGAGCTGCTTTTCACGTGCCGATTGGCCACTCCTTTGTCCTATTTCGAGAAATGTCATCAATTAGCTTTTGACCTGGAAATAATTACCAGTAGAATTTGCTTCTCCAGTGTGTGAGGTATAAGTTTAGGGTCAAGAATTGGTGATCTCCTATTTGTATTTCCAGCACACGGTGTCTAGGTATACAGCAGGGACTCAGTTAACATGTGTCGACCTCAACAGCAAGGTAGGCTCTGGGGTCTGAGAAGATGAAGTGAGGCAGGAAAGAATGTCAGCTTTGTGGGTTACAAAGAAAAGCAGAGTTCATTGTGAGCATACCTTGGTATTTGACACAACCTGAAGTTATTAAGGTTGTGGCATTTCCCCCGCCTCATGTCAAAACGCATTCTAGACAGTGACAATACACGGAAACCTAGACAAGTAAGGCATAGCATTAATGAGTTATGGTCTCATTGCTCTTCCTGGCTTTGATAGTAGCCGTCCTCTGTTAAAGTAAGACTTTCTGACCTCTGCACACATACAGAATTCACACTGAGCAAGTACCAAATTCTGCAGAAGGAACTTGCTAAAGATCATCAATCACTTGCCTTGCTGAGAACATTTATAGCCTTTGATCTTTATGAAGAATCTGTAGGCAAGGGGAAAAAATAAAAGAAAAATCAAGAGCTCCTGTTCTTTTAAATAAAAAAACAAAACACTTCTATTGTGATTAAGGGAACACGTACAAAGCAAATTGGTTTTCCATTCAGCAGTGTGTGCACACTACTTTGTGGCATTAATTCACAATGTAACAGTCTCTTCCTTTTCTTCCTGTGTTTACCATTTCCTTTCAACGGTCTTGCCTGCCTATTCATGCCTTCTGAGCTTTTACCCTGGACAGGACCTGCCCTTTTGATGGCCTATAGTTGGTTAGCCTAAGGATGCCTGCTGAAATTTTCATTTCCATCCCATTTCTACTGAATCAGAAGCGGCATAGGGCACCTCCCTGGGGATCGTGTGCACCTTGTAGGTCTGTTCATTGTTCAGCCAAAAGAGCCATGGAGGAGGAAGGTTGATGTCAATTCCAGACTTGAAGGGTGACCATGTGCCATAATCTTAAGAGTTCCACCAGCCTCTATCAGACCAACAAGCCTAGTCATTTTTATGATCTTGAGTTTTATTCCATGTTTCTCTACCGCTCCATTGGGACCCTCTACTGTGATTGCTTGGCACCACCTCGTTTTTCTGCTCAGAGCACTGGAGGCTGAGGTCCCTTTGGGCTAATTGTTTTCCATTTGTCTTTTATTTTCTTCACTCCTCTTTTCTCAGGAAGAGACCAACCGTTACAAAAGCTGTGATTTTTTAAGGCTACTTGATTCATGGATTCTTGCAAACGGTTCCTAAACTGTCACAGCATTCCTGCTGAGAACTTGCATTTCCATCCCATATCCACTGAATCACAAGCTGCATTTTAACAAGATGCCCAGGGATCTATAAAGATCACCTGGGGATCTATAGATCTATAAGAATCATCTTGTTCAACTGTCAGGGTGGAGGAGCCATGGTGTTCAAATGTTTGTACGACATTTTGCTATCCTTTCATTTTTCTTGGAGTTTTTTAAGCCTCCTTCTAGATTCTGTTCCAGTAGACATAAGGTAGACGTCAGATTCACGGTAGGAGGTTGAATAGAAATGAACTGGTTGGAAGCCCAGTTTGAAAACCATGAAGGCTGTGGACCTACACTCAAGAAAAGTTCCCACCTGCACAAAATAGTGGGTGCTGTCTCAGAGGACCTTTTTGAGGATTTATTTACCTAGGTGAATGACCCTTGACAGGATCCCTGGTGGCATAATGATTGTGTGTTGGGCTGCTAACCACAAGGTCAGTAGTTCAAAATCACCAGCTTCTCTCCGAGTGAGAAAGATGAGGCTTTCTACTCCCTTAAAGCAATACAGGCTTGGAAACCCACCGGGGCAGTTCTGCCCTGACCTAGAGGATCACCATGAGTCGAAATCGGCTCAATGGCAGTGACTGTTTTTTCTTGGAATGACCCTTGACCAAAATTGCCGCTTTGTCAACTGCTTCTTCCTTAATTGCTCTCCCGAGGTCAAATAAACCGAAGTAGCCTTTACTTGAGGATCTGTTTATTTGTATTCCACCACTGTCTAAGAGATCCTTACATTTATTTATTGACCACAGTCATCCAGTCGATTTCGACGCATGCAGCACCTCATAGAATGAAGTCGATCTATTCCTTAGGGCTTTGAGGCAGTACATCTTTATGGGGCAATCAGCTTCATCTTTCTCCCATGGAGTAGCTCTTGGTTGGTGAGTTTGAACTGCCAACCTTGTGATTAGCCTCCTGGTGCTCCCACTGGGCTCCTTAACCACTAGAGCTCCTTCATTTATTTCTTAGTTGTCTAGAATCGCATCACTGAAACCGTTGCTAGAGCTTTGAATAGGCCTTTGTTGTGCAGTATTTGCGAAACATGTGCACCATGACCTATAGTTCTCTGCACTTTCAGCAGAATAAACTTGCCAGGCTCATAAATTTGGAGAGAGGAAATCCTGGAAGCGAGGCCCTTGGATGACTCCAAAATTAATAAAATGCAGAGACATAATCTGTTAAACCTCAAAAGAGAACTATTTTCAGGTCAAAATGTTCTGCTTCCCCCAGAGCTCCAAGTGAATACCTCCCCTTCACCCAGGGCTGAGGCGCCGATCATAGGCATTCTCTGCTTTTGTAAAAACAAAAAACAAGACTCTTTAAAGCCAATACCACTATATATAAATGAATCTGACTAGACCAGAACATGTATAGTGCTACAGATAAGAGCCCTTAGCATCGGGAATCCAGGACAGATAAACCCTCAGGACCAATAATGAGAATGGAGATACCTGCAGGGTAAGGAGAAGGTGAGAGGCGAAAGGGGGAATCAATTACAAGGATAGACATCCCTCCCATGGGGACAAACAACAGGAAAGTGGATGAAGGGAGACAGGGGATGATATAAGATATAAAAATAATAATTTATAACTTATCAAGGGTTCATAAATTATATGGGTGGGAGAGGGAGGGAAAAAATGAGCTGATCTCAAGGGCTCAAGTAGAAAGAAAATGCTTTAGATTGATGATGGCAACATATGTACAAATGTGCTTGACCCAATGGAATGATGTATGGATTACGATAAGAGCTGTAGGAGCCCCCAATAAAAGTATTTAATAATAAAAACCCCAAATACTATTGTATTAAAATAGCAAGCAATTAGTGGCTCCCATGCAGATGGTCGGAAACTCTTGAAGAGCAAGTAATGTAAGCCTATATGATTGTTATGTGTTGTACCAGATTTGAGAACACCGATGCGTATCTCAGAAGTTACTACAATGCCCCTTTAACATGAAGAACGTGAGTTCGCCGAGTGTTCGATGCCGACGGTGATGGGAAGTATGTCACCGAATGTCAGGATGTGAAGGGGAGCCAGGCAAGGTTGCACCCTCTGACCCAGCACAGTGACAAGCACAGCAGGAAAGCCCTCTTCCCTCCAGTCAGGACCTGGTTCTGGAACTTCTCAGGGGCAGGAAGCCTTCTGTCAATTTGGCTCCTATAAACTGATGCCTGTATGCCGAGTTAGTGAAAAAAAATGTCCACCATTGAGCAAAAGAAAATCTTCCTACATCCACTTGGATGGTGGGTTTGTGTGTTGTCACCTGCAGCCACTCCAGGTGGAACTCTCTAGAGCAGAAGGCTGCCTTGCCTTAAAGTTGTGTTGTTGTTAAGTACCCTTAAGTCGATCTCCACTCATAGGGACTCCATGTGACAAAACATGGGTGTTCAATAAATGCTCCCAGGAGAAATAGAGCGGCTACTTGGTGCACGGAACCTTGAGTGCTGTTTGACTGGGCCAGAAACAGCCTCCACGTCTTCAGTGGTTCTGAAATGTATAATAGCCATTTTATCGGCACATAATTCATGTATCCTACATATCAATATTTCCATCACATCAAGAAGAATTGTACAGTCATTGCCACAATCAGTTTTAGAACATTTTCTTCATTCTTGTACTCTTCGTTATGAGCTCGCCATTTACCTCCAAGGAACCATTAACCCAATAACTGTCTTTATAGATTTACCTCTCCTGGATTTCATATACGGAGAATCATTAAAAACAAACACACTACAACAATAACAAAGTCAAACAGATAAAAACCTCAGTTGAAAACAGAAAAAAATCAGAAACTAGAACACATTTCAAATGGATCAAAAAGAAGATAAAATGATACAACCCAATCACCTGCAACCATCCGCTCATGAGTGCATTCTGTATGTCAGTAAAGCCATTCACACCCCGGCCTGTGGTCAGAGATCAGGAGTGACCTGAGGCTTAATTCACGCCTGAGGGGGGAAGCCTAGGCCTACTACTCAAGAAAGTTAGTCTCAGAAATGCACAAGGACCCTTCTACAATGTCCTGCAGGGTCCCTATGGGTCAGAATTGACTGGATGCCACTGAGTTTGGTTTTTTGTAATTTATGTGTATTTCCCCATCACTTTTTTTTAACTGAAACAATTTTAAAATGCACCAAAAGCGAGATCAACTGATACGATACTACCTTTCAACCTAGCTGCGTCTGCCACAGTCGACTCCAAAATGTCCAGTCTGACAAGACCTTCCACATCCCTTACCTGTGATCAGAGGGGCGATGGTCACGGGAGGCTCCATCCCTGTGTGGACCCTGGAAGTGGACTGTAGACTTCTCCTGTCATCCGTCGTCATCTGCAAATGGCAGAGTACTGTCTTTTAGTGAGTGTGGACAGATAGGAAAAGCAAGGAAGGCGTTCTGATTGGTACTTTTTCAGGAATCTGGGATGATTATCTTTCCTCCTCCAAGATGCTGCTTCTATAGAAGGGAGATCCTAAAAGTTCACAAAAGGAATTTCTCCTCGTCAATAGTGTGTAGTCCCTTACAAGATTAGACTTTTTACCCAGGAGTCAACGGCCTCCTTGTTTACTGCCCCAGTGCTTTGGTCACATTGATGGCATCTGCAGGTGCTCCATTGTCTGCCTGGGGAGTGCCCTAACCCAGGAAAGACAAAGACCCAGTGCCATTGTTTTACAAATAGAAATACTTTTCTCCACAAAGCCAGTCGGGGAGTTAGGGAGATTACATAATTGAAGCAACTAATTAGAAAACGTGAATGGAAAAACAGACAGATCAAAAAGGCCACCCAAGTGGATCGTGAGTTAGTTAAAAGGCAAGTGGTTAGAGTCATGCTTCTTCAAAGAAAATCTAGCCTTAGAGCTGAAATGGTGAAATCTGCATGTGAAAGATGCCAGCTAGCTCATTAGCATTCACAGAAGTACTCCCTTGTCATCAGACACCAATCGGGCTCTTGACATTGGAGACCTCGGGGAGCTGAACTCTGCCGACCTCACAACAATAACCAAAGACCTGTTACATAAAAAATGGAACAAAACACTACTTCCCACATTCAGAAGCAAGTGCTAGAAGACTCAGAAGGCACCAAATAGGTTCGAGATCAATCAACCCAGGCACAGTGGTTGAGCACCCCCACCCCCACCCCCACCCTGGCTACTGACCAAAAGGTCAGATTTGGACCCACCAAAGCAATGGGTGGTAGTCTACTCCTGTAAAGAATTACAGCCGGGGGGACCCTTTGGGACAGTTCTCCTATGTCATGTAGGGTCACTGTGCGCCGGAATCCACTGGGCAGCAGCTGGTGTTTCTGTTGGTTGCCTTAATAGATAAGAGGCCTTTCACGGAAAGCTTGCAGGAGTTCCCGCCCTTATCACAAGCGTCGCTTTCACTTCAAAGGTAGTCCTGTGAGATAAAATACGCTGGACGGTTTACCCTGGGCAGGGCCTGCCTCTCATAACTGGAGCTCTCTGGAGCAGAGTGGGGAACTTTGCCTGAGTACACCGCTCCTCTCCAGGTTCCCCAGCGTGCCCTGACGGCAAGACAATTGAGGGTGGAGGAGGCCCTGGGTCCTGCAGACGGGTAATGTCCTCAGCTCCTAACCAGAAGGCCAAGTCCATCACGGGGTGCCTTAGAAGAAAGGCCTGGCAATCTGATCAGCCATGGAGTGCAGTTCTACCTAGACACACGGGGGTGGGGGGTGGGGGTCACTATGAGTCGGAACGAGTCGGGTGACAGGTGAGGCCCTTTCTCACGCAAGACCCGAGTCAAACATCCTAGTTTCCCACCACCATGCCACCACGTTCTCATGGCCAGCTGTGCACTGTGTGCCTCAAATGGGGCGGCACGTGTCCAAGATGAACTAGACGAGGGCGTGCAGAGCGCCCGCTGCAGGAACTTGCACAAAAGTAACCCCTTTCCACCTGGGTGTGGGGAAAGCCAGACAAGCGCTCGCTGTGCAGGACGGACAGGAGCACGGTGCCCCGGCCGCCGGCTTGACCACCAGGGAAGAGACGGGAAGCTACGAGAGAGAGCAGGCAGACCGCGAGAAGCAGCTTTCAGGGCTCCCCGGCACTGGGCGCCGCCACTGCTGTGATAGAGCAGCGCTCACCGCATCTGTGTGCCGGCAAGGCTGGCGGGAAGTCGTGTGGATAAGGACAAGATGTTTTAAGCATTTGAAAAATGTCTCCATCGAGTGAACAACAATTAAAACTGTAGAGCTAAAGGCCAGATCTTGGTTAGATGGAAACATGCTTCAGCCCTTGGCCAGGCAGCAGCCTTAGTATAGCTCACAGTTAGTCAAAGATGTAGCAGCAAAGCCCAGCCTCACCTGGAGGTTTCCACCTATTTTTGAATGCTGAAAGCCTGTGAAAATATCTGGACTCGTATAGTATAAATCTCTGAGATGTGATTTTTTTTTAAACAGGAAATATTGAGTGGAACATGGTCTGCCCTTTGCCCAATCACAAGACCTTCAGTCATTTAATCCCTAACATCAGTAGACATAAGGATTTGCTTACCGCCTCTTTGACACATGGGGAACTGGAGGCACAGAGAGGTTAAGTAACTCATCCAGAGTCACCCAGCTTGCAGATGAATATTCAACAAGACTCTTGACTCCTACATGAGTGGTATTGTCTGCCTTCAACAATTTAATTTTAATTGTGGCAGGAGAGTGTGACAGTTCAAAAAAATGAGTTGATATAAGATAGGAATTGTTTTCTTTTGTGCAGATATATAATGCCGTGAGAAATCTTACAAAGGAGCTGGCATAGTCCGTATGTAAGGCGCCCGTGCGGTGTGGTGGGTGGGTCACGTATTGGGCGGTGAGCTTCAAAGTCAGCAGTTCTAAACCCCCAGATGCTCTGCCAGAGAAAGGAATCTTTCTGCTCCGGGAAGATTTAGTCTCGGAAACCCACCGGAGCACTTCCACCCTGCGCTGTAGGGTGCTGAGGCAGTGACTCCGATGGCGGTGAGTTTTGTTTGGGTGGGAGTCCACTGTGATGGCAGTTCCTGGCTGTATTTTTAGTGCCCACGAAGAACAGCAAGTTGAACGCGGAGCACTAAAAGGGGCCATGAAGAGGGAGCATCTGCGGGATGCTACAAGGCCTTCAGTGGTTTCCGTGCAGTCACCAGCGGTCCGTGCTCCGCTTCTCAGCGCCTGCTATGAGCTGCTCAGCCGGTCTCACGTACTCTCTGAAACAAGGATCTTTCCTCTGTCAACTTACGCAAGGGTGTGTTTGCCTTCATACCCAAACGGATCTCTGAGACCTTCTCTGAGCCACACAGAAAGAATGTTCCCAGGTCCAGCAGAGCGTGTGCGGTGATGGGCCATTTGGAAATCTGTCACTTCTCCCCAACAGGGACCAAATCCCGGGCCATTTGGAAATCTGTCACTTCTCCCCAACAGGGACCAAATCAGAAAATCAAGCTAAAATGCACTGAACGTTCAAAAGACTTCGTGTTCCTGGAGGGCAGACTGGTGTATTTTCTCTTGTGCTTTTCTCCCATCTGTGCTTCTGATGAGGAACCCAATCAATGTAATGGTGTCAAATGGGCCTTTAATGATTGCCCCCTAAGAATCGGTGAATTTATAATCCTCCCTGCCCAAAGGTACCTGCCATCCAAATCCCAGGTCTGCTGGATTTATTGCCTGTACAGTGTTCTTAGCTACTGATTTGGAGGTTTGCCAGATGCTTACTACACACTCTAATTCCAGAGCTGTGCATTATAGGTCTCGGGTACATAGCAGAAGTTCCAGCAAACTACACACTCACCTGTGGATGTATTTACCAACTGTCAGCATAACTAATAAACCTAGAAATTCCTTTCTCACACAAACTTATAAACCAAGTGCTATCAATCATGCAGACCTATGCTTTAGGGTCAGGGGTCCTCAAACTACGGCCCACGGGCCACATGCGGCCCGCCAAGGACATTTATCCGGCCCACCAGGTATTTTTGACCCGTTTGTTTTTTTACTTCAAAATAAGATATGTGCAGTGTGCATAGGAATTTGTTCATAGTTTTTTTTAAAAAAAAACTATAGTCCGACCCTCCAACAGATCTGAGGGACAGTGAACTGGCCCCTGTTTAAAAAGTTTGAGGACCCCTGCTTTAGGTGAACTACTATTGGTACCCCCCACCCCCACCCCCAGGTAAAGAGAGTGTAATGAAGCAAAGTACGGGCATGGTCAGGGGTCCAACAGGGATGACGACATGCCTGGTGTGGGCAGTAGCCTTGAGACAAGAGCTTTGAGGCTGGCAGGGAAGGAGTCTGAGGGATAAATATCCCAAGTTCACCATCTTCGTTGGGTGACATTTTGGTGTGTTCCATTTAGTCTCTGCTCTTGGTGGTGTTTTGTTTTGTTTTGTTTTTAGGACACGGGATTATATGCAAAAGTTGCATAGAACTTGAGCCGATGTGGTCGGACTGTTTGGGTAATTCAGAGAACTGGAGCCTTCTACCTCACCCTGCTGGTGGTATCAGACGAAGCCAACAGGAAGCTGCAGGAGTACAGGCCGGGGCTCGCATCAAGAATATGGTGGCGGTGGGCATGTGGGAAGGTAGTTAGTTGCTGCATAGAAGTCTAAAGGAGAGAGAGCCCTCATTCTATGACGTGGTCCAGAAACGCATATCACCTGAAGTCCACATGTGAATCCCTTCTTGACATTCTTGAGCTCTCGTTGACCCAACACATCTTAATGCAGCATTTCCTCTGAACCAACTCACGGTTTCAGGCATTCCGGACCAAGAGGTGAAAAGCCAGATAAGTTGGAGACGGGGAGATGGATACTAGTTAAGCACATAAACAAGACGTGTTAAATATCAAAGCATGCACACGTTTGTAGTCTCCTCCACAGCAGCAGATAGGTGTTTGCGGATGTGCTGGAAAGCCGCTGAGCTGCCGTAGCAACGGGCTTCTGCTGTGGGGCCAGTTGGCAGTCCTTTGTCGAGCAGAAGACTCCCACCTCTCTTGTTAAGGTCAGGACCCAGAAGCGGTCAATTCCAGTGGAAACGCAGTGCATTTTACTCCAGTGGCCGTAGGGAAGGCGGAGTGAGGCGGACAAGAGCAGGCTGTCACAAGTGTTGGTGATCTGGGTTTTCTGTTGTCATGTCCGTATAGAGTATCCACTGCTGTGCGTGAGTGAGTTCCTGATCTCAGATACTGAGGAATACTTCTGTGATTTTTGTAGATTTTGATGCCTTAACCAATGGCCATATCGTGGCAAAGACTAAAGGTGTCGTGTCACAGAAAGAATTACAATATATATTTTTAAATCTCCACTTTAACCACTGCATCAGTTGACCCCTGAAGCAGCCCAAACTAGCACTGGGTGAGGCCCATTCAGACTACTGGGTCTCTTTTCAAATGACTCTTTTCTTCTGAGAAGGTGGTTACGGGGAGCCCTACATCATAAGGGGTGCTGAAGGATTCTACAGTAAGGAAAGATGATTGTGATGGAGAAGGAAGGAGAGTTGGTGGTAAAGAGGAGTTTGTTTTATGATGTAAGAAAATTTTTCTTTTTCAACTATAATTGCATGTGTGGGTTAGGGGGAATTATGGAATATTAGCCTTTCCAGGTTGCCGTTAGAAATACATTAGGTAGACAGCAGGGCTTATGTATCACATGAGAACTAACCTAGCTTCCCAGTGAACATGCCCATCTGTGTCTTTGTAGAAATTAGCATCCGCATTTGGCAGGGGGCTGTGCTCCGAGGGACCCTGTTTACCTGTAGGCAGTGTGTCCTAAAAAAACGAATCACTCCCATTGTTAGGAGATGAGGGAAGCTAAGTTCACAGATAGCACATCCTTTCTGCACCCGAATGTGCACTCACCATCTCGTCTGCATGGCTCCTAGCTTGTCACAGACGTCTCCCTAGTAGTAATTATGCTGACGTAAAGCGGGGCTTGGGCTTAATAGACATTATTACTCAGAACAAACTCCTGTTTGGAAGGGATGTGCGGCAGTTGTCCCCAAGAGTCCCAGATTCCATTTCGTCCCTTCCAAACCACCAGCTGCCCCGTTCCTCCCTCCTGGCTAGTCCTGTGTGTGGAGTGCCTTGCATCTGTAAGTAGCTGGGATTCATGGAGTGCACCAAGCGTTTGCCTCCGAATGTCACAGGCTTGCCACTGATTTTAGGAACAAACGTGTGGGGTTTTGATGTAATTTCTTCCTTGCTCATTGGGATATTGAAATCATTGTGGAAAGATGCAAAGTGTTTTTCTCCAACATTGTCAAAGGATTATCCGTGGCGGTTGTGTGGGCATTTTCTCCCGTTTGGTAATTTGGTGTTCCTTCATGCTTTGTATCCATTCATGAGGGCAGGGCTTTCATTTGAAATGCTGCAGTCACCAGGGAGAAGGTTTTGTGCTCTTCCCTGATAGGCTGCCTTCCCCTCTGCCTCCTGTTGCTATGGTGCCTGGCAGAGTAACTTCCTTGCCCAGCACACGCAGGAGGTTTGGTCTCCATGGATACCCCACTTAGAGCCTACTCCACCGGTGATGATCAGCGCACACACGGCTTCTGCAAAGGTGCTACCCCAGCCTTAGACGGGAGGCTGCTGGCAGGGGCAGTGTTTGCCATGAAAGTCTACGGAGCTTACCTGCTAAGTAAGTAGTATTAGTCACAGTGAGTACACAATTCCATTGGCTCACAGAGGATACGTGCTCTTGGTGTGTGTGCAAAGTGAGCTGTGGGAGGATCAAAGTTTGAGGTGGTAGGATAAAAACGGACCTCCAGCAAGTTTTCGACTCCACCTTTCACACATGCTGGATGTGGAGCGGGGGTCCTCAAACGTTTTAAACAGGGGGCTAGTTCACTGTCCCTCAGACCCGTTGGAGGGCCGGACTATAGTTTTAAAAAACAACTATGAACAAATTCCTGGGCACACTGCACATATCTTATTTTGAAGTAAAAAAACAAATGGGGCAAAAACACCCGGCAGGCGGGATAAATCTCGGCGGGCCGCATGTGGCCTGCGGGCCATTGTTTGAGGACGCTTGATATAGAATCTAGAGTAAGCCTTTAAAAAGCACGCACATCCAGTCATCTTATCATCTTTCTAACTGAAATAGAGAGTCAGCAAAACAGAGTAGAAGACGTTTGATGAAATGGATTGGCATAGTGCCTGCAACAACGGCCTCAAACATAAGATAATTTCGAGGATGGTTCAGACCTGGGCAGTATTTCATTCAGTTATATGTATGTCCACTAGGAGTCAAAGCCACCTCTACAGCACCTGGTGACAACTCTCCATCATCAGTCCCTCCATCCATCCATTTATCTGTCACCTATCTAGGTTTTAAATACCCCTGGTCATTTATGAGTCTGTCTATACAGTCTGAAGCCCAAACAAAAAGGATTGGGTATGGGTGCTGACATCTTCGAATGCTCATTGAGGTCTAAGGTTTTCGTGGTGCATTTCTCATGCACAGCCTGGCCTTCCCCAGGGTTGTGCTGTAGACAGAGATGAGTGCAGCCGCAATTAATGCTAATTGGCACCGCACCTAGTTTGCAGTGGGCCTCTGTGTAGGCTGAGACATTACATATTTATTATCAAGAGAGAGCCCGGGCTGCTCATGTGATTAGGGAAGGGACGAGTCTTGTCTGCCAGTTCACCATGAAAATTATTCAGAGCACATCTCTCTGGCCAGTTTTAATTTATTTCTATCACATGGCATCTAGTAGACATTCTGGAGCTCTTCATGTCCATGAAATTGGCAGGAGGAAGATTTGTGTTTTATTATCTCATTTGATCTAATATTTCCGCTTCACGGTACATTCCAAGATCCAATGGGGTTTCCAGCATTGTAGAACACATGAGTCTTTGTACGGTGTTTTTCATCTACTGGGCAAAGGATTAACATTCATTTAATAGAAACAACAAC
>NW_022103896.1:29598521-29608474 GCF_000313985.2 Echinops telfairi
ATCTTTGAAGTTGCTATTGCCAATGTACAGAGAGAGCCCTAGTGCCAGAGTGGTTATGCGCTGGGCTGTAGACTGCAAGGTCAGCCGTTCGAAACAACCAGCCGCTTCTCAGAAAGATGGGGCTTGCTACTCCCGTAACGAGTGCTAGGCTTAGAAACCCACCCATAGGATCACTATGAGTCAGCATCGGCTTCATGGCAGTGAGGTTGAGGATTGTCAGTTTAATCCCACAGAGATAGTTCTTAGGAGAACATGATACTCGAGGCAGATATTTTTCACTAGTTAAGCTAACCCGTTTTTGCTTTTAAGAAAACTTAAAGGGATTATTTGGGGTTTAAGGTTTAAATTATCTCAGGGCAACAGTTTCAGTTCATTCAACGTTCATTGCTCCAGGTCTGGAGCCCTTGAGAATTGCAAATTCTGTTCTGCGTTGGCCCCCTTTTGATCAGGATTCTAATACAGAATCTTTGCTAACTATATTCAGTAACGGTAATTGTGCTGGGCACAGTGCAATGCTGAGCTCCTGTCAAAGGGGAGGGGGATGGTTGTTATGGAGGCAATTACCGACACATGTCTCATCCTCCTCATGTTCTTGAAGCTCGTTTTCTTCAGTTGCTTCAGGTGAACACAGACCAATTGCTTTGCCTTGCATGGGTCCTTACATGCCTCTGACATGCCAGGCATTACCCAGCAATCCTGCAGGCAGCTCAGAGGCACCAAACATGTTCTGAGGCCAGTTAACTGCCATGTCCCTTGAAACCATGCCCCTAAAAATTGTAAACCAAGAAATCAAGTCCTACGAGGGTTCTGGCTGCACGTCTATTATGCATTTTTTTACCAATTCATTTTTCACAAATGTATCATTTTTTGGCAATATTTAGTCATCAGCTGTGTGACCCTTCCCTTAATCAATATATTTCCATCACCATTAGTTCCCCTTTTCCCCCTCCCTCCTTCCCCACTGCTAACCACTAACAAACTTTGTTCTCCATGCATTTGCCTTTTCTTGTCTTTTTATATAAGTGAGGTCATACAATAATGGTCTTTTTGAGATCCATTTCCCTCAGTTTTAGTGATCCAAAGCGATGAAAAGATTCTTCCCTTTGACCATGTACTAGTGGCTACCCTGGTTTTGGCTTTGTCACGGGGATCCAGCTTTGGATAAGTGCTGTAGAATCTTACGTAGTTCCTTTCAGTGGATGGAGCGGCGCACGAGCCTGGGAGCAAAATGAACTGCAACGTTGAGATCATGGTTTTAGAGGCCTGGGAACAGCCTTGGCAGTATGCTCTCTCGGGTCTTTCACCTCTTGAATATGCAAAGCTCCTTTTCCCTTTAGGGCTATATCTGTGGTGCATTTGCATCCCTATCTGAAAATCAGCAAAAACCAAAAGTCCAAACTCGACAGCCATCAGGTCATTGCTGACTCATAGCAACCCTGTAGGACAGGGTAGAACCGACCCCGTGGGTTTCTGAGACTGTAACTATTTAGCCAAGAATTATTTTCCTTCCAATATCAGAATCTCCTCTCTAAAACAACATCTTTAGCTGTATAATGGAAATAAAAATAGGACCTATCTAATAGGCTACTTTGATAATTCAGTGCACATTCACCGACACATACCTTCTGTTGTACGACTTCATTACCCCTATAAACATCGTCACCAATGCCTAATGGTCAAGAGAGCGAACCTGTAACTAAGAGCTAGAACAAATCTTTAGTTGTTCCATTGGAAGACAGATGGCAAGACTTTAGCTCACATACTTTGGGCATGCTGCGTCTGGAGAAAAACATCCTGTTTGGTAAAAGAGAGAGTCGGTGATAAAGAAGGCCCTCCGGTGATAAAGAAGGCCCTCCGGGACACGGGTTGACACAGTGGCTGCAACAATGGGCTAATCCACGAGGATGCTGCAGGACCAGGCATGCTTGCTCTTTTGTTCGGCTGCACACAGGGCCAGTGTGAGGCAGAAGGGACTTGATGCCCCTAACAGCATCCATTCCAGGTAACCTATCAAATTTCCTGTGAGAGACTAAGAACCTACTGTGTGCTCTTGGCATTGTGTGATCCAGGCTCGATGAGAAGGTAGTGGACCCAAAGGGGAATGGATGGGTACACAGTATTTTTTGTTGTTTCTTTTACAAACGTGTGGCTTATGTTTTGCTAACTGTACACGTATGTAAAATAAAATAATTCCTTTCTGCTGCCACGAACACAATCAATATGTCCCATCAAAGGGACGAGGCCGTAGCTTAAGTCCAGTTAATTTCTGTAACTTGACATAGAAATGTGACCATGAGAATCTAAGCTCAACTTCTAAGCCCACCTCCTTTCCTGACAGGGCTTCTGCTACAGCTCAGCGTGCAGGGCCTGGCCCAGTGTGAAAAACTGAAAGAGCCCCATTTCATTGAGAGTTGGGAGAAGGATGGGAGAGGGCGAGAGGGGAAATGATTGATTAATCTGTATAAAAATGGGCTCCGTGCTGAGATTTTTCCTCTTGCGCTAATCCTGTGTGACATCTGAGCCAAGAAAAATAGAAACCCAAAGCCATATGTGCAGAGCCTGCTGGTGCTGATTTTACAACGCATGAGGCATTGACCCAAATTATATCTTGCAGCTTTTATTTTTATTTTAATGTCATTTTCATTTTCCATTTCTTTTTGCTGCCATGTTCTCTTCCTTCCATCTGGTTGCCCTGGAAAGAACGAAGCATGTGTTACAAGGGCTACCTCAACCCACTTGAAATTTTTAAAAGAATGTTTGGGGTGGGGGTGGGGTGCATTTATATAATGTGGTTTAAAATAAGCCCTCTAGAGGTTGAACTCAATGTATGTCAATGCACATGAAGAATATTTCGCTAAACTCCATTCCAGATGCAGCACCACCCAGATAGCTACCCTAGCTGGAATGTGCCATCTACTGTGTTAATCCTGAGCAACATGCCCACCCGCATGGTGACCTTGTATTTGTATTCTATTCGTCTGTGACCAAAATAATGCCCTACTTTCTCTTCCATTGTTATTCTTCACGCATGCCCGAGCTCAGGGGCGCACAGTTTGACAAGTGCTTGCTAGGCGCTGGGTGTTGCAGTCCTGGGATGGGGGCCACATCCTTTTGTTGACATCTGGGGAACAGTTTCAGGCCTCAGATAACATTTCTGTTTGCTGAGTCTCTTTGCATGGGGGGCGGGCGAGCAGTTTCAGGGCCAAGATGCTCCCTTGCCTGGTGTGGCAGCAGCTTGATTCAGGGAAAGTGGATCATCCTGGGCCTTTGGCTTCTTGTATTTGGCTCTGTGGCTGAGATAGGCAGGCCCTACACTACAGTCTTCTGGCAGGCAGATCTGATTTCTGCCGGCACTCCTGGCGGACCTGGCTGTGCTTGAGAGGTGGAGGCTGTGCCGGAACCTGATACAGGTTATACTGCCTGACATCAGTGCTTTCCCCCCTCGTAGTTAGTGGGAGAAGTGAAGGCTCCAGGTCACAGGCTGAGAGGCCCCAGTGCGCTCAGAACAATGGTGTCGGATCTGCAGATAAGTCTGTCCTATCATCGACTGCCAGACAGCAGGCCGGGGCCAGTACACAGGGCTTGCCTGTGCAGACCTGGTTTTTTCTGAATTAGGCAGAGGATTCCCTATTTTGGCCTTTCTGCCCTTTTCAGTCTCAGCCACCGTGGAACTGAACTCAGTGCCACTGTGCATTTGTCTGTCCACTATTTCTGGTTGCCTACTGTGTGCCAGACCCTGGGATAGACCAGTGAACAAGGGGACCCTGCACCAGTGTGATGTGTTTCCAGTGAAAAGTAGAGAGTCATGGGTGTGCAGAAGAGGATCACGTCGCCCACACTGTGGGACTGGGAAGGATCTGAAGGGGGGGGGCGCTCTCTTGGCATTTATAAGGAGTAAAACTGGGTGTTTGTGTGTGTGCAGAGACATTTGGGGATCTGAACCGTGCACGTCACTGTTGTTGACTTCAACACTCTCTATCCCTTAGGATTCGTGTTAAATGTCATTGTTACTTGCCATGCCATGCTTAATTTCTTTTTTAATTGTAGCTCTTGCCTCTACTGAAATGTGAACCTCTCTAGACCAGGACCATGTTTGTTTTTGGTTTTTTTCCATTTCCTTTGGTTTCTTCTTAATCGTTTTATTGTTTCTAATTTTTTTCTGTTTCCTTTATTTCGTTGAAAGTATTATGCATAGAATGTGATACATAGAAATAGCTTGAAGGGGCTTCAGAAAACTCATGGGAAAGAGTCTATCATCTTCTCATTCTATTTTCCCACAAATTTTGTGAAGCCCCCTCATATATGCAACCTATACACCAGCATAAAGTTAACAACAAGGTAAGTTTTAGCATTACTGATGCTGCCTGCTGGCTTCTGCCAAGATTCCAGAGGAAACGACTGTATTGGACTTTGGTTTTCCATTTCCTGACACTTCAAAAATAATTTAATCACCTCGTATATGACCCTAGACAAACCCCAGAATCTTGATTTCTTTGCCTTTGCACTTTGCATAATGACCACCACACCTCAAACTTAGTAGGTCTTCAGAAGGTGCCTTGTTAATGAAGGAGTTTGCCCCAGAGCCTAGAAGAAACCTCTGTGGCTCTCTGTGCCACGGGGGGAGTGAGTGGCTTGTTCCTTTTGAACTGTATTCGTTTTGTCACTGGGTTACCTGGATGGCTCCCGGGAGACACAGATGGTTTGCACTTGGCTACTTGTTTACGTGCAAAGGCACTTGGGGATCTCAACCTCACAGGCCATTGTTGTTGACTTAAACACCGTTGCCTCCCTTAGCACTGGCACTTGGCTGCTACTGGCAAGGTTGGTGACTGTAATCCACTCAGCCCATGCTGTGAAAGAAAGGCCTGACGGTCTGCTCCGGAAGGATCCCAACCATCGACAAAGCTGTGGAGTGCAATTCTGCCCCGACGCATGTGACATTGCCAAGAGTCGGAACCAATTCAAGGGCAGCCTGTTTGTTGGTTTGGTTGCTTTGAGCCGAGTGTGGGATCCTTGGAGACTACAGAAGTTAGTCACGTAATACTGGTTTGGGGGTCGTTTCAAACTGTCGTTCGTAGAGCTGCCCATTTGCTGCCACCCACTCAGGTGGCCCGAAAGTGGTGGTCTTGATTTTTTTCTCCTTTTGGTAACGTTCTGCGTTAAGCTTTCCACTCTACTTTTCACAGAACATTGTGGGCGGGCGAGGAGGTGGATAGAAGCAGAGGACACGGAGTGCACTCAAATTTAAAAGTTAACGAGTTCCGGAGGCAGGGCAGCCGAGGGGCAAAGGATTGGCTCCGGAACACGTTCTTGGTGCCAAACACCATTGAGCACTGAGATCCTAGAGAAGGTCCCACAAATTCCACGGAAATGGAGCATCATCAATCACGAGTGTGCGTCATTCTTTTTTAAGCACGCAAGAAAAAGTAGAGTACCTTTTGGTGGTGGGGACGTGGTGGTTAAAAACTTTTTTGTTCCGAGGCTTGTGAGTTCAAATTATTTTCAAACGAGAGACAGAGATGTAAGCTGAAATGGTGGAGCTCACTGGGGGAGGCCCAGGGCCTTTGCAGAAAGCACGCACCCTTGGGTCCTGAAGGCTGCAGTGTCTACAACAGGGCCAGCCTTCCCGATGTACACTCCCTCTCCCTCCCTCGCCAGCCAGGCGCCCAGCTCCAAAGATCTGGACCAGGTGTCCCACGGTGGAAGCCCCAGGAGCTGTCTTCCCGAGCCTGCCAGAACCTAGACTTCTGAGTGGCCAGGTCTTCCGGAAGCGCTTCCAGGTGACTCTTTACCCCTGCTCTCCTCACTTTTGTTCCTGGGAACACATGCCAGAATGAAAGCAGTCCCTACCCTATGGAGCCTCCCATTGCCTTTTGTTCTCACACTCTGTGGAGATGCCAGAAATGGCCAGAATCCAACCAGCTTGTTTTATTGTATTGCCTTTGATGCTTACAAAAGATATTTTCATCGAAGATTGCACAGTGGTAAATCTAGCATAGACCTAGTATATAGCCTCTCAATCCATTCTGATCACGGTATTCAAAATGGCCTATAGTCCTCAGGCGGTATAGTGTGAGTACGAAAAGGCATGCTTCCCGTTGGCTGATGGAGCCCATTCCCTTTGGACTGCTCCCGCTTGGGTCATGCAGCAACTCTGCATATCTGCATACTCTATTTCATCCATACACTGGAGCAAAGAGTGTAAGATAGAAGTGCTTCTTTACTTATTTTATACGTTGTCCAGTCCTAAATCCCTATTGTTTGCCAGGTTTTAGACCATTCTGAACCTCTACTGTAACATTGTGGAAATGGATGCCAGGTCAGGGCTCCTCTCTACGTCCTATCTGCCCCTTCCAGGAATTGTCATGGTCAACTTGCATCTTTTTCAGATACTGCTGCCACATTATATCTGACATGAAAAAAATCATCATTTATAAATTATCAAGGGTAATTGATAATTGAGGGGGCGGGGGAACGAGCCGATACCAAGCCAAGGCTCAAGTAGAATGAAAATGTTTTGAGAATGATGATGGCAACAAATGTACAAATGTGCTTGACAATGGATGGATGTATGGATTGTGATAAGAGTTGTACGAGCCCCCAGTAAGATGATTTAAAAAAAATAAAATATACCAGAAAAGAAGGGATGGACTATGGTGATTGACAGCCTTACCAGGACCTGAGGGCACAAACAGAGAAGTTCTAAAGAAAAGAGGGAGTAAGTTATCAAAATAAAAGGAGAAAGTGTCAAAAAAAAAAAAAAAGAGCTTCACCGGTTCCCATCAAGTGACCCCCACCTCATGACAAAGGTAGACCAGTGGCTGGGTGTATAAAAGGTCATTGCCAGGCTACTTCCTTGAGAGAGGTCTCTGGGTAAACTTGATTCTCCAACCTTGAGGTTAACCATCTGCCACACCCAGTGATTCCATCGCGGAACATTACTGTGTTTGTATTGTTACCACATTCATCATCCGTCCTGCCTCCTGTCTTCAGAAAGCAAATTCCCTTAGCTTAATTGTCACATTCTGCAACCCTCTGGCTTCAGTTTAATTGCATTTTCCCATCTAATACCCCAGCCGACGAAATGACTCAATGTATTCCAAGCACACCTTTTGATTTCCCTCCTTTCTATTTTAGTGTATGCTGCCCCTTCCACTCTGGGTATACCCTGGAGCCCACCCTCAACATGTTCAGATTCTCCCCGTTTCCAAGGCCCATTTCAAATGGCATTGCGCCCATGGCACTTTCTGCTGCCTTTTTGAACCACCCAGCAGAGTATTGCTTTCTCTAGTTTCCTTGGTGCCTGGTCTCTGATTGCACTGATCGTGTTCAGCCTTGTAGCCTAGCTGTCTGTGTGTCTCATCAACTGGGGGGGGGGTGAGGATGGGTGGGGGAAGCTTTGAGCACAGGGACTCCTCTGCTTGTGTTTCCCTCAGCCCAGTGTCTGGACCAGCCCGTATTTGAAATGAGTGAAGTGGAACATGTATCCACCTCAGTATCGGGCTCTGAGATCTTTGCCAGTTCTGACCACATGGCACCAAAGTGGTTACCAAAGAAAGCAGGCGAGTCTCACCACCCCTGAGAACTCCATTTCTTCCTCTGTTACCCATTTGGCTTTGGTATAGGAGGAGACAGAAGATGTCGTGTTCTTGGCAGTGTAGACTCTTAATATGCAGCGACTAGTGACATTGTCTGGCTCTGTCGTTCAGTGTCTTAGTTATCCCTTCAATGCTTGTGTAATCTAGTCTGCCATTAATACCATACCTTTCATGTGTTCGTTCTGGTCATTAATAAAGCATGTGAAATAGGTTAAGGGCAAGGATGGAATCAGGTGACACATGACTGAGATTTCCCTCGAGGTTGACAGGCAGCCCATTAGTCATGCTCTGGCACGGACCTGGGCTTCCATCGATGCACACATGCCAGCCTTGTTCATAAGAGCATCCTCCGTGTTTTCCCTGAGCGACTGCTGGGTTCCAGATGTGCGATCTACGTGGCAACCCCCAGTCACAGCTCTCAGGAAAAGAAAGGATTGTTTTTGCACTTCTGATTCCCAGGGCACGCTTGCTGACGACTTGGTTTTTTAGGGGATCTTTTCTAGAATGCCACTGGAGATCACCAAACTTAACATTTTTTTAATGGTTTTATTGGCAGGTCATCCACAGATCCAGTTGGTGATGTTTAGAATTCGCCTTTTACTTTGCTCAGATAACTAGTGTACTTTTTGCCCGGCTTCAAGTTCTTCGGACATGTTTTCATTTGTAACTTCTGGAAAATGTGTGACAGTTATTCTACCATTATACTTGTTAAGTTTTCCATCCCTCGCTTAATAAGATTCCCTTCCCGTCTTCAGGACATACTCTCCTGTGTCTACTAGGTGGCAGGCGTTGTCCTTGGCCCTAGGGGCACTTTGACGAGCAAGACAGAGGTGTGCGTGGTTTCTGCATCTTAGTAACCCAGGCAGAAAACTAGGATTTGGAGGGACTGGGGGAAACAGTGGAGGTAGGAATAGCGTTCATGATTTTTTCAACCCTGATTATAAAGAGCACGAGGTTATCAGCTCAATCCGAAGCCCTTGGGTAACGCGAAATAGTTACCATACCTAGCTACTAGCCAAAAGGTTGAAATCCAAGCCCCCAGAAGAAGCGTTTAAGAATCAGCCATTGAAAGCATGGTCGGGCACAGTTGGTCTCTGATACATGTGGAGTTGCCAAGAGGTGGGACTGATGCGGTGGCGGTTGGGGGTTGGCGATCAACCTGTCTTAAGAAAGTAAATAGGAGGAAAAGGTAGCTCACAGAGAACCTTCCCAGGAGCCATTGCTGCATGAGGAGGTTGAAGGATCCTTTCATGCTGTGCAAGGCATCTGTGCGGCAGCAGCACCTTCTGTGTGCTATGCCTTGTGTGCTTTAGACACCGGGCTTTAAAGATGAACACCTGGAGCTGACAGGTGTACTGGGACACGCATGGAAACAAACAGCTCATTGCAGTGCAATGTGGTAAGTGCTTGTTAAAGTATGGGTGGGATGAGCAAGTAGGAAAGAGGAGCACCTCATCTCCTTTAGAGGAAGTAAAGGTCCAAGGCTGCACGGAGACCTGACGGAACAGGTAGTAGTTAACAGACCAAAAGGGAAAGAAAACAGTCATCCTGGAGGAGAGACCAGCAAGTAGAGAAACTGGGCATTTCGGGAGCCTTGCTGCACCTCCAGGAAGTGGCAAGCACATCTGTTGGCTCGGGCAGAGTAGGAACTAACGAGGAGCCACCCTTGGGTCACAGTGTTTAAGCACTTAGCTACTATCAGAAAGGTCATTGGCTCCAACCCACTAGCCACTCAGCAGTGAGGGAAGACCCTTTCCCGGCAGGCTGCTCTAGTAAAGGCTGTGGTTGGGCGCCATGGAGTCTCTTCTGATACATATTGATTGTACAGGACAGGGTCGAACTACACTCCCCACCCCCACCGGGAAGTCAACACTTCACCAGGCCTGGTGATCGGGTTCCAAAAGTTGGCAGCCTTGAGGACGCTAGGGAGCAATTCTACTCTCTACGGGGACAGGAACTAGCACTGTCATTCATAGCAGACATCTGCATTTCGAACAAGTTCCCAGGTGATGGTAATGTTACTAGTTTGGGACCATCTGTCACAGATGTAGTGCAAGGACTAAATGTGTTCATGTGCATAAGCACTTTGAACTGTGTGGCACATAGCCCTTACAGAGTTTGTCATCTAACATCATCGCATATGTTTGAGTTCAGCCGTATTATGAGCCATAATATCTTTACCTTCTTAACTCACTCACACATGCACAATTTGTGGTGTCCATAAGCAAGAATTCAGCTAAATATCAGACATAGCAAATCTGTGGGTAATTAAACCAAAACCAAACTAAACCTGCCGCCTATGAGTGATTCTGACTCAGAGACACTGTGGGGTTTCTGAGGCATAACATCTTTACA
>NW_022103896.1:29608574-29620907 GCF_000313985.2 Echinops telfairi
TTTATTAGGGGCTCATACAACTGTTATCCCAATCCATACACACATCAATTGTGTAAAGCGCATTTGTACATCGTTTCTCAAAACATTTTCTCATCTTTACAGTAGCAAAAGCCTCATCTTTTTCTCCAGGAGCAGGCTGGTGGACTTGAACTGCTGACAATTAGGCTAATAATGATGATAATACTGACTGTATACTCGCTTTAGTCTACATTCTAACATTTAATTCTCAGAACACTCCCATGTGCTGGGCACATCCCTGTTCACTGTGAGGAAACAGACTCAGTGATGGTCTAGGGTCATACTACCAGTCAGTGAAGAACAGGTATTTGAACTCTGACCCTTCTGCAGCTAGACCGGCTCTTCATCCCAGGTGTCAAATTCACAGGATCAGTGACGTGAAGCAGGGCCAGTCGCAGCATTACACCATGTCCACTAAACAGCTGACTCGGTGTGAATGGGAAACGTGTACAGGGTTCCCAGGTGCATACTTTGGTGTGCCTGTGTACGCTCAGCTGCAGTCCCGCCTCCTGCTCTTTCTGTCTCAGAAGCAGCCCTTGAGGAAGCTGCTCTGGGGCCGTGTGGAGCAGAGGATTTCAAAGAGTCGTATTTATTAGGCAAGCATAGTGGGCCTATTAAATAAAACACAGATTACTTGGACCAATCCCAGTCTCTGAATTTCCACTCAGTAAGTTTGTGTGGAAAATTTGCATTGTGACCAAGCTCCCTGGTGACCCTGATCCTGTTCCTTCTGGACTCTTGTCTTAGCGGAATCAGAAGATAATTAGGACATGAGAAGGAGAGGGTGGTTTAAGTGTTAACCCACAATTGCTCACTCTACCCCACAGACCTAGTTATTTAACTGCATTGTGGAAGACATTTTGAAATGATAAGTGGTCACCCCTCACATGCAAATATTTAGATGAGAATCACAACAGAACTCTCTAAATGGGTGTTTACAGGGCTAACACAAGACAGTGGCCCCTCTTCCTCTAAAACAGTGGGGCCGGTCCTAAAATTCGGCTATTTTCCTCATTTGTGACTCATGTCCAGCATTGGGCCTTGGAACGAGGTACTCAGCCAAGTTCTGGACTGTGTTAATGACAAGACAGGGATTTCTGAGACTCACAAGAGAGTCACCCCACTCCCCCTTCCTTCCCAGGTTGCCTCCAGCAACCATCTAATTTTTCATTTAGGTCCCAATAATTTTCCGCATTAAAGTGTTTATTAAGGACATTAACAGGTTGGAACGCAGGTAAGAAATACTCAGCATGCAGTTGTTCTTCAGGTCATGCCAACAAAGTTCCATCAGGGCGGCTAATAAATGGCTGAGAGAATGCCACTCTGGTAAACCTCAACCCGACACATCCATCCTCAGCAAACCCAGCTCCTCCAATTAAGTATCCAGCGGTACCCCACTCCACAGGCCAGTCTGGCCCCAAAGCACTCAGCTTTCCCCGGAGGCTGGGAAGTCTTCCACTCTCTCTCATGCTCTGGCTTCTGCTGCTGCTACTCTGATGGCACAGATGTCTTCTGGATCCAGGAGGTTCACTATGCAGACGTCTCGGGGTCCAGAGGACATGGTACACTCCTGGATCTTGCTAGTAGTTAGATTCCCCACTGCTGGCTTCTTAGCCAGGCACATTTTATACCCAGCAGGGCATTCCAGTGAATCCCATCAGTAGCTTACCCAGACCAGTGCAGGGAAAGATTTCGTGGGAGTTAGACTGGCTAGAAGAGCCCCATTCATTAAGTCCCTGTCCCTGTACTTATCTCAGTGGATTGTATGTATAACCGAGTCACTTGGGGTCAGTTCTCGTGTCCATAGATGATATTCTTATCAGTTTGATTGGGCCTCCTGGAGTCAGCGGCTTTCTCACCAGGTGTTTCCTTGCTAGCCCCACCAGAATCGCCTCATTAGCACCAACCCTCAGGTGTGGGTCTGGCAGCCTCATCAAAGACACTTGAGTTGCAGTAACCCCAGGTTCAGAGGTCTCTCCCGGAACCAGATTCTTTGGGTAAAGTCAAGTTCTTAGCCTCGCCTCACCTTGTTTCCTGCTGTGACTTGCTTTTCTCATCTGGGGTTTCTGTCTCTGGACTGCCTCTCTCTCCACAGCTCCATGTGCCACAGGCGAGAATCATCCTTTCCAAAGTGAAGACAGTCCGTGCACCGCCTCCTTGAAGCCCGCCCTCCCAGAAGTACCGTTTCCCTTTGTTGACCTCTTTTAGCACCTAACATACACCCCTCCCGGGATGCTTGCCCCTTTCGAAGGCAAGATCAGTCTGCCACGTGCAGGGAGAGCTGCGGGAGGAGGGGGGTGGGGCGGACAAACCTGAACGAAGGACGTCTCACCTTGTGGCGATGCCTTCTCCCCCAGCACCTTACATGGAAAGCTTCCACATTTAGTTTGCTGTTGCCTAGGTACTGAGAACCAACTTTGTAGAAACTGTGAATGCAAGAGAGAGAGAGGGAGGAGAGATGACGCAGCCAGGGGAGCGAGGGGAACTGGTGTCAGGATGATGGGGTGGGGCCTGGCCACGGGACAGCGGGGTGCAGGGACCGGAGCTGTGCTTGTGGGCTGGTTGGGGTGCAGGGCTGAGCAGCTGAGGCAGTGGGCGGAGCGCGCCGGGTGTTGGGCATCGTCTCGATGCCCATAGTGAAGCTCCAGGATGTGAACCCAGCAACTGGGGTGCTCACGGGAAGATGCTACATGCTGATGAGGGGGGAGGGGAGGCCATGGGCTCCTGCTCGGACAAGTTGTGCTTCACGAGTGCACAGGGTCTTCATAGAGATTTGTCAATTGGGCAACAGTAAAAATGATGGCAGAAGGTTAGTGTTTAAAAAGCAAACCCTAAATGCATTTCCAGTAGAAAGCACATATCCCAGAATGAATTATTTCCTTGAAGATGTCGGTCTCTGTTTACTTTTTACTGATTGGCTTTCTCCACTCATCTGCTGTTCCTTAAGCCGGACACTTAATTTTCCCCGGATGCAAAACTGTTATAGCCCCAGTGATTGAACTATCCAAAATAAAATATTTTATATCCTGAAGGTTGGATGACCCTATCAAAGATTGGGTCACTAACATTGAATATGATTTTTAGGTGGATTTAATAGAAAACTTGCTTCAAGATGATTTTGCTACCCAAACATCATTCTTGTGTGTGTTGTGATTGTAAAGCTTGGATGAATTCCTGAGCCAGCGTGCAACGTACTGTTGTAGAGCCCTGGTGACTACCCCGGTGGCGAGTTATAAGTGTGGCACCTCTTTCCTGCGTGCCATTCATGGTCTGGGGTCGCACACACAGCACCACTACACTGAGAAGAGTGGAAAGTTAGGCAACGCTCCAAAACTACCCATCATTTCTTGTCCCTTATACTCCAGACTTAAGTCAGAGACAAAGCCGAGCACTCCCTTTTCTGTGTCTGTGGCCCCTTCCTCCTTGTCACAGCGATAGATACCCCTTGCTCCTGCCCACCTCCCTCTCCTGCTGCTTCACCCCCGCCATGGGCTCTTCACGCTAGACACGGAGGACAGGCGTTGCATTGTGGCAAGTGCTGTTGCATAAACACTTCTCTCCCAACAGAAGCAGCAGGCTTTCCAGCTAGAGTTTTTAAAGGGACAGAAGTTCTGTTCGGCAAATTTTACGAGACATTTTTAAAAACGAGGAACCTGAAAAATCCTAAAATACTTTCGCAGAGAACTTGTCCTCTTATTACCACGCCTCCAAGAGAACTAGGGTGGCCTCATTGCCACTGTGGATGCGTCCCTTCCCAGGACTGTTCATTGAGGGATGTCCATAACGATGGGGAGAGGGCTGCCCTTTGTGCCCACCTGCCACAAGGGTTCTACCCACTGCCAGTTTAGTGTGGGAGAGGATAGCTGTGCCATTTTGTTAATGCCAGCCGGGAGGTCTGCCATGGACCCACCAGCCACATCAAAGGTAGTTTCAGCTAAGGAATTAACCCGAATGAAGAGTACGCAGGATTGGTTTGCTCAATGGTTTGACACCTCCTGCCCCCTCCTAGTTGATCCTTCTTGAAAACAGGATTAAAAGGACCACATACCAGGGCCTATTTCGAAGGAACCTAGCGGGATTTCAGATGAACACTTAAGCATGTGCACTTTTGGCTGAACCTGACTCTGTTTTGAACAACAGGTGCTTGAAATGTAGTCTATGCCCTCCACTCCAGTTCCCTGGGGGGACAGGCCGTGTACCCCACTCCAGTTCCCTGGGGCAGGCTGTGTCCCCCACTCCAGTTCCCTGGGGGAAGGCCATGTCCCCCACTCCAGTTCCCTGGGGGGACAGGTCACGTCCCCCACTCCAGTTCCCTGGGGCACAGGCCATGTCCCCCACTCCAGTTCCCTGAAATGTATTCCGTGACCCCCACTCCAGTTCCCTGAGATGGAGTCCGTGACCCCACTCCAGGAGGAGCAGGCCAGGCTTCCCACTCTAGTTCCCTGAAGAGTAACCCATGTCCCCATGCCAGTTCCCTAAAAATGGACTTCTCCCAGGAAAGTCTCTGGAGACCTGTGAAGTCACAGGTCCGGGCTGAACTGTTACCTCCTGCGTCTTTTTCCTGTAACTTAGCTCTCCTGTCGTTGGCTTGTCACCTTCGCATCTGTTCCTTCGCCTTTCCCTTCCTTCTGGAGAAGGCTCTGGCAACTGGCTGGAACCTGCAGGGGAAGTCCGAGCACTCCCCTGACCTGTAGCAGCTTCCTCCCAGCGTGCCCTGCAGTCAGGAGTACTCCACTCCAGAGCTCATCCAGTGGGAGTTCTGAGTGAGGCCCAGAAATCCATCCTGTTGTTAACCTTCCCAGGTGGGCCTCATGCACAGGAAACCGGAGGCATCACTGCACCGTTAATAATAATTATAAGGTTAGCCTTTATTAGCATGGCAGACACTTTCCAGGCAATAACCGGATGAGGTAGACATGCCGGTTACCCTTGCGCAGCGCAGAACTTGACGCGTGGCAATGCACTCAATGCATCTCTGTTAAGTAAACAACCATTTAACCATTGACCTTTTTAAATGGGGGAAACTAAGGTTCAAGGACAGTTCTGGCAAGGACACACAGCTGGTGAGGGGTGGAGCCAGGCGCTAGTGCTTGTGTCCTTTGTGGGTGTGTGAATTTGTCGATTGGCACCTCCTTCTGGTGATGCTGGGAAATGCATGGCCGAAGCTTCAGAAGGGCCTCACATTGTACTGATGGCACTTACCCTCTGGCGTGTTTTGCTCTTGGCTGACCTTACCCACCTAACAAGACCACGCATGTCTTTGCTACTGCTGATGAGAGGACACCCGGGGAGGTTGGATGGCCATTCCCAAAGCTACCCAGCAAGACGTGGCATTGGCAAAGTGCCTCCTCTCCTGCCTGTAGCTCCTCAGATTGGCCAATGCCCCCTCTTACCTTCCCTTAGCGGGCAAAGCAGAATGGGTCCCTATGGAAAGTTACTATTTTCCGTATTCACTTTTGCTGCTTTTTCTGGTCAACATCGTAAACTTCTCACGGCTTTAAACATCCTTTGCCCTCGCCTTTCATTCGCTGGCTTTGGTGGGCAGGGAATGGCATGAATTTCTGTCAAGAACAGGTGGCTGCAATAAAAGAACTTGCTGGGGTTGTCTTTAACCCTCCTGGCCCTCTGAAGGCCTCTCACTCAACACACTTGCTCGATCTCTCCTTTTCTCAGACCTTCCAAGCCACCAGACTCCCGGCTGCCCTCTGCCCAGCTGGGAACTACTGTAACCCTTTTCCCAGGGTCCCTTGAGGCAGGGAACCTGCCCAGGGACAGCTCTAGAGCTTTCTGGAGCTTTGCAGGGAGTTCATTGAGACCCATGGATATCTAGACAAACCTGTTTCATACACACACACACACACACTCAGAGAGAAAGAGAGAGAAACATACAGAGAGCAATGAGGCACTGAAGAATGGCTTGCCAACAACCATGCAAAGAGTGACTGAATACGCATGGCGTAAGCAGAAGACAGTCTGTTGTGGGGCTTTTATGAGGAAGATGTAGGAATGCTTGGAAAATCCTCTTGTGGCCCTCAAACCACTGCAACTACAGTTCAAACTCTAGAAATAAAACAATAACAGCTGCACCAGCCTATGCAACCACGAGGTGTCGAAGGGATCAGGTATAAGGCATCATCAGAACAAAAAATCTTACCATAGTGAATGATGGGGGGAGTGCGGAGTGGAGATCCAAAGCCCATTAGTAGGCCACTGGAGATCCCCTTGCAGAGGGGTCTCGGGGAGGAGATGAGCCAGTCAGGGTGCGATGTAACAATGATGAGAAATACAACTTTCCTCTAGTTCCTAAATGTTTCCTCCCCGCTCCCACTACCATGACTCGAATTCTATCTTGCAAGTCTGGCTAGACCAGAGGAGGTACACTGGTACAGATAGGAACTGAAAATACAGGGAATCCAGGACGGATGAGCCCTATAGGACCAGTGGTGTGCGTGGCAAAACAGGGAGGGTAAAGGGAGAATGGGTAGGAAAGAGGGAACCGATTACATGGAACTGTGTGTGACCTCCTCCCTGGGGGACAGACAACCGAAAAGTGGATGAAGGGAGACGTCAGACAGGGCAAGATATGACAAAATACCCATTTATAAACTATCAAGGGCTCATGTGGGAGGGGGGAGCGGGGAGGGAGGGGAAAAATGAGGACCTAATGTCGGGGGTTTAAATGGAGAGAAAATGTTTTGAGAAACGATGTACAAATGCGCTTTACACAATTGATGTGTGTATGGATTGGGATAACAGTTGTATGAGCCCCTAATAAAATGTCAAAATAAATAAATAAATAAATAGCCAGATGTAAAAAAAAAAAAGAAGAAGAAGAAGAAAAAAACCAATAACAGCTGATATTAGGTACACTAATGGTGCTAACCTAAGGTGACCAGATTTTAACATCAGTAAAGCGGGACAAAATGGGACAAAATTAAATGAATTCTTTTCTATCATATGCTCTAATTATTGTTTTTCGATTTGTAATTTGTCAGTGATTTTCACTGTCCTTTTTCCATAAGCAGTTTTAGTTTTAAGTACTTGGATTTATTGACACCATATTATTCATTCTGGAGTGTTTTCATTTGAACTCCTTTTTAGCTTTCCATATATATATATATATATATATACATACACACACACATACACACACATATATATATATATGTTTCAAGTACATGGAAGCTCTGGTCATTAAGTATGAATCAGAATGATGATTAAATCCCTTCCAAAATGATGATGGAAATGGAAATAATGGCTAATTTTTTTCAGAAAGATGTCTCTTCTGAAAAACTAGACGTGTGTGTTGGGTGGGGGGGCTGCAAAAAGGGGGTATTCAATGATTTATTGATCTTTTGATCAAATATTCCCTTTCCAAGATAAACACCTAGAAGGGAATTTAGGGAAGTACTTTCTGAAAACTCAAAGAAAACCTCTTCAAACGTAAAGCACGTCTTAGACCCTCAGGGCAGGAGCTCCACGCCCTGGCAGCTGTTCTCCTGTGTGTATTTAGGGTCCCTGCTTCGCATGGTGTCTTCTGCCATTCCACGTAGCTGCCACTTAATGGCTCTGCTGGCTTCAGTGAGATGGCCCTCCGCTCTTCTCCCTAGAGACCTGGAGCGAAAGGTCTCCATGTGGGGACCGAGGAAGGGAATGGAAGAAGTTTTCTTTCCTTTCTTTTTTTAAAATTTGTAAGCTTCTTCTTGAGATGGGGGTATAGGTGGCCAACCTGAATTAATTTAAGAGCTTTGCTGAGACAAAGGATCAAGGAGGGCTTGGGGTCACTGAATTCGTGGGTTTCGAATGGCTTAATGCAGTTTGGGATCACTGAAATCTTGGGTTTAGAATGGCTTAATACAGTTTGGGATTATTGAGATCTCGGGTTTAGAAGGGCTTAATGCAGTTTGGGATCATTGAAATCTAGGGTTTAGAATGGATGGCTTAATGCAGCTAGCTAGGCTGCAGGGCTGCTTCGCTGTCAGAAGCCTGAGAATCGAGGCCGAGCTCTGGTGCTCTCATGTGTGAGGGTTCTACACATGTGTCCTCAAAGCAAACAGAAATATTAACGCCCTCAGAGACCAGATTCCAGGAAGTGTTTTAAACAAGTCAGTTTGGGACGCATACTCTTTTAGTTTCCATTTCTGATGCCTTCTCTGATTGCCCAGCCTTCACGTAGCATGCCCAGACTGCGTATTGCCTTAGCATTAGGAATAAAAGGAACACCACTGGCAAGTGCATCCAGAAGAAAGGACTCCCACGCAGAAAAGCAGCAGACCTCCCGGAGACCAGCGAGCAGAGCTACTTAAGAGTTGGAAACATGCCTTATACTGCGGATGCGTCGTGGCCAAGACTTTGTATCTTGATGGTAATCCAGGTTCATCTTCTCTGTTCAATTCTGGAATCTCCTCTCACCAACCCATGCAGCCTATCAGATCCAGTGCTGATGAGGAACAAAGGATGACTTGGGCATGCGTAGATTTTAGTTGTGTTTACTTTTTCCAGCACAAGTCTTCAATGGCCAGCACGTCATAGTATCCCTTGTGCCATCAGATTTACTGTTGAGTGTCTACGCATTGGACAGATGGGAGCATTGTTTTACATTGTTGTTGTTATTGTTCCTTGTTGTTCGTTGGGCTCCAACTCAAAGCGACCCTGTGCACAACGGAACGAAACTCTGCCCTGTCCTGTATCACCCTTATAATTGCTCTGATATTTGAGCCCATTGCAGCAGGCACTGTGTCAGTTCAACTCGTAGGGGGCCTTCCTCTTCATCACGGCCCTCCACTCTAGCAAGCATTAGAAACTGAGGATGCATGCAGGCTAATTGTTCTACAGTAGAAAATTATATCTTAACACAAAAACTAGGTTAAAATTATCCACAAATCCCTATGGAGTATCATGTGAAGCCTTCAAATTGAGCATAGCCTGTGAGTTAGCCCTTCCACTTTTAGACATTTATTCTAAGGATACTGTCGGACCAGGATCTAGATTGTATGCGCATGGTTACTGTAGACGTTCTGTGGGTAAGAGCATGAACCCTGCGGGCAGACGGTCTGGCTTCCAGTTTTAGCTCCATTACTTACTAGCTGAATCACCTTCAGCATGCCACTTGACCTGTCTCTACTTGACTTACCTTCACCCAATTTGTAAAAGGGAGTGATGAGTTTCCTTGCCTTGTATGTCCTGTACTGTCATGGAAAATAAGCAAATTAATATACATAAGTTGGAAAGGATGGCTTGTTATTTATTACTAATAGAAAATTGGAAAGAACTCCCTTATGCATTGACTTATTGGGAAAAAAACTGCTATGTTTTAAAGTGTTAAGAGAAAAAAAAGAAAAAGAAGTAGATTACATAATAATATAGTAAGTGTGAATGCCAAATAATTGGATACCAAAAGGTCACCAGTGGTATGTTTGGGCCATGGGATTATAGGCCACAATAGTCCTTTCTTATCATTGCTACTTCATAAGTTTTCTACAAAACAAGTAATGTGCTATCATAACAGTTGTGTTTTTAACCTCTGTGAAGTAATAATATCTATTATCTGTTGAGAGTTTACAGTGAGTCATGTGTTTTTCTAGGCACACGCATTTACTGCTTTTGATAACCCTGTTAGACAGATGCTGTGAATATCATGTCTACTTTGCAGACTAGGAAATTGAGACCCAAGGAGATACAAGACTTCCAACATCTATGATGTAGCAGAAGTGGGATTTGGGCCCTGGCAATGTGATTCAGCCCGTGCCTATGGGTTAAGTATTGTCTCTGTCTGATTTTGGTGGCCTGAGAGAGCACTGAACAACATCACCCACAACTCCCTGTTGCAGTCACTGTTTAAGGGAAATGATCGAGAGTACCTGTTTCCTTGTATCCTGTTGCCTACTCATAGATAAGTGGAAGCTTTTCAGCGCTCCAGTCCTCCTTTTAGTTATTTCCCTTGGTAAATGGGGAGAATATATCAGATAACGTATTTAAATAGGCTTTCGCTTCTACCCCTTATTTATGTTTTATAAAATCATAAACTGAACTAGAAGAGCATCTACGTTTCCCACTACCACCTTATTAAAATACAGAGACTTCATGGTGCAGTGATGAAGCACTGGGATGCTAACTGCAGGATTGCTGGTTCAAGCCCCCAAGCAGCTCCAGTGGAGGAAGACCTGGCCATCTGTACTGTACAGATCTAGACCTAGGAATCCCATCGGGGCAGTCTGCTCTGTCACACAGAGTCAGCAGGAGAACATTACTCAAACAGGACCAGGATTGGATTTGCATACATTCATCTGTATATTTAAGATCATTTGGTACATGAAAGTCAAGATAGATAACTCTTCAGAAAAAGTAACAGGAGTAATGGTTCCCTGAGGGTACTGAAAGAGAAGGGAGGGAAGAGGGAATGGGGAGCTGATAGCATTGATGACTGTATAACCGCACTGGATGGGATCGAACAACAGAATTGTATGTGAATGGATATATTGGATTGTGTAAGCTATGGCAAAAAACCCAGTATTATAGGAAGAAAAAATAAAGAATGAGTTCCTGGAGGGTATGGTGGGAGAAGCATGGGATAAAGGGGAGCTGGTATCAAGGAATTCAAGAAGAAAGAAAATGTTATTGAAACTGATTGTGGTAGCAATTGTATAATACTGCTTGATGTTATAGAACTATGTAATGTTACTATATCTGTAAGAGCTCCCAATAAAATGATGTAAAAAAATATTGTAATAATAATAAAGTAGGGCCAGGAGTAGCTACTAGATCTCTTTAATGACTGCTGATTTCTTTCAAATGTGCAGAAGATAGAAAAGTGCAGGAATGAAGTGACTTTAAGCTTGCAAAGGTGACCAACTATCATCCCACTGGCAATAAAGTATAGAACAAACTCATCCCTTTCGCTCGGAGTCCATAATTGCCACATTTCAAAGGCAGGATGAAGTAACAGTGGCTTTTGAACAATTGTCTGGTCTCCTTCTAGATGTTTTGTTTTGTGCGGGAGCATTAGAGTTGAATGGAAACTGGGTATGTCAGAGTGACCAGTGTACACTAGAAATGCTATCTTTTTTAAATCATTTTATCAGGGGCTCATACAACTCATCACAATCCATACATACATCAGTACTGTAAAGCACATTTGTACTTTCATTGCCCTCATCATTCAAAAAACATTTGCTCTCCACCTAAGCCCCTGGCATTTGCTGCTCATTTTCCCCCTCCCTCTCCCCTTCCCCCTCCCTCATGAACCCTTGATAATTTATAAATTATTGTTTTGTCATATCTTGCCCTGTCCGACGTCTCCCTTCACCCACTTTTCTGTTGTCCGTCCCCCAGGGAGGGGGTTATATGTAGATCCTTGTGATTGGTTCCCCCTTTCCACCCCACCTTCCCGGTATCGCCACTCTCACCACTGGTGAAAATGCTGTCTTACCTGCTGGCTGTACCCACAGGATCTATTTTTGTAAATGGCCCACCCTTATCATTTAATAACCTACCCCATCATTTGCTAGCAGACAAGGCTGTCAGGAAAAGTATTTTACTAGCTAGCTTTACAAATTAGCAATCCCTGAGATTGTAAAATATGACAATTTAGCCAGGCATTACTCAGAGGGAACTAATTAAGATCAGGGAGCTTCTAGGCGTGCATGGCATCATTGGACAAGGTTTCTGAAACCCAGAAGGAATAGCTGGGCTCAGCCCTCATAAATGGCCACCCTCGTCTTGCCAGGATTGTTCTGTGAGCCAGAACCATCACCTTCACGATGGGGTCCATCTCGGTCTCCCCAGAAGGGTCTGGGCTTTGTGAGAGGCATTGCAGAAACTCTGGAAGTCAGGGAGTTTCTCTCTCGGCCTTACCACTGCATGCCTGTCCCTCTAGCCAAATTAACAAAACTCTTCACGCAGAGGAACCTGTTCAGCAGTGGGTCACAGTCTGGTGGCAGCTGGTAGCCACGGCTCACTTCGGCCTGTTAGGACAACGGTAGAAACCAAACTCACTACTCTCAAGTCAATTCCGACACACACTGACCCTATAGGACAAGGTAAGAGCACCCCTGTGGGTTTCCAAGACTGACCCTTTACAATCCTTCAGAGCAACACGTAACCACTATGCCACCAGGGGTCCTGGAAATGGCTTATAGTTTATTTGGATGCCTCTCCGGTTGCCCCGCCTTCCTGAGGACACACAGCCTGGGGCAGGAGAAGGAGCATGGGGATTGGGTCCTGGTAAGGTACATCACTTGCAAGTCTTAGACAACTCAGCTTCAGCATCCTCCACAGTAGAACGGTGAGACTGATGCCCAAGATGGATTTTAGATT
>NW_022103896.1:29621402-29692381 GCF_000313985.2 Echinops telfairi
CCCTCCCAACCTTGTGACCCCTGGATAAATTATTATTTTTATATCTTACACCATCCACTGTCTCCCTTCACCCATGTTTCTGTTGTTCATCACCCTGGGAGTATTTCTATGATTACTATTTCAGAATTATGGTGATTCATTTTTTTGTTAGACATGTATTTCTTTATAACTTGTAATAACCGCACAATTTATTTCCACTGCAATCACACCAAAAAGATCCACTGCTATCAAGTCTGTTCAGACTCATCGAAACATGGGGACTGGGGGCTGTTATCTTTACAGGAGCAGAGAGCCTCAACTTCCTCCTGAAGGGTGGTTGATAAGTTTGAACTGCCAACCTTGCAGTTCACAATTCAGTGCTTACTCCATAACACCACCAGGGCTCCTTATCATTTGCACACCCATTCCTAATCTGTACTCACGGTTTAATATGACCTTCGTACATTTACAAACAGTGCTTTCTCCACCCCATGCCAAACTAAACCCTGAATTTCAGCATCATTCTCAGGGTCCATCATAGTCTCCATCAGCCTTTTTCATATGCTTGGAATTGCTGAAGTGCTGCTTTGTGCTAAAGTTCTGATCTTAATAGAAAAACTGGAGCCTGCAGTCCAAGAAAGGCAGTAACCAGAGAGTGCTGGTTCAGGCAGTTTCTGGAGTCTGGGCAGTGTTCCTGGACTGCTTATAACTGGCCAATTGTCTCTGGAACTAAAGTGCCAGATTCCAGTATGCCTCGCTGACAACAAAAGCCCAAAGATAAACTCTCTTGGAAAAACTACTTGGGGACTGATACGCATCTTTCCCTTTGGCCTGCAGCGCAGGCTGGCACACGGATGTGGTTGAGTGTCAGCCCGGCACACACAGGCGGGCACGTCTTGGCTCACTGTTGATGGCCAGGGGGACACGGCATCTCCGTGACACCAGCTTTTCTGTGCTGCCACGCTGTATTTACGTCCTGTGCTGACATGCTGTCCTTGTGCTTGGGCCTTCCCTGCTCAGCTGGGAGGAAAGCACAGAAAGCCTGCAGGCCCTGGACGCCTGCTGCTCGCAGAGCGAGTGGACAGACGGAGCCAGGGACCTTGGCAGGCTGGCCGGTGTGCTGTCTGTCCACGGTGGGGAACTGGCCAGCAGGGCTCAGGTTTCCATTCCTTCATGCTCTCTCTCTGCTCTTGTTTTCCAGGGAGTGAAGCCGATTTCAGCTCCTCGAGCAGCACGGGCAGCATTTCCGCTCCGGAGGTCCATATGTCCACGGTGGGAAGCAAGAGGTCCGCTTTTTCACGCAAGTAGGCACTGCCCCCTCCACTCTGTAATCATTGAGACTTTCCCGTGCCTCTCGTTCTATAGGGTGGCCCGAATCACTTTTGACTCGGAGGTCATATTACTCATTGAAGTGCTTTTCTCTCTCTCTCTCTCTCTCTCTCTCTGTGGGTGGGTGTGTGTTTGACAGTGGTTTGAAATGAGTATTTTCCCTGCCCTGCATCCTGTGGTCGCACAGCTTGGCCTGTGTCTGTCTTCCTGGGATTAGCCCTGCTCCAGATGTTGGCTCTGCATCCTCTCAGCCTTCTCTTCTTTCCTCCTCTCCCTCACTCACCTGTGACTTCACCTGAGCCACCCGTCGCCCGGGGCCTACCTGCTCCTCATGGCTCTGTTCTCCTTCCTTTCACGCGACTTGCACTTTGTGTGTTTGCAAAGGCAGATGAGTGGACCCATTGGCCTTAAACTCACCCAAGTGAGGACAGAGAGTGCAAAGTGCACAGACACGGTGGCCACCTCTCCGAGAGACCAAAGGACCCAGTCATGACAGGGGAGGGTCCTGAAGTCAGCCCACCTGGCTCTGAGCCGCTGCCCTGAGGGAGCTGCACCACTTCCCTGTGCCTCCGTTTCTCCACCTGGACAGTGGGGGCTATCATCGTGCCCGCCATGTAGAGTTTACTGTTAGAATTGAATGAGCTAGTGCCGATGAAGTGCCTGGCCAGTACTTGGAGCATAGTAATCATCAGCAGATGCCCGTCACTGGCGTGGCTTAGATGGAGGAGCGAGGCCTAGCGGGAGATGAGCGGCCCCTGTTACACATTTGGTTGTGCACCTCAGAGACGCTTCTCAGCACCCGTGACTCCGTTCATTCAGCACATGCTTGCTGAGCTTTGACTAGGAGGCGGGTTTTGGAAATAGAGCACTACACAGAACTCCATGGAAACTATATTCATTAAGCAGGACAAAAGGGGCAATACCTACATGAATAATGTAAACGCCAGGAACCCCTTGGAATTCTTTTTAAAGGAGCAGAGGGATAGACAAACCACGATAAAATTCACTGCCATTGACTCCATTCCAACTCCTAGCCCTCCAGTCCGAGAGAGCAGACTGCCCCTGTGGGATGCGGAGGGGGTGTGGGGGGGTGGGGGCGGGGGGAGGGGCGGGGTGGGGGTGATTCTTTATGGGAGCAGCAAGCCTGTCTCTCTCCTCAGAGCTACTGGGGCATTTGAATGGCCGGCCTTGCAGCCTACGACTCTCAGAGAGTGAAATGTAGACGTTTGGGGTAGTCTGGTCTCAGGAGACATCTGCCAGGTAGTGAGCTCTGAGCAGAACCTGAACAAAGTGGCGGAGCGAGGGCCAGGAACACCTGGAGAAGCCTTCTTCACCGTCTGCAGTCGACTCTCACGGGCCTCGGTGTGTAAAAAGCAGCGTGTACAACATCTTTAACATTCCTTCCGAGGAAAAATGCTTTAGTCTCTTAAAGCTAGCTTATATGTCCAGGACTCAGCAAGACAATATTTATTTGCTTTGGCTGTTTATAAAAACCTGAGACCCCAGCTGGGGCCAGCCAAAGCTACAGCAATAGTGAAGTCCACAGTAAAAATTCAATGACTCTCCCCAAAGGCCCTCTCTGTATTGTAAGTTAGTGCCCCTGAGAGTATAGGGCATGAAGACCAACAAGTTCTGTCTTAAGTCCGAGATCTGGCTTGCTCTGGGAATAAGCCACTTATTTAGCCCTTTCAAGAAAGTAGCACGTACTATGATCTAAGATGTCAATGAATACAGAAAGAGGTAGCAAAAGACTATGTAGAAATTATATTAATCGTATTGTACTAAGCATTTCAAAAGTATCTGGACGTCTAATACTTGTGACTTTTAGAAAATATTCCAGTCTGGAATTCATGATTTCTTCAAAAAAGAATATAAAAGCATCAAATAATATAGCTAAGAATAATTCCTTGCAAAGCCAATATCTCTGCTTATGCTAGAATCTATTGTAGTCAAGCAGTAACAGACTTCGAAGGTTTAATGAAAATGGAGGTACCCAAAACTGGAATCGATAAAGTTCTTTAGCCATTGTTCTCACTTTTTAATCTGAGCTCTGCAGAGAGCCGCAGCAGCAGAGAGTCCATGATGGACTGTCTAAGGCATTCCACGAAGCGTGCGTTGTACACGTTGAGAGTGGCGAATGGACTTGCTCACTGGAGAACAAGCTCCTGGCAGCTGCACTGCAAGACTATTTGGGAAAGGCGCGGGTGAGATGAGGGACACATGGGATTGACAGAATGTATCTGACAGGTAAAACCCTAACTTACCAACGGAAACAACAAGAAACTTGGGACTGGGAGTTTGACAGACCAAGGCTTACCCTCAGCCTTCATGGGTCAGTAGGTGCATGACTGGTATCCTATTCTGGAAAGTGGCATAAGAACACCCATCCCCTCCTGCCCCGTGTTGAACGGACCTGTGTCAGTTGTTAGCGCAGGACATTAACATAGTTCTTTTCACCAGGGGTGGTAATAGTAGCACCTATAGAATTGGTGATACGGAAGAGGAGGAGGCGGCCAGCAATGATGACTGCCACCATGTCCCCCTGAGGGAGGACAGTGAATGGGGAATAGAGACGACACACATGGGCCTCTTGTGGGCTTTTCCTAACACTCCCCCTCTGGGTTACATTCCAGTTGCCCTACTCGGGGCTGCTGGGAGGTTGCAGGTCAGCAGAATTCCACCTGCTCTCTGTGGACTGCATTATTGTCCCCACCCACACACACAACCAAGGCATCGAGGTGGGCTTGGTCGGCATCAGGCTTGCTTCTTCACAGACAGGACAGACCTGGAATGCCTGCTCCTCCTTTGAAAATGTTTTCCGTCATCCTTTGAGCTAAAGTCCACGAAAGGAATAGAAGCAATCTCTTTACGCATCTAGTTTCTTTTTTAAAGATTGGCTACCACATGAATGAATGAATTTCCTGGAATATCTTGGGAGAGTTTAGGTAATGTTTCATAGCTTGGGGAGCCTTGCTTGATCCTGTGTAAACAAATGAGTCCTTAGCAAATGCCAGTAGTGCACACCACCACTTCATTCAAAAAGCCCTTAGCCTAGGTGGGGTTAAGAAGGAGGAGGCATTTCTAGAGTGAAAAGACCTGGCTTTGAATCCTGTTCACCAGCCTTGGTGTCTTCTTGGACTGTTTATCATCCCCCTGACTCAGGGAGTGACGCAATGGATTACCTGTAGATCCTGTTAACCACAAGTGCTGCCATTCTAGCCCCGCAGCCACACCTCAGTAGAAAGACGAGGCTGCCTGTTCTCATAAAGGTTGGCAGTCTTGGAAACTATAGAGAGAAGTTCCACTCTCCCTTAGAGGGTCCCGAGTGAATAATCTGGGCCAACTCGATGGCAATGGAGTGTCCTAGTAATTGTACCTATTTTACAAAGTGGGGGTCAAATGAAATGAGACAAGGTTCATAGCGCACCTAGAGAATGGCAGGCGTCACAGAAAGCCCTGAGTGAAGAGTAACTCAGAGATCAGAATTGCCTAGGTCAAAATTAGAAATAACTCTTTATTTTCTCTCTGAACTGGAAATGACTCATCCTCCATGACTCCCCCAGTCACATTAAAGAATAAACTGGCTGATGCCCGACGTACAAGGGAAGCACGGATACGAAACTCAAGCCAGGGTACATGTTCCTTTCAGTTACTCATGCAGGCCTTCCCACCCCCCGGCTGCTGAAGTGGGTTTGTCAGAAAGCCATCCGCCCATCTGTTCCATATAAAGCGTCCCCTTCTCACGGAAGAGGGGACGAGTCCAAATGGATAACTTCACAAGCAAACAACTATTAGCTTTAGAATTTGGCGACGCTTCATTTCTGTGTGACTTGCTAGATTGACAGCTAGTGGAAACTGTATTTGATGTCAAATAAGTAGTTATGGTTTGGGAAGTGAATTTATACAGAGAGAGACTGATTCATGTTGACATACTTTTCTCATTGGGGTGTTAGCTGGAACCAAGTATAATTAAAAGTGCAGATAAGATTGTCAAAAAAGCAGAACTGCTATCCTAAAAGTATCTTGTTTTCCTTGTAATATAATATAAACCTTTTATTTCCGTGTAATATAATCAGGTAATACTCCTGGCACTGTGTTCCTATTTAAGTAATTTCAACATTCCTCAGGTGCTTCTTTATACAAACGGGTGTCAAGTCTCTGAAAGTAGATTAAACAGGGACGGCCAAGTAAGTTTATCCCGTAATAATGCCTTCCAGTTGCATTACCCCAACCAGCCCACCTTGCATCCTTTCCTCTGATTGTCATTGTGAGGAAGACAGAAAAGGTTAGTATATGCCCCCAAATCAGAGATGGGGAAATTAAGGGTCTTATTTGCCACCATTCCCAGTAATAGTGCCACCCGTTCTTACACCCAGCGGATTCATTCAACGGTCACTTAGCAAGGGCTTGCCGTGTGAATAATCTCCAAACCAAATTCACTGTTGATACCAACCCATAGTCGCCCTATAGGAAAGGGTAGAACTTCCCCTGTGAGTTTCCAAGAGTGGATAGGAGTAGACAGCCTTGTCCTTTTCCCTCAAACACCTGGTGGTTTCGATCTGTTGACCTTGCAGTTAGCAGCCCAGTGTGTAACCAAGACACCACCATGTGAGTAGCTGGCCTGATACATTACCACAGTAATTTCCCCAGAATCCTGCTGTGAGCTGGGAGTCGAAGATCTAGAATCTGCCCTATTGGGCCATGCTTGATCTCTTTCCTAGAAGAGGCTGGGTAATCCTGATTGGGAAAATAGTTTAACATGGCCATTAACTGAAAAGTGGGAGGTTCTAGTCCAGCAGTTCTCAACCTGTGGGTCGTAACCCCTTTGGGGTGGTCAAATGACCCTTTCACAGGGGTCGCCCGATTCATCACAGTAGCAAAATTACAGTGATGAAGTAGCAACGAAAATAATTTTATGGCTGGGGCCTCACCACAACACGAGGAACTGTATTAAAGGGTCATGGCATTAGCAAGGTTGAGAACCACTGTTAGTCTATCCACAGGAGCCTTGGAAGAAAGCCTTAGAGACCCTCTTCAGGAAAAGCAGTCAGTGGAACCCAGTGGAGCCCAGCTCTACTCTTGCACACATGGGATTGCCCTGAGATGGACTGGATTTAACAACGGCTGGTTTTTTAATCTCTGGGCCAGGAAATAGTGGGGATAGAAAAGAGAAGCCTCACGGATGCCCCAGTCCGATAGAAAGACAAACTAGAATGCGCGGGATAAGAGTGTGATCAATTTCCTGATGGAAATGTGCCCAGAATACGAAGGAGAACACCGGGTGAGACACACCAGCTGGTCCGTGGAAGGAAAACTGCAGAGAAGGCTGTTGTGATAGGTAACCTTCAGTCTCCAAGCAGCAGGTACCCAGCCCAGGAGGGAGTGGGAGGAGAACCTTGTAGGCAGAGGAAACTAACTTCAGAAACAAAAATGACCTTAGAGCATGGAGGACCCATCCAAGTCCCTTGGAATGCCAAAGGTACAGTGGGAAGAGGGGAATATGTGAAAAATGAAGTTTGACGTACCTTCTGAACCATGTTAAGGAATCTGGGTTCTCACACTAGAGGTGGTAAGGAGCTGACAGGTGGCTTTGGGAAGGGCAATGATGTCCAAGCTCCATTTTAGGAAGGCCACCCCAACCACACCAGTTCAGCCTCCTGAATGGTGTGGGCAATACAAGAGGCAGCCAACCCAGCTTTTCAGGAGTTGAATGGCGAGGGTTGTGTTAAATCCCTGGAGGAGTAGAAAAAAAGAAGAAATATATCTAGTTGGTCAAAATTATAGACCTGATACATATGTTTGTCTATCTCATTTTCTCCTCCTTGACAAGCAACCCTCTTTTCCCCATCTCCAAGTGAATTGCCTGAATTTCCTTACCCAAATATGAACCAAACCCAAATGTCTCAAAACTGAAACAGGTGTTCGAGAGTTAAAAACAGCACCTTCACAAGTTTACAGAATGAACCTGAACCAAATCAACGTGTTAACCCAAGTCTCATCAAGTGTCCTACTTTATTGTGTTCTTTGAAGGCAGTTGGGTTTAATTCAAAGACAGTTTTGCGGGAGGGGAATTACTTGGAAGAGCGGCCAAGAGAGTGCTTGTACTAATAATGAGGGAGGAGGGAAACTATTGAGTAGGTGGTTAAGGAGGCTGTTCATGAGCACAGTTTGTACTCATCATGAGAGAGCTTTTGAGATTATAAATTAGATTTTCCTAGCAATAACTAGCTTCCGAGAGAAGTAGAGCATGAACTTTTCAACATGTCTGGCCCCAAGGATCTTCACATTTTTGATGGTTTTCTCCCAGTCGAGGTCCCCATGGGCGGAGCAATGGAACTTCCTCGCACAAACCCGTCAGCAGCCCGCCGTCCCCACGGGAAAAAGACCTCCTGTCCACGCTGTGCCGGAATCAGCTGAGTCCTGTGAACACCCATCCCAGTTACGTACCATCTTCCCCAAGTAGTAGCAACTCTGGCTCCTACAAAGGAAGCGACTGCAGCCCAGTCATGAGGTGAGTCCTGTTTCTCTCTTAATCACGGTTCTCCGTTTATCCAACTCGGTGAGGGTTTTTTTCCTTTCCTTTTTTTTTAAAGGTTATCCACCTCTTGCCAATGTGCATTGCCTGCCTGCCTGCCTGCCTCTGCAGTCATACATTTCTCTTTCCTTTCCTGCACGCAGGTCCTCCTACAAGGGCACAGTCCACGGTTTTAGCCAGTTACAGTGGTCCGCACAGAGTTCCTGGCTAGGGGGATGGGGGAGGCAGTATGATAGAAGAGGGAAGAATCATTGGTGTATTCATTCTTGATCCAAACACGGAATATATATAAGTACCAGGATGTGCTGAGTCCCTGGTGCTACCGGCAGGTAATACATTTGATTGCTAACTGAGAGGTAGGAGGTTCCGATTCACCTAGAGATGCCTTGAATGAAACACTTGGTGATTTACTTTGGGAAAATTCAGTCATTGGAAACCCTGTGGGGCACAGGTCTATGCTGATCACCATGAGCTAGAATCGATTTGACAGCAGTTGTTTGCTTTTGTTTGTTTGTTTGTTTGGTGGTGGTTTATCATCATGTGCCAGCCCTGCATCAGGCACTGGGAATAGAATGCTGAACAAAGGAGAAGATCCTTGGGCTTACCATCCAGAGGAAAAGAAAGACATTAGCGATCTAATGACAAAAACAAGTTAAGATAATTTGGCAACTACCTGTTGCTATAGGATTGTGGAAAGGGGCCAGGGTGTGGCCCATCCCCCTCAAGCTGCGGGAATCACTGCTTCCCTGAGGAAGTGAATTGACAGGAGAGCTAAAAGTCACGCAGGAGTTGCTGAGTCCCAGGGGGAAGAAGAGACTTTAGGACAGAAGGAAGGAGCCACGTTTCCAAACTGATCACTCAAGGACTGGGGAATCAGGAGCTGGACCCAGAAGAGTAGGGCTGGTGGAGTGGACAGGACTGGTCTCAGCAACAGGGAGAAGCTGCCAGTCCTGGAATCATCTGGAAGCCCTGCTTTCTCATTAGCCAGCAGGGATGCCCAGCCTTGGTCAGTCCTGGCCAAAGGTCAGGTTTCCATCTAGAAATGTTTTGTAGAACATTGGGCACTTCTCTCACGAACATACACTGCTGAGAGGGAGTAGCCCCTGTTCAGTCAGAAGGAGAAAGAGTTCAACTTCCACCAAAGCAGCACACTCACCAGGGGACTGGTTGCAGGACAATTCGAATTGAGCTAATAACAATCAGGCTGTCTAGGCAGGGCAATCTTGCTTCCTTCCCTCTCCCCGCCTCCTGCTCATTGTCCTTCTAATAGAATAGCAAGATACACTGAAGGGACAGCCTGAGACCAGGGACAATTGTGCATTCTTTTGTATGAAGTCATTCGTAAACCATAGAAAAACTTCCCTCTCCACAGCTCCCGTCCCATAAACATACACCCTCCTCAGCCTGCCCAGTAATTCTCAGCCCTAAGATTGGTAGGTAGGTCAGGTGGGTGGGCTGCTAACCACAAGTCAGTGGGTGAGACCCACCAGCCACTCCTCAAGAGAGAGAGCAGGCTGTGTGTTCCTGTAAAGATGGACAGGCTTGGAGACCTTCCACAGGGCTGTTCTGAGTCAGAATTGGCAGTGGGTTAAGACTGACATGTTTATGAAAGTCCACCGTCTAAAGCAAAGTCACACATTATTGAGGCTTGAGACTCTGCCCACAGCTGCCATGCTGCTTCAAGCTGGTAGCTGTGTGTTCTTTTGTTTTTATGATTATTTTTTATTTATGTTTTAGGTGAAGGTTTGCACAGCAGTTTAGTTTCCCATTCAACAATGTCTACCCAAATCGTTGGTGACATTCTTCACAAGGCATGAACAGCCTCCTAATTTACATTCCGGTGGTTCTGTTTCTATTAATCTAGTTTCCCACTCCCCTTATGGTCTTCTTTTTGTTCTAAAGTAATTATTAACCATTTGGTTTCATATAATTCTTTTTTTTTTTTTAAGGAAAACTACTCACGGGTGCTGTTCGTTATTTTGTGATCCAATCTGTTAAGTAACTAAAGACTGATTTGGGGGGTTAGTTTCAGTTAAGTTTAAAGAGTACCCCGGTACAATAGACTCGGGGAAGTCTTCGAGTCTCTATCAGTTTAGTAAGTCTGGTTTTTTTTTCCTTTTTTGTTATTGTTTGCTTGATTATTTCAGGAATTTCTGGTCCACGTTTTCCTCCCGCCTAGCAGGATCCATCTACTGTGGCTCGGGTTTAGAAAGGTCATGGGTGTAGCTGGACACCTTCCAGTTCTTCTGAGGGGTCTTTTGTTTTGTTCCTTTGCTCTCTTAATAATAAAAGAGACAGGACACAAAGCAACGTTTCACTGTGTGGGTTGTTGCAGGAGGTCTGGAAGATACACGTCGTGTGGTGAGAATCATGGTGTCAAACCTCCAAATCCAGAGCAGTACTTGACTCCCCTGCAGCAAAAGGAGGTCACCGTGAGACACCTCAAGACCAAGCTGAAGGAGTCGGAGCGCCGGCTGCATGAGAGGTGAGTCCACGTGACTTGTGTACAGTGCCTGAGGAGGATGCATTTTCCCCCTAAAATGAAAGATGGACCCAAACTGTAGAAAGGCCAAAAGCAGCAGCAGCAATCTGGTTTTATTTAGTGGTTGCCAGCTTTTAAAAACCACCCTCTCAAGGAAGCCATTTGAGAATTGTTTGTGACTCAGCTGTTCCAGGAGTTGAGGGAACACGGGTCAGCCCAGAGGAACCCTCTGCTTATTCTGGCCAAGGACAGTTTTGACTCTAGAAGCTGGGTGTGTGTGTGTAACTATTTTTAAATGGCAGGAACACTTAGAAAACAATGCAGTCCTTCCAACCCTGTGTACAACGGAGGGAAGTGCTGCCTCACCCCGCACCATCCTCACAATCTTTCCTATGAGCAAGCCCATTGTTGGCACCGCCGAATCACAGCTCCATCTCATGGAGGGGCTTCTACTTCTTTGCTGACCCTCCACTTTACCAAGCACGATGTCTTTTCTCCAGTGACTGATCCTTCTTACCAACCTCACTTTCTAAGGAACATTCTGGCTATACTTATTCCAGCATAATCTTATTCATTCTCCAGGCAGTCTGTGATATATTCAATATTATTTGTCAACACCATAATTCTACTGCAGTGGCTCTCAACCTTCCTAATGCCACGACCCTTTAATACAGTTCCTCATGTTATGGTGACCCCCCCACCAACCATAAAATATTTTCGTTGCTACTTCATCACTGTAATTTTGCTTCTGTTATGAATCGGACCACCCCTGTGAAAGGGTCGTTCGACCCCCAAAGGAGTCGAGACCCACAGGTTGAGAACCGCTGTCCTACTGCATCAATCCTCCCCGGGGCTTCCCTACCATTGTCCGGCTTTCGCTGTTGACCTTGGCTTGGGTTAGCTGCCCCTGATCCTCAAGGTGATATCTTTGTGTTTGACACTAAGCTCTTTCGCAGCATGTCAGTCTTTCCTCCTGACAGCATGATGTTGCTCATTGGTTCACTTGTGAGGATTCTGTTTTCTCTATGTTGAATTCTAATTCACACTCAAGGCTGTAGTTATTGATCTTTACCAGGAAGTGCTTGAATTCCTTTCCCCTTTCAACATAGGAAATTGTGTTGTTTGCATATGCAGGTTGTTAGTGAGTATGTTAGGGTTGACTAGAGAAACAAATTCATAGACACTAATATGTGTATAAGAAAGAGCTTATATATAAAAGAGTAATTGTATATTAAGCAAACATCCCAGCCCAGTCCAGATCAAGTCTGTAAGTCCGATATTAGCCCATATGTCCGATACCAGTTTATAAGTTCCTCTTCAGACTCATGCAACACATGCAATGACACTGAATTCAGGAAGATCATAGGCCAGTGGGTAGAGAGTCTTGTGGATCCAGTCACGGTGGAAGCATCTCAGCACTGGCGTGGGTCTCCACATGGTTCCTCCAGCTCCGGGGCTCTGGCTCCATCAGCATAGCCCCCGTGTGACTTGTCAACAGGAATATTCTCGCAGAGAGAAAGTATGTGAATGTCTCACAGGGAGAAAGTGGGTCCCACCTCCAGGGAGGAAGACAGAGGTCCCAGAATCCTCAGGAGAAGGCCATGCCACACCGAGACACCACTGGCTATGACTCGATTGACAGGTTAGACTCCACCCCTTCGCTCAAGCTGACAGGAGATTATGTAGCTGCCGCAGCCAGTCTTCCTCTAATCCGAAAGCTGTTTTATTTATAGCCTAGCTCTCAGATGATTTGTTCAGCATACAGATTGAATGAGTATGGTGAAAAAATACAATCCTATCCCATACCTTCTTGATTTTAAGCCATGCAGTAACTCCTTGTTTTGTTTGAACAACTGCCTCTTGGACTATGTACATGTTCCACATGAGCCGTCCCCTTGTAAACTGTCAAGAGTCCTGGTGGTACTGTTGTTGCGTGGTCTGTTAACTGCTAGGTCAGTGGTTCAGACCCACCAGCCACTCCACAGGAGAAAATGGAGGCTTATCTGTTCCTGTCAAGATTTAATAGCCTCGGAAACCACATATAAGTCAGAATTGACTCCATGGTAGTGGGTTGGGTTTTTCTGTTTTGCTTTGAACCCTGATTATTCTGTCAATCTGGATGACTGGGTGCATTGTCATTCTTGCCACTATCTCTGTGCTGAGGGAAGAGGTTTGCCATTGGAGGCCAAGATTTCAGGTAGAAAGCAAAACAAAACAAAAAGCCAGTGGATGCCTGTGAAGTCTTATCACGGAAAGACCTTTGGCATTTTAGGACAGGCCAGTTTTTCTGCCCCGGTATCTTCTGCAGACTACTCTGGGACAGACTCAGAGCTACTTTCGGTGAGTAGCTCATGGGTGAGGTCAGCCCTGCTCGCATTCTGTTCCCACGAGGAAATGGTAAAGACTCCCTGGCCCTAGGCCAGTGGTTCTCGACCTTCCTCATGCCATGACCCTTTCAGACAGTTCCTCATGTTGTGGTAACCCCCCAACCATAAAATTATTTTTGTTGCTACTTCATAATATAATTTTGCTACTGTTACGAACCTGGCAACCCCGGTGAGAGGGTCATTTGACCTTCAAAGGAGTCTATACCCCCAGGTTGAGAACCGCTGCCCTAATAGATAAAAACCTGGGCAGCCAAGGGTGAGGAATGCATGCACGCAGGGTCTTATCTCACATTCCAAACAAACGCGGTTCCTCATCTGCCTGACATGGACTTGAGAGCCAAGTTCACGTCTCAAGTGAACCAGATTACCAGTTTCTGAAAGTATCGGGTGTGGCATTTGAGGTGACCATATGCACCATGGGCATTCATGAAGGGAAGTAGTAGGGAGAGGAAATAGCCGAGGCCGGACTTAAGAAAGCAATATTACAACAACACATACATGGATCATCTAATTATTCATCTTCATCCCAAACCTGGAGACAGAATCATATTGATAAAAAAATGATATTTCACATAAGGAAGACATTTTTATTTTGGCTCTGTGTATGACGTTGGCTGTCTTACAATTGATGATGGGTGGTGGAGGCTAACACCTGCCAAGTAGAGTGGGGGGCATTTCAAAAGGCGATTCAGCCTCTGCGTTTCAGATGGAAGGCCACAGGCTCCTGGCTGTGTGTCAGAATGACTTGCTCCTTGCTTCAAAGTCGCCATTTTCCTTACCCCCGCCTGTCTTCCCACTCCAGGGAGAGTGAAATCGTGGAGCTCAAGTCCCAGCTGGCCCGCATGAGGGAAGACTGGATTGAAGAGGAATGCCACCGGGTGGAGGCCCAGCTGGCGCTCAAGGAAGCCAGGAAAGAGATCAAACAGCTCAAACAGGTGATGGAGACCATGAGGAGCAGCCTGGCGGACAAAGACAAAGGCATCCAGAAGTACTTCGTGGACATAAATATCCAGAACAAGAAGCTGGAGTCCCTCCTTCAGAGCATGGAGATGGCGCACAATGGCTCCCTGCGGGATGAGCTGTGCCTAGACTTCCCGTGGGATTCCCCGGTCAAGGGCTTCGCCCTGAACACCCCTTTTGGCCCGATGGCCGACGGGCTGTCTCCGGAGGAGCCGGCCCCAGGGGCAGGGGCTGACGGCGAGCTGCACACGGAGCTGTTGGATGACCTGGCGTCTGTGCCCACCCCGGGGCCGGGGAGCCCCGCGAGCCGGCGCCGTGCGGCGGTGGAGCAGGCGGTGCAGACCGACGTCGTGCTGCCGCTCAGCCCGGCCATCTCGGAGCTCCTGGAGAGCCTGCTGCAGGTGCGGGAGCCCCGCGAGGAATCCGGGATCGAGCTGGCCGACAGCTCCCCGGAGGCCACCTCTGCCTTGGGGGTTGACTTAACGCCAAGCGATCCGCCCTCGGCCATCCTTCTGTCTCCCGTGGAGACGCCCGACGACAGGTCCGCGGGGGCGGACGCTGGAGAGAACCAGCTCATGACAGAGCTGGATTTTGCCGCCTCCCCGGACAGATGGGACCGTCCCCTCCCGCGGCCTCGCGGGGAGGTGGCCAAGCAGTACTGGAGCAGCAGCTTCCTGGTGGATCTCGTGGCCGTGGCCGCCCCCGCCGTGCCCACCGTGGTGTGGGCACTGAGTACTCAGACAGGGGGCTCAGGTCCGGTCTACACCCTCGGAGCCTTGCTCCGGGGCTGCTGCGTGGTGGCCCTGCACTCGCTCCGCCGCCGCGCCGCCTTCCACATCCCCAGTTAAGGCGACGTCCTGGTTACGATGTGCCAATTGTGCCAGGTGGTAAGACCGCAGGTGGATCTGTGGCGTCCCCAGTCTGTCCTTTTGCCCCTCGGGATTTGATTTGCACTCCGTGTAGTAGAAGCCCGTTCCCTGTAGCAAACCTGAGGTAGCCTCAAAGGCCCGGAGGTCTGGCTCAAACCCGTGTCCCACCCATGTGGTAGCGAAAGCATGCTCTTGACCCTGCCGTCGTGTCCGGGGTGCCCTGCGTGTCCGAGTGGTCCAGGAAGAGAAAATGCAAAATTTGCACTCTCAAGACAGCTTCTGTCAGGCTGGTATGTTATCTCCTCCTCGCTTTGCTTCGTGCCGTTTGAAATGTGTGACCGTTCCAGCAATCCAGTGGTCTTGTGCTTCGCAGGGGATTGTAACCAAAAATAAAAGTGCATTTGTGTCATTGGGTTGAAGGAGTCTTGATTAGCTCTTTAGTGTCTGGCTTGGGGGTGATAAGGTCTGCCTGCAGCAGTTTCTTTTGTTTAGTTTCCGAACTCAATGTACTCCGAAGTCTGCAATGGCATATTCGTTAAGCTTACTCATTGATGAGATTGTAAGTTTACAATGTATTGATTTGCTTACTATATAGAGAGGGTTTTACTGGAAGTTGTTTGTAAGCACAAGTTGAAGCATGACAAATTACAGGTTAGTGTTTGCATCTAAATAAACGTTTTATCCTCCTACAAGGTAAATGTCTGTGGTCTCACTGTTTGGGAAGACAACCAAGAGTAAGAGGCTCGCAATCGGAAACCTAGTGCCTGGAGCCGAAATAAGAAATGAGAAAGGGGAGAGACAAATTCTGGAAGAAAAGGGAGGAATTCCAACCTGTGCATCACAAAACGGGGTCGCTGGGCTTCAGAATCCAACCAACGGCAGTCAGTATGGTCTGAGTTTAACAAACTCTAAAAAATCAAATAGATCTGAACATTGGTTTTCAATTTAAATGCCCTAGGCATTTCCTTGTATATGTATTTTATTCAATATGCATTTACTGAGTCCTTTCAGGAGAGCTGGGTTTAATTTTTTTTTCCTCTCCCTAAACAAAGTAGTGTGTAGTGGAAGGAGAATCAAGGTCATTTGGGGGGTGAATGGGATTGAAAGCCAGATTGGCGCAGGTAGAAGAATGAACAGGAAAAAAAGAAAAAATGGTATAGACAGTTTTCTTGTTTTTGTTTCTTTCTGAGAAAGGGAGTGGAGAAGTGAGTGATAGTTCTCTCACCCACTCCACACCCCCACCCCCCACCCCCTGTCAAAGCTGACTCACCGCAAGGGCAGAGTAGGAATTGTCTGTCTGGATTTCCAAAACTGCCCATCTTTGCCAGAGCAGGAAACTTCATCTTTCTCCCTTGAAGCAGCTGCTGTACTTAAATTGCTGACCTTACAATTAGCAGATGCCACCAGGAGGATGTGAGGTCTAAGTTCCCCATACCCCTCAGTATTGAGATAAAGTATATTTTTATGCTATCACCAGTGATTTCATAAGGGAAAGTTCATGGCCAAATTTGTCTCCGAGAAGTGCTATAATAAAGTATAAGCCACAGTCTGGGTTATAAGAACTATTTATTATCTCCAAACCATCCAAAGAACCTGTAGCTCTCACCACCCGCCTTTCAATTTGCAGGGGAATGCTTTAAGCCCTGCGCCACCCAGGCTCCTCTTCTGGAGGCCAAACTTACGGCTTCCTAGTTGAGTCACAGAGCCCCTCAAGGGCGGGGTGGAACCTGCCCCTGTGGGTCTCAGAGTGCAATTCTTTTTTGTGTTTCTTGATAGTGTAATTCTTTTCAGGAGTAAAAAGTCTGGTCTTTCTCCCACAGAGCTTCTGGTGGTTTCAAACCGCTGGCTCTGAGGTTAGCAGCCCAGCACTAACCATGACACTACCAGGGCTCCTGAGGCCAAAACACTCAAACTACATTCAGTGCCATGAAGTCGCTGCCAACTCGTAGTGACCCTACAAGACAGGTTAGAACTGCCCCGTGAGCTTCTGAGACTAATACTCTTTATGGAAGCAGAAAGCTTGGTCTTTTAATGGAATGGCTGGTGGGTTTGAACTGTGGACCTTGGGGATCACAGCCCAATGTGTAACCACTACATCACCAGGATCCCCAAATATCAATATGTCAGCCATGGTGATACCTTTTAAGAGCTCTAAGGAAGTACCTGTTCTGTGCCTCTTGCAGCTTCTGTTGATGGCCAGCTGTCCCCTGTACATCCCTGGGCTTGCAGGTCACTTCATTTCCTAGGCCACCTTCCCAAGGGATTCTGTGTCTGTGTCTCTTCTCTTTTCTAAGACACCACTCGTTGGGTTAGGACCCTCCCTGCTTGAGTATAAGTTTATGCTCACAGGTGTCTTCAAAAACTCTTATTTCCAAACAAGGTCACATTCACAGGTTCAACGTGTCAGTTCAATGCCTAACAGATCCAGGAGAGAAAGGGGCAGGTAAGGAAGGGGGAGCCCTTAAGAAGATGAGGAGCCACGGGGTCCAGGGCATGGGAATGATGTCTGCGGAGAGGTGCTGTCTTTGGTGAGACACTGTTCTGTTGGGAGCCACACGCACCTGAGGCACGCACACACCCTAACAGCACACACCACACAGCCTTCGCTGTAAAGGGATTGGGCCCAAATGAAACGGGAAAGACGTCAGAGGAGAGCGGTGCGTTCAGGCGTGGTGGTAGCACGAAACTGTTTCTAGAGAGAAATGGTCGCAAGTGTCATGAACTATATGCCGTCATGGCGCAGGTTCCTCCCCGCAGTGTGGTGCAGACCACTACCTTGATGCTGCCATCTTCCCGACAGCCTTTTCTTGTGTTGATGCTTAGTCCTGGCAACATGCGGGGGTTTTTACAGGAAGTTGAGGGTCCCCCTGTTACCGAGCCACACAAAGAGCAGTGTTCTTCACACATTCAGACTGGATGGAACGATGAGTGTTGGTGAGAAAGCATTCTCCTTGAACCACAGACTTTTCTGTTGGTCATCAAATCGGTGACAATTGATCACAGAAAGGAACTCACTTTGTTCTCTTGATGTCTTCATCCTTTAAAGATAGCAGAAGATTCAAAGAGAGCGCCCTATTTAAAACATGTTGGACACTACGTATATCCTACGTGTACCCAAACAATTGCACAAGCTAGAAGCGATGAGACTCTGCATGTTTTCCTTCTTGGTCTTCCTCGTCTTCCCTCCTCCCCCTTTGTTCCTCCTCCTCCTCCTCCTCCTCCGAGGGCTTTCCGGATGTCGTCTGGAGACTTACCGCTTTGATTCAGAACAAAATCTCATAAATGAGCCCCTCAAAGCACGTGGCCCCGGGGGTTGTGGACAGGAGAAACTGTACCCTGAGGAAGAAGCGGCTCGGCTTTGTTTTTGCTGATTTGAATGCCTGTGTTGCAGACAGACAAGAAAATGGAAACAAACCAGAAAGAAACAATTCTACTGTATTGACCAAATTGCTGCCCTATCAAAGCAAATGTTAAACATTTCCTACAGTTATGTGTGCAAACATTCCAGTTTACAAGAAAAGATTCCCACCCCCACCCCCCACCCCCCAAGGGATATGTTGATCTTTCAAGTTGAGCTGTTCAGAAAGGGGGAGGAAAATGCAATCTGCTCAGATGCCAAGCATTTCTGACATTTGGGACAGAAGCAAAAAAAGGAAATCTGTGATTTGAATTTATCATCGGCCTCTGGGCACCCGAGTTGTGGTTAAGACTGATATGTTTTTGTCTTTGGTTAATTTTTAAAGGCTTGGGGGTAGTTTCTGGCTTCTCTTTTGGGTCAGTGATCACTTTTGCAACATTCATTTCCATTGGGCAAAATGGACACGATGTCATTTTTTTCACCTGCACCGTGAAAACTAATAATTAAGTATAATTGAATCTTGAATGTCAATAACTCCCACTTGTCCCAAACCACCACCACTGAACAATTCGTCCCAATAGGATAAAGCAGGTCTCTATCAGGTATTAACTTTTAAATCACTGCTCCCTTGTGGCGACAATTCCCCTCCTACCACAATGATTGTGATAACTTGATTGTGATCACCAACGGGAGCCAAAATGTGAAAGGCATCAAAGGGGCATTTCTGCTATAGCAGCACCTGGCCCAGAGTGTCTCCATGTCTCTTCCCCTGGAGCTCTGGGTATGTGATACAGGGGGTGATCCAAGCCGCACCCTTTGCTACCTTGAAGGCATCTTTTAGTTTCATGTGTAAGAAATAACTTTATATCAAGAAGGCGTCTCAGCCCCGTCCAACTCCAGTCCCCGGACCGTTGTTGGCCAGAGCCCTCTTCAGCCTCATGTAGCTGTGGGCGGAGGAGGCAGGAAGCAGGGAGATCCCAGGCTGGTGGGTGCAGAGTGGAGTGGATCCAAGGTAGGGGGGGAACCGGGCAGGGCGCCACAGCTCCCACGGTCAGTAGTATGCATGGGGCCGCCCCTGGAGGCAGACACAGAATCCAAGCCAGCAGGTCGGGAAGGGCAAAGGAGGGGCTCCCAGGATCCCGGGAGGCATCCTCAAGCTGGGACTGTGTGATAGATTGGACTGTGTCCCTCTGCTTCCATCAGGTACAAGTTGACAGCTAATCTAACCAGCATACTTTCCAAAGCCGAGGGCAGTTAGGCTTACTATCTACCCTGTAAGGTGTGTGTGTCCTAAGCTCCACGGTCCTCTCCTGTCATAAGAAAACTCCCTGACACCCCTTTGATTCGGAGTCATCACAACCCGATGGGCTAGAAGATAGAACTGCCCCTGTGGGTTCCTCAGACTGTGAACTTGTGTTGCTGTTATTAGGTGCCTTCAAGTCGGCTCTGCCCTTGGAGAACCCATGCCCAGCAGAAGGAAACCCGGCATGGTCTGCGCCATCCTCACAATGATCCCTACGCCTGAGCCTGTTGATGTAGCCGCTGGTCAATCCACCCCATCTAGGACCTTCCTCTTGCACTGGCCCTCTACTCTCCTGAGTCTGTCTCCTGAGCTGGTCTCTCCTGACACTATGTCAGGAGACAGTATGCCCCTATGGGTTTCTGAGATTGTTCCTTTTACAGGAGTGGAAAGCCTCTTCTTTCTCCCTCGGAGCGCCCGGTGGTTCCGAACCACTGACCTTCTTCAGATTTGCAACCCAACATGTAACACTACATCACCAGGGCTCCTCCTGGAATCCAAGGGTCTTCCAAATGTCTGGAGGGAAGTTCATTTCTTTTAATTTCATTTTCAAACTTTAAAAATAATCTTATTGGCGTATAATTCACACATCGCACAATTTAATGGCTTAGTAATATCAAGAAGAGTGGGGCAATCATCACAATCCACTTCAGAACATTTTCTTCTCAAACTCATTGTTATTCACTCCCCGTTTCCTCCCTGATCCCCCTACCATGCTCCCAGGTATTTACTAATCCCGTTACTGTCTTTGTAAATGTACCTTTCCTGGATTTCCTATACAGAAAATCATGCAAATACAAAACAAGCAACAAAGACAAAACAAAACAGAAGAACCTCAGAAAAGAAAGCAGAAAACATTTGTGTTAACCTGGGTAAAGAAACGAATCCACAGAAACTCATGTATAAGAGAGAGTTTTATATAAAGGTTAAGTGTGCATCAAGAAAACATCCCAACCCAGTGCTGCCCAAGCCCACAAGTCCAACATTAACCCATTAACCCATATGTCCAAAACCAATCCACAAAGTCGTCCTCCATCTCATAAAACACACGCAATGATGCCAACTGCAGGAGGAAAGCTGAGTCAGTGAGCATGTAATCATCTTAGAGCTGGCAGGGGTCTCCACACGGCTGCTCCAGCACCCAGGGCTGCAGCAGAGTAGGTCCATGTGGCTTCTCAGGGATGTCTTGCAGGAAGTGAGCCTTGCCAGCTGAAGCAGGAAACTGGCTAGGGCAGCTGCACCATGGTCCAGCCATCAGAAAGCAAGAGACCCGAGAACTAGAAAGGCAAGGCTCACTGAGCCATTTATCCTCCCGCCCTTCAATTAACCCCATATGTGTTTATCAGCCGGGTTGGCACAATAAACTAACTACTTCAAATTGAAAACAGCAACAACTCTAAAATGGGTCAAAGGAGAGATTGCGATGTAGGGCCACATCCTTTGTTTCCTTGGGGACATCTTTTACTCTACCTTAGTACAGAGTGTGACTTGAGACACCATCCTTTGCTCTTCTTGGGTATGTAAATGTTACCATGATACAAAAATGGGAAAATATACGGTTGTAACACATATTGCCTCATCTGGAAAGCCAGACCTCTACTGTCTGTCAGAGCTTAGATCGAAGCAAAAGACTTGCTATGAATTTTGAACTTTTGGGGTTTCTGGCTCTTGACCTTGTACTTGGCTCTCCTCTGCCTGACCTTCAGATTTTGGACGTTCGAATTTTGGACCGAACAGCACCCAAAACCACAAGACGTTTTTACTTGAAGTTTCATGAGTTTCTGTGGGATGATGCCACGAACGGCAGAGCCCGGGATGTGACGGGAGATACTCCAGCAAGGAGGGGGAGGATTGGAGTGGAAGAGCATCTTGGAAGAGTTGGGTATTTGGGACACCCTTAATCGCCAACTCCTGGGGAACCATTTCTTAGTAATTCTTCTAAAACAAGTTATTACCACAGTGTGGTTGTGTTGACACCGGAGAGAACAATTGGAGCACCGTGTCACTATTTAGCAGCTGTTTTGAAAACTGCCAGTCCATATAAGTCATGGGTCCCAAACGGATTTGGTCTGCCACCTCCTTTTCAGAGAGAAAAAAAAAACACTCCGTGCCCCCTGGCAATGAATAACGTTTGTACTATAGCCCATCACCCAGGAGAAAGTGTACCTGCTTTTGCTGCCCCTGGGATCAGTCCCGCACCCACCTACTTTGGGAAACACTGATAAAAATACTCATGTATGGTAAACCCACTGCTGCTGAGAGGAGTCTGGCTTGTAGCGATCAGACGGGACAGAGTAGAGCTAGTCCATCGGGTTTCCAAGGCTGTACCTCTTCACAGAAGCCAGCTGCCATTTCTTTCTCTTGCTGACTGCTAAGCACTTGACCAGCGTGCCATCACGAATGGTAATGAACTGAAACGGTACCTTGGCTGATGCCAGAATGTGAGGAACAGAAGGATTTCTCTCAAGTTGTCTCCCCAAAATATGTACCAGACTTAGCTGCTTAAGAATGACTGTACAATAGGTGATCAGCGAAAGTAGGTCAGAGGTTATTCTCCTTAACATCAGCCATCTATAGTGGCTAGACTATTAGTCTGACTCACCCTAAATAAGACCCACTCCCTTCTGATAAGGATAGTGGTGGTCTGTTTACTTGCAGGAGATACCAGAGAGGGCAAACCCGCCCAAGGATGACCAAGGTTAGGTAGCCATTATCAGCTGTCTAGATCAAGCAGACACCACTGTTTATCCCACAACAAATGTGGGCACACCCCTAGGTCATCCCCCTCCTATTGATTGTATTGCCTATGTCGCTACCCCTCCCTGTGACTCAGGTTATTGTCTGCTATCAGGGGACTTGAATGCCTCCCAAAATAGTAATTGTCTGCTTTATTGTATGAGACACCAGAATGATGAAACCTGTTCAAGGATGAATTGTACCACCCTTCTCTGTGACGCATAATGTTGTGATGTATCCCCCTAAAGTAATATAATGTGTGGTTAGCAATAAATAAGGAGGCTCCCTGGCTCTCTAGGGGGTGGCTGGAGAGGGTGGCTGGCCAAGGGTGGCTGGCCGAGGGTGGCTGAGGAAGGAGAGCTGGTTCCCGTGAGGGCTGCTCCCATGAGGGCGATGGACGAGAGGGCTACTCCCTCGAGAGAGGCGGCTCCTGCTCTGGCAGCCGGGTTCCCCCCACAAGGATCACCAAGCGGGGAGGAGGTGAGCAATGCTACCATGTAATATGTCTGACTGTATTATTGTATTATCTCTCAAGCTCTCGATGACTTTACTATAATACTTAAATATCTCAACCGTACAATTGTGCATTACTGAACCCAGAAGTAGTATTACTGAACCAGTGAGTTCTAGTAGCGGGTGGGGCTGGTCCCCCACTCCCCCCCACCATTTTTAATTTAATACTACACCAGAACACTCAATCCTCTTAACTGTCCCAAACAGATGAATGCTTAGTGAAGTTTTTTTATGCTTTCGCACAAACTTGGTCTGTCCTCTAATGGTTTAGAATGGAAAACAACTCATGTTCTCTCATTCCAAGCACCAAAGCAAGTCACTTCTGACTCATTGTGACCCATAGGACAGGGTAGGACCGTCCCTGTTGGTTTCCTTGACTCTAGGTCTTTATGAGAGTAGAAAGCCTCATCTTTCTCCCTAGGAGTGGCCGGCGGTTTTAAACTGCTGATCTTGTGGTAAGCAGTCCTGTGTGTAATCACAAGGCCAGAGACTGTATCATTATCTGGGACGTGGGACTAGGGATGTAAAATGGTGTCCACACCCGCCGCCAGACTCCCTGGTGCGTGGTCTTAAAGGTGGGCATATGGTCCTGCTCATTCCTGGCAGGGATGAGTCCCCATGGTGATCTTATCTGACCTCTATTCTCTTTCTCCTTCCCTGTCGTTTCTCCCAGGTGTCATTTCTGATGAACGCTATTTTGAGCCACTGTGCAAAAAATGCAATTTTTGCCTGTCTGGAGTGTGAGTGGCCTGGAATCTGAAAGCTATTAGCAACAGCACAATTTTTCTAATCTGATGGTGCACTCAGAATCTCCTCCCCTTCCTTGCAATAAAAATAGCTGTCAGTGCTGGAAGTGGTTGGCCAAACTCACGTTTGACAGTAAACAATGGGGGCTGGCATTTTAAATTGACCTGTAGTTCTTCTCAACTACACATTATTTCTGGCTTGTTGGTTGTCTAGAGAAAATGAACGAGGAAAACCACCTTAATTTTCACATCTCCCCAAAGCGGTAAATAGGGGAGGGAAGGCCTTCCAAATGAGCATCTGCATACTGCCACTCACTTCTCAAGGGCTCTTTCTCATCAAGACAGATCCGGTCACTAGAGGTTCCGATGCCAAGAATAAAGCACACTTGCAATTTTTGTGTATTTTAACTTAAAAGCGACACTATATAGATCCTTATGCACATCTCGCTCGACTTAACCCCGCAATACAATCCTGAGCCAGAGATGTCAGAATGTATTTCCGAGCCAGGATGACTATGGATGGTGCAGCTCTCCTCCACGTTGTGGGTGAGCACAACTCTCCCTGAGACTGAGGACCACAGATTTGGAAAACACAGTGCTGTGTAAGTGAAGAAATCAAATTAAGGTTTGATATCTTATGACATGATATTGATTATACATGGTAGTTAAAATGACAATGGGCCGATACTAACAAAGACCATAAGAAACTCTCACGATGTCACTGAAGCAGAGTACATACGCTGAACTTTTATACATGGGGGTGGTTTTTTCCTGTGCCATTTAACCTTCATCTCGATCCTAGACACACGTCAGTAAGATCAGGGAGCAGCGTCAGGAGCATGGCAGAGAAGGTCTCTCTCTGGGTATGTTACTGGTCTGCACTATGTATGACGCCTGTGATCCTAACCCCATTAGAAATGAATCAGTCAAGTGTGCTAATTGGCCTGTCTTTGAAATGTGTGAATATAAATCACGCCTCATTTGGCCTTGATTTTTCCTGATGCAAGTAAACTCAGGCTATAACATTATATGGGCATTGAAGTTAGGCTATATTCATAATTTATATGGAAATAAAATACCAAGTTACTTTCCTCGTCCTGATCAATTCTTAGGAAACACCAACGGCTGTTCTGCCTGTTCTACGTGGCAGCGCCCTCCTCACTGGCACCACACTCGAAGAACTGGAGAGGGCCTTCGGAAGCCTTTCTGGCAGCTGTTTCATCGGGAAGCCTTAGAAACCCGAGTCCACGTGGAGCCACCTCTCACCTGCTTTCAAAGCTGGCCATTTGCCTTCCCATCCATTAAGCACACAACTGTCTTTTTGGAAGGCTTGCTTTCCCGGTGTGTGAAATGGGGATAATGGCTACTTCACTGGGTGGTGAGGAGTCAGTAAAATTAGTTGAACACATCATGAATGTTCAGTCCATAAAGGAGCCCTGGCGGTTTCAGGGTGAAAGAGTTCAGCTGCTAAGCAAAGGGTCAGCAGCTCAATCCCCCCAGCCACTCAGAGGGAGAAAGAAGCTGTCTGCGTCCATAAAGATTGACAGTCTTAGAAGCCACAACCCAACCACACGCTTCTGCTCTGACCTGGACAGTCGCTGTGCATTGTAATCAACTGGCCAAGCAGTGGGTTGGGTCTGGTCTCTCTTTCTAAATTTGCAGTTCAACTTCAAAGCATAGAAAATCAATAATTCAAGATCAGTCACCTCATCTACTCTGCAGGGAAAGGGGTGTCCACACCTGTGCAAACCAGGTCTGGGAAAAATCACATCCTAGTGCTTGCCCATGTGCCAGGCAGTATCCAGACACAACCGCGGTTAATCTCAAATGGGGCGTTACAGCCTCCCCATTTGAAAGACCTGCCAACCCGGGCCGTTTGCTTCTGCAGTGCTATGACATCTCTCAGATGTAGGAGAGAACTTTTGTTGAGCTGCTAGTTTGGAACTGCTGACCTTGCAGTTAGCAGCCTGATTTGCAACCTCTCAGTCAGAAATGGCTCAATGGTGGTGAGTCTGATTGGTTGGTTTGGTGCCATCTCCGCAGCACCTGAGTGCTTGGGCGTTAGTGGGAGGTCAACAAATAGGAAAGCATGCACAGAAATAGTCATGGAGTTGGGGACAAGGGAAGGCTAGCTACAGACATCCAGTGCAAGTTGCCCTGCAAAGGCTCGGAATAGGAAATCTCTTGTGCGGTGCTGGGGGGTACGTTCCTAGAATAGTCTCTTTCCAACCTGTGAAGTTTGCACTCCGGGGTATGTAGCATCTTAAACTAGCTTTCAACGTTTACTCTACTAACTAGGCAGGCCCAGTGATCATGCCTAAGAAGCACTGGAAATAAGAGACGTTTAGCAAAAAGAAAAGTTGAATATGAAAGCACTGTTACGGTTGTCTTGGAATGGCCTTGTTACGTTAAAGAGGAAAGGAAATTACAGACATTTTAAGAAAATAGCTCATTGATACTCCAAATGCCAAATAAAATGGCATAAAACATGCTTATCACATTAACTACTAAAATATGTTCTTCCTGGACCCGTCTTCTTCAGTCCTCTAATTCATTGGCAAGTAGAAGGCCCTGCTCTGGCTCAGCCCTAGCTGGGCTTCAGCCAGAGCACTCAGCTTGTAACTGTTGGTACTTGCTTATACATAAGTGGCTAAAGAGCGGAAATCATTACCGTAAGTGACCTTGGATTCAAACTGCATAGGATAAAATGGCATGGGTTAAGGTAGTTAATGCTGGTCTACATTACATTGTCCCTTCAGTCAATATGCCATTAGTGACAAAGTTCAGGCTTTTCAGAGCACTGGCCATGGTTACATTTACAGTGTTGGTTTATAGAGTAACCTTAATCTGAGATGTTCACTCTTGCGACACAATCGCTGAAGACAAAACGGGTGCATAAGCAGATGTGAAGAAGAAGGTGGATGGTGCCCAGCTATTAAAAGATATAGTGTCTGGGGTCTTAAAGGCTTGAAGTTACACAAGCTGCCATTCAGCAGTGAAGCAACAAGTCCACATAGAAGAAGTGCACCGCCTGTGCGATCATGAGGAATCAGAGACTAGGTCATAGGCATCAGCAGACACACAACAAACAAAACCATACTGTTGAGAACAAGGGGGGCTGGAGCAGAGATCCAGAGCCCATCTGCAGGCAGTGGAACAATCTCCCCACAGAGGGGCCAAAGGGAAGGGATGAGTCACCAGGGTGCAGTAAAGCATCGATGAAACACACTATATGCCTCTGGTTCCTTGAGGCTTCCTCACCCCTGACTACCACGACCCCAGTGCAGCTTCTCAATTCAGACTAGACCGGAACAAATATAGAAAGGGATGGGAGCTCACGACACACAGAATCTAGGAACAGGAGTGGGAATAGCGATACCAGAAGGGTAGGGGGAAGAGGAGGAGAGGGAGAAAGGGGGAATTGATCGCAATGATTGCCACATAACCATACACCCCTCCACAGGGGGAAGAACAACAGAAAACATGGGGGAAGGGAGACAGCGGTCTGTGTGAGATGAAAATAATAACAATGTACAGTCTATCAGGGGGCCATGAAGGTTGGGGGGTGGGGGGAAGAGAGGGGTTAAAAAAAAGAGCTGATACCAAGGGCTCAATAGAAAGTAAATGTCTAGAAAAGAATGAAGGAAACATATACAAACATGCATGATTCAATTGATGTATGGATTGTGATGACTTGTAAAAATAAATAAGTAAGTTTAATCCAGTTGCTAGCTTCTATAGCTACCACCTTCCCCAATCATCAGTTTTTCTCCACCCAAGAGTAATTACTGCTCTGGCCAGAGGCCAAGTGCATCCCAAAACTGAGGACTTCGGACATTGAATTTTCAACCATCAATCCTAAGACATGAACTCAGTCACGTATGCTACCAAATAAAGAGTCAAGTGTCAGCAAGGGGATTACCTCCAGCTAAAACTTCATAAAAGAGGGAATGGCTGAAAACCACAAAATTTATACATTTAGCTTCCCATGTCTTCATCTGTTACTCTTACAATATACGGAATGCACAATTCAGATAAATAAGGAGGACTTCCTCATTTCTTTCTGTGCCTCCTTGTATTTCTTCTTTACTGCTGGTCAAGATTCTGAGGAGCTTCTGAAACTGGCAGCTGTTTATTAAAATGAAGACGAAAAGAGAAATTGAAGAGCTAAAGGAGCCTAAGTTTGCTTCCGTGGAAGTTTGACGATATGCATTTAACTTAGTGGCTTCTTTTGGGACCAAAATATACCCAAACTTAATGTAGGAATTTTGTCTAAATTCCAATGGAGGGCAAAAAAAAATTCAGAGTTGCTGTCTATATGGGAAAAAAAATACTGCTTTTGAATCAGTCATACAAATATCTACATGAGGTTTAAAACCTTACATAGATGAAAATCATGCACAAAGCAGACTTCAAAAGTTTTTAAGTACAGGGGGAGGGAGTAAAATACACTTTACTTCGGAGAGTTATCCTTGGTAAACTCCACACTTAAATAAATCATGTACTGATTACCACAATAAAGAAATACAAATGAGTAAAGAGAATAATATTATTTTTAAGATTGAGTTAAATTCTATTTTATTAGTAGAAACTAATAAACATGGAAATGGAAAATGTGGCTTTGAGCTGTAACACGTACGTACCTATTAAATTTCAATGGCTCCTATAATAATTTAGAATTGGTAAGCGTAGGGTGACTTAGGGAGCTCCCATTGTACAATTTGTGATTTTATGATCAAATATCACTTGAATTCAAATATATTAGCAATGCTTAGCCTATAGTGAAAAATAAAGAAAAATTAAAATCTTCAAACCTAAAGCCATTAAGCCAAATCTGACTCATAGCCCCGCCTCCCTATGGGTTTCTGAGACTGTCTTGACAGGAGCAGACAGTTGCAATTTTCCTGTGCTGTGGCCGGTGGGTTTGAACCACCAAACTTAATGTTATAGTCCAATGCCTAATCTACATGGCCAGCAGGACTCCTTGATGCAGTATTTTACCAACCTACAAAAATCTTAGTTTGTAGTAATAACGTAAAAAATCTTTAAAAATTCTAAACCCATGCAAGTCAAGCTGGATATATTTTAATCCTGGAGAGGAGGCCTGTGAAATTTTAAAAATTTCCCCCCATGGACACAGTATCTATTTCTTTGAGGGTCTATTTTTGAGGCAGTCAATACTCAACAATAAAAATATTATTCTTATCTTGGTTCATAATTTAATGAATCAATATTATCATCCTAGCTAACAATACAGGTGACTTGATGTAAGATAAATAAAACTGATACAGAGACCATCTAAGGTAGCAGTTCTCAACCTGAGTCGTGACCCCTTTGGGGGTCGAACGACCCTTTCACAGGGGTCACCCGATTCATAACAGTAGCAACATTACAGTTATGAAGCAGCAACAAAAATAATGTGATGGCTGGGGGGGGTCACCCACCATGAGGAGCTGCAGGAAAGGGTCGCGGCATCCAGAAGGCTGAGCACCGCTCATCTAGGGGGCTGAAGCACTAGAACCAAAGGCCTTCATTTGTGAATTCATGGCTTTAAGGAGAGGAAAGAATGACGACACATAAATAAGTCATATCATAGAACCTGCAACAAACAGAGACCAGCTTTAAAAACTCACAAGCTGTAATAATGTTACACAGGTGACCATTTTAGCTAATTTGTGGTGTGTTTTTACATGCAGTATAAATTACAAATATGTATAATAACATTGCAACATGATCTTAAAGAACACAAAAACGTAGAAAAAGCTTTATCATAAATAAAATAATTGCATTTAATGTTATTTTCTGGAACAAAAATCCAAATCATCAAACTCTTTAATGTATCAAACATATATCACCATTTTAAATTAGAGAAAATGAATTCAGATGCTAGCTTCTGATAACAAAAACCAGGAAGTTGAAAGCCCTAGAGTCTGTCTGAGTTAGATCAGGTACTCATGGAAATAGGAGCGTATTTAAAATGATTTATTTTATCATTATGCACAATGAAAGAAAGCATAGTAAACAGCAGTCTTTGTCCACCATAAAATTATTTACATCCATGTAGTTAGCTAGAAATACTAGCCTGAAGAGGTACTGGTATATTCCATTTGTAGTTAATTTCTCTACAGCGATCAATTGTCTGATATTTGAAGCATGTTGAAGAAAATATTGTCACGTGTGTGTGTCTCAATAGCTAAGAGATCATGGTACCGCGGGAGAATCGTGGAGTCTGGATGCTCTGCGAAGGCATTCCCTCACGTAGTGGGTGTATTCGGACACACGCTCACATCTCCACACGTTGCGTGGGTGGGCCCGGCAGTCCCTCCGACTGGCACTGTCATACCTGGAGAACCAAGAAGCTTCGTTACGAGAGCTTCACCCCGATTTTGTTCTGCTCTTTCTTCATCAGCCGCTGGGCTTCCTTTTCCAGCTTTTTCCTCTGCTGTTCCGCTGATCTCTTCTCTCGGTCTGCTATTTTCTGCTGCCTGCAATTTGAAAAGAAAGATCTTCAACATTTCTACACCGATGGAATACTTCTAGAAGGCAACAACAATGCATTTCTACTATCATCAAATCAAATAGAAAGTGCTGATTCTCCTGTTTTCAAAATTGCAGGCTTTCAAAAAGGCCTTCCTTTTAATCCCTGCTATCCACAGGAGGCACTAGCTCCATTTGACACACAGTGAAAGGAGGGACGGACAAAGGAGAAATGACTCCAAGGTCATGGGGTTGAACATATGAACCCATCTCTCTGACTCCTCTTCAGATTATTTCCATGAAAAACTACTTCCATTGGTCATACCTTTTCGTATGTCACTCTAAAAAGCTCAATATTAGAGGATAATTGTAGTTAAAAACATTTAGCTAAAGAAATTAAAACACCCAATAACTTACTGCCATCGAATTGATTCTGACTCAGTGTGGACCCTATAGGACAGCATAGAACCAACCGCTCCTTCAGGTTCCTAAGACAATAAACCTTTATGTGAGCTGACAGCCTCATCTTTCTTGTTGCAGCTGTCGGTGGGTTTGAACTGCTGACTTTGAGGTTAATAACCCACATGTAACCCACTGCCCCACAAGGGCTCCTTCATTAACAACACAGTTGTGCAGAACACACTGCAAAAAGATAATAAAAACTTAACACACCCTAGAGCTAGAAAGCTCTTTAAGGATTAATAGCCTCAGTCAGCTTTACTAATGAAGGAGCAAAAAAGGGTACTTATTTACTAGTTCTCTGTCTCACTGCCACAAAGCCAATGCCAACTTCCAGCAACACCCTGTGGGTTTCCGGGACTGTAACTATCTCTGGGATAGAAAGTCCAGCCTAGTCTTCCTCTGCTGGTCTTTGAACTGCTGACCATGTGGATCACAGCTCAACTCGTAACCACTACACTACCAGGGCTCCTCTTTATTAATTTTATCTATTATATAGACTGCGTGCCTCCTCCTTTGCCCAATATAACTCCATTGGCTCAGAAATAACTAAGCCTCTCTATCTTTGTTGATTGATTTGTAGGGGGTTGGGTAGTAGGTAGTGATGAAACAGAAGGAAGTGGGAAGAAAAGTCAGTGTTGGAGCTGAAGGGTGGGATGGAGAAAATAAGTATACTGCGCTGCGGTACTGAAGCGACATTAGGTTGCATGAAGCAAAATGCACCACAACGTACCTGTTTACGGAGTATCTCAAAGCTGACGCTGAGTGAAATGTATATAAAGCTCTCAATCACACTGACAACGAACGGGGCTTCCAAAAGTTCATGGAAAATGGAATTAAAAGGTAATGGAAGTTTTCCAAAAACTTTCTGCAAACCCGTAAGATGGGGAGCAGACTGAATTTCAAAAAATATATACACTTATTCTAGGCAGCATTTTGACCTGCATAATTAGAGATGTTTCCGAAAGGATAAAGAAAATACTTCTCATTAGCTCTGCTCACTTTTAAGCAAAACTGAACATCTGCACTAAAAAAAGGTAAAATGACAGTGACAAGAAGGGAGCTATTTCCCGGCACAAGAGACAATTTAGTCATCACTGCAAACAAAATATATTTTACCTGTCCAGTTTCATCCTGGAATAAAGTAAGGTATCAAACACTTCTTCCTAATGAAACTGTCCTCAGTGGCAGTGTGGCACAGTGGCAGTCAGAAACAGGCTCGGAGTTAGAGGGCACGGAATAGGCACACACACGTGAAAGTTTCAGTATTCTGAGTAATAAGGCACAGAAGCATCTACTGTCCTTCAGCTATACTTTTGAAACTTGAGGCACGAAGTATGTCTGCTATTGATGCATTGACTCTCTTTCCCAATCAGTCATTATAAAGTGGGGAGAAAAAAAAAAGATACTAGCTTTACAAAGGACAAGGATGAGCTGGAAACAGACTGCTTCTGTGAAGTGGATGCGAAGGTACTTGTGACATCCTGGCACAAACTCGACACGATGACCAGACTTCAAATTAACAGCTCCTTCCTTGATCCTCATTATTGACATTGGTCATCACTAGAAGCCACAAAATGTTCTCTAACACATTCAGACTTCTACATCTGTGGTTATATTTTGAAAAAGGATTAGAAATTAGATGATTTGTAGGGTTGTGTTGTTTTTTTTTGATGAGCTGTGTTTTTTAACAAATCATGAAAAATTAATAAATTCTGCAGTTTGCATTTGAAAATATTGTAACCACCCATCCACTATAAGGAAAATTCAATGTAGTAAAGAGTCCAGCGTCAACAGCAGTTTGAAAAAAGAAAAAGTAATTTCCAGTCACTTAACTGCACCCTCTACTGACTATTCAAGGTAATTGTAATTTACTGACAAATTGGAAAGGAAAGAATGAAAATAAAATCAGTCATTTTCTTAGGATAGTGTGATTGAAGCCTGGTCCCTTTGGCCCTTCATGATCACACATGTTGGTGTGCTGCTTCCATGTGGGCTTTGTTGCTTCTGGGCTAGATGGCCGCTTCAAACACCAAAGGTGGGGTTGGAAAATATATATCATTGTCAATGAGGGTGGTACGTGATGGGGATCCAATACCCATTTCTAGACAACTGGACATACCTTGCAGAGGGGTAGTGAGGAGGAGATGAGTCACTTAGGGTTCAGTATAGCAATAATGAAACCCACAACCTTCCTCTAATTCTTAAACGCTTCCTCCCCCCAACTACCATGACCCCAATTCTGCCGTGTAAACCTGGTTAGACCAGAGGATGCACAGCGGTACAGATGGGAACTGGAAACGCAGGGAATCTAGGACAGATGAACCCCTCAGGACCAGGGGTGACAGTGGTGATACCAGGAGGGAAGGTGGGGGGTGTAGAAAGGGGGAATTGATCACAGGGATCTACATATAACCTCCACTCTGGGGGATGGGCAGCAGAGGGGTAGGTGAAGGGAGACGCCAGGCAGTGTAAGATAAGATATAATAATAATTTATAAATGATTACGGGTTCACAGGGGAGGGGGAAGGAAAATGAGCTGATTCTGGGAACTCAAGAGTAAAGCGAATTTTGGGGACGATGAGGGCAACAAATGTATAGGTGTACTTTACACAATTGATCTATGTATTGTGATGAATTGTATGCGCCCCAATAAAATGATTAAATAAAAAAACGTTTTTAAAAAGATAGTGTGACTAACCAAAATACCAAGTGCGAGGCCATCAAGTGGATTGTGACTCACGGTACCTCTACTGGGCACAGCAGAACTGTCAGGTGTCTATCTTTATGAAAGCAGAGAGCCACATCTTTTTCCCAGAGTGCCTTGTAGATTCAAACTGCTGTTTGGTTAACAGTGAAATACTTTAAAATTGTGCTACCAGGGGCCTATTGCAAAAACATTTCTTTAAAATTGTAAAATACAAAAGCATATCATGCATTTTATGATATCATTCTTAAAGAGACACAAGCAATTTAGTTGCATGTAAATGATCAGTGATGATAGTTCTCCCAAGAAAAAATGTTTGCTTAGTCTCTAATACCATGTAGCAGTAGTGAGAACTGAGTTGATTAATCACTAAAACAAAGAAAGAACCAATGAAAAATAACCAAACAGTTAAATCTCTACAGTATTTTCTTTCTGTATAATAAGCACTTTCTGCATTACCTATCTTATAGAGTTTACATGTACATTAACTGAGATTGGGGTACACTAAACCAAAAAACTAAAATCATTGCCTGAGAGTCAATTCTGACTCATAGCAACAGAGCAGGAGTGGCCCTGTGGGTTCCTGAGACTGTAACTCTACAGGAGAAGGCAACGTCATCTCTTTTTTGGGATGTAGAACTAGAGTGAAAATATGGAAGTATGCATGTGTGTAGATAATTTTATTCAAATATATGCTAAACCATAGGAAGCAAAAAGTGTTCATTTCTGACCTATAGGAATAGACAGAGGTGACTCACTTCAGTGTAGGACATAGAAGAGATGGGTGTTTCATAAGGAATGAAGTATAAAGCATATATTATAAAAGGTCTTGTTTGCCACTAAAAGAGCAATTATTCTTAAATTCTTGGTTTCTGAGAATGAGGGCTTAATCACAAAAAAAGTGCATGTCGTCTAAAAAAAGAAAAAATGTCCTATGTTACCAGAAGTTGCTAAGAGGGAGAATGAGGAAAAACACAACACTCGGCAGAGCAGGCTTTATGATGTCAAACACAGCGGGGAACACAGCTAGTTCTCCTCAGTTTACAGTGCAAATACGAGCCACAGGATGTACCTCAGCACTTCTTCTGCTTGCCAGGCTGCGTCGTCTTCTTCTTCCCACGCATTGGTATTTTCCTGCCAGGTATCTAAATCCCCTAATTCAGGCTACAGCAAAAATAAGACAAAACGATGATAGTAAAGTGCTACCTTTTCTCCAAAAACATCATTAAATTACAATCTTCTGCTCTAAATGGCATTTTTCAGAGAATGAAAACACAATCCAGAGACATGGAGAAACAAGATACAAACAATATCTGATAAAGGACTTATACTCAAAATACACAAAGGGCCCTTTAAACTCAGCAAATGGAACCCAAACCACTCAATTACAAAATGGGCAAGACTTCACCAAAGAAGATGTAACATGAGGCAAATAATCATGTGGAAGATGCTTAACTGTCATTACCAATAAAACTACTGACATCACATCAATTTGGCTCACAGAGACCCTATGTAAGGTTTCTGAGACTGTAAATCTTTAAGGGAAAAGGCAGCCTCATCTCTTTCTTTTTTTAAAAATCATTTTATTAGGGGCTTATACAACTCTTATCCCAATCCATACACACATCAACTGTGTAAAGCGCATTTGTACATTCTTTGCCCTCATCATTCTCAAAACATTTTCTCTCTACTTAAACCCCCGACATTAGGTCCTCATTAGCCTCATCTCTTTCCCACAGTGGTTGGTGGGTCTGAACCACTGACCTTGAGGTTAGCAGCCGGATGCTTATCCCACAGCACCAGGACCAGGGCTCCTTGGAGAGTTGACAACTCCAACTAAAGGCTTGACTTGGTTATAGACAGAGCTATCTGGGTTATCTGTCATTAAACTCAAGAAACCAAACTCACTACTATCAAGTCAATACCAACTCACAGGGACCCTATGGGGCAGGGTAGGGCTGCCCCTATAGGTTTCCTTGACTGTAATTCTAACTTGATCTTAGCCAAAAGGCCAAGAAGCGGTGACTGCAATTCTTTATGGTAGTAGAAAGTCTCTTCTCTCTCCCACAGAGTGGCTGGTGGTTTTGAACGGATCACCTTACAGTTAGCAGCCCAACACATAACCACTATGCCACTAGTGATCTTTTTTTAAATTTAATTATTTTATTGGGGGCTCGTACAGTTCTCATCACAATCCATACATACATCCATTGTGTCAAGCACATATGCACATTTGTTGCTCTCATCATTCTCAAAACATTTGCCTCCCACTCTAGCCCCTAATATCAGTTGCTTATTTCCTCCCTCTCTCCCCCCTCCCCCTCCCTCATGAACCCTTCATCGTTCATAAATTATTATAGTTTTGTCATAAGTTACCCTTGTCCGATGTTTCCCTCTGCCCTCTTCTCTGCTGTCCATGCCCCAGGGAGGAGGTAATACTTAGATTCTTGTAATTGTTTCCCCCTTTCTATCCCACATTCCCTTCACCCTAGTGATCTTCTTATGTCGTTAGTTAAGACAACAATGAGCTATCATTAAACCCTTATTAGAATGGCTAGCATCCAAAACATCGACACCAAACACGACGGAAAATTTAAAGCAACAGAAACGCTCTGTGTTTCTGTCAGCAATGTAAAATTGTACAGTTAATTTGGAAGAGAGCTTGGCAATTTCTTACACAGATAAACATAGGCTTACCATATGATCAAGCAATCATGCTCATAGATATTTACTCAAATGAGCTGAAAACTTAGATTCACACAAAAACCCATAAACAAACGTTTGTAATCATCTTATTCATAATTGCCCCAAACTAGAAGCAAATGTCTTTCAATAGGCAAATGTATACTAAAACCATATAATGAGATTATATCTTCAGCAATAAAAAGAAATATGCTACACAAAAAATATAGATTGCTAAGTGAATTGAAAGAGGCCAATATGAAAAGGCTACCCGCTTTATGGAAAAATAGAATTAAAAGATAATGGACTCTTTCCACAAACTTTTGTAGCCCCTCTTTTTAATTCCAACTATACCCATTTTTCACTTATTGTCTTGAGTAGGTTCCAAAGACCTCGTCATTAAATTGAAAACTGGCAGTTTGCAAAAAGGAGGAACATCACAAAATGGACTACCTAATTACATAACTGCCAAAGCATTGAGCATCATGGCCCAGCAGAGCCAGCATATAATCATAAACCATCACAGTAAGCACAATTCTTGCTTTGCACCTCAGCAATGGTTACCTATCAAACCCATGCTACTGATACACAAAAATAATCGGGACAATATTTACTATTGTCATACATGTGAATTTTTTGTCCAAAAACAGGTGGATAAGCATGTCGTGTTGAAAAAATGCAAGCCTACACACAAGAAAACATCCGTGGTTGCCAGGGGTTGAGGGTTTAGAGGGTGTCTGAGGAGGTAGAGCAGATGGGAATGCTCGAGCATCATGAAGCTGCATAGCAATCATCACTTTTTAACTGTATTCATACAGATGACCACTTACTGAATAGTATGTCGCCTCTAAAAGAATGCATCCTATGAAGCAAGAACCTTCTCTGTTTTCTCTCATCACTGTGTTATCAGCACAAATCACTGGGCCTGACACTCAAAACACTCCCTGGTGGTCGGTCAGTTCTGACTCATAGGGAACCTGCAGGGCGGAGGAGAGCTGCTCCCGTGGAGGTAGCAGCTGTGACGCTGGGAGCTAGTTCAAGCAGCCCTCGGAAGAGACCGACAGCATATCAGCATCTATTTGCCACATTCACAAGTCACTTCTCAGTGAGTCCTTCTGCCCCGGCAACTCTTCAAATGACTCCACAGCCAATCACTGACTTGTCTGCAAACTCACAAGAAATCTCACAACTAGACTCTTCCAGTTCAGTCGCCCCTGGTTTTCTGATCCACAGGAACTGTGCAGGTAACGTTTATTGTTCTTATGACACTAAATTCAAGGTTATCATAGAGTAGTAGAAAACCAATACAATCGATCATTTAATCACTCAAAGCATGGTTAAGTACCACCACCAGATATTAAGTGAGAGAGTGGGAGGTCGGGCTGAACATCTGCATTTAAAGAAGCTGATTCTGATATATTTTCAAGACTGTGAACCAAAGTCATTTACTTTACCCACTACTTTTTATCTTTTAAAAGTTGCATGTAAGTCACACCCATTTAAGTCAAATCACTGTTAAAATATAATATACTCTATCAAAGAAACAATCTACAACTTGTAAATGGAATAAGTTAGATATAACTTATTCCGTTTCAAACTCATTTTAGTGGTAATTTCTTTAAAGTTCAGGTTTTTAAATAACATTTTGTCTCATTTTTTTATAAAGGTCATTGGTACTCTTAATATTGAAATAATTTATCATCTTACAAAAATTAAGTTAAAACAACAATTCAAAAAGAAAAAAAAGAAAAACAACAATTTCTAATTGCTATACCTTATTTTCATGGTCATAGAAATACAAATACCATGTGCAATTCATTTAGATACTCTCTCTGACACCCCCCCTAATTCATTAAACAAAACCAAGAAATCCTTTCCCTAAATCCTTGTCATGAAATACTTACAGACTGGTGAATGAAAGGCAGATCTTGTGTAGCTGCTAATCTACTAGAGAAACCTGTACTGCCATCTGGGATGGCAAAATTTAATGGTTCCCTCTTCTTAATAACAATCTGAAAAATTGAAACAGAAACAAGGATTATTTTACACATTTTTATATAAAATAGATAAGCAATTGGCCCAAGTATTTTTTAAGCAAAGTGTGCTCTAACTTTCTTCCTTTCTAATGTATTATGTAGTATTAAAGAAATAGTTCTATAGAGTATTCAAATTCCCAGACAACTGTCACATGATAGAATTACATCTTAATCCAATTAAGAAAAATTATTTCACGAGATAAATTATTATCTTCTCCCTTTCCTTAGACCCCACATAATATGACATTGCATTAAATAACACCATGTTATCTCACCCTGCCAAAAAGATAGCATGTGGGACATCTGTGAATGCATTAATTAGTTCTTTCAGACCAGTAGCTAAGGATACATTTTCAAAACTTACCATTTTTGAAGTTGTAGTTTGGATGAAAGTTTATACATAGCAAATGTTTTCCATAAACAATTTATACACATTTTAGTTGCACTTCCAACAGCGTCACCACACTCTTTCCCAATTTCCATTTATCTTTCTTACCTACCCCTTATTAGCATATATACTCGTGTATAAGTTGAGTTTTTCAGCAAGTTTTTAATGCAGTTTTTGTGGTAAAATTAGGTGCTTCGGCTGATATTCGGGTCAGCTTATACTGGAGCATGTATGGTACTTTCTGAGCTTCCTTTTGTGGCAGTGCGTCTTTTGATCTCATTTGATGGCTTATTCTGAAGAGTATGTCCCTCCCAAGTTTTACAGCTCTTTTTGTAGGCACGTCTCTTGTTTGACTGCAATATGATGTCAGGGGTAGGTTCAGTTCTGAGCTTAAAGACCCTGCATGAGGGCCCTGGTTTCAGGCGTTATACCGATTTCTATCAGACAAGTCAGTCTAGTCTTTTTGTGATTTTAAATTTTGCTATACCATTTCCTCTCATTCTATCCAGGCCCTTTGGTGGTAGCAAACATAGCCGTCAGTAGTGGTAGCTGAACATCATCTAGCTGTTCTGGTAGTGGAGGCTGTGGTTCCCATGGACCATCAGTTCAATGAATTTCCTTACATCTTTGATTATCTTCACTCATCTGTCCTCAGGGAGAGATACCACCACATCTTAGACTCCCAACCAGAACACATTAGTTTGATATATTTTAACTTAAACACAATTTAAGTGGGTTCCAAATCATAGCAACCACGTGCACAAAAGAACAAAATAATAACAGCGCCTGCGCCATCTTCACAATCGTTAACTTTGAACCTACTGCTGCAGCCACTGTGTTAATCCAGCTCACTGAAGGTCTCCCTTTTTCAACCTGACCCTCGACTTTCCCAAGCGTGATGTCCTTTTCCTGGGACTGGTTTCTCCTGATAACATGTTGAAAGTTCATGAGACAGAATCTTACCAGGCTTGTTTCTAAGGAGCATTCTGGCTATACCTTTTCGACGACAGATCTGTGTGTTTTTTTCTGGCAGTCCACAGTACTTCCAATGCTCCCTACAAAAATTCATAATTAAAATGCATCCATTCTCCTTCAGTGTTTCTAATCATCATCCATTAGAACGACTGCCTCTTGGTCTGTGTACTGGATATTCTAAATGAATACAACAAAGTGTTTTAGAATTCCCACTTCTCTCAATGTTATCCATAGTTTGCTATGATTCACATAGTTGAATGCTTGTGCCTAGACAATAAAACACAAATAAGTATCTTTCTGGTATTCTTTGCTTTGAACCAAGATCCACCTGATGTCAGCAATGATATCCTTCATTACGGATCTTCGGAATCTGGCTTGAATTTCTGGCAGCTCCCTGTTGATATACTGCTGTAATCTCTGTTGAATTATCTTGAGCAAAATTTTACTTGCATGTGATATCAAGCAAATTGTTTACTAATTTCCACACAGTTGGATCATCTGTCTTTGGAATGGATACACATGCAGATCTCTCCCAGTCAGTTGTACTGATACCTATCTTCCCAGTTTCTCTTCAGACATGTGAGTGCTTTCAGCAGTACTTTAACAGCGTGTTGAAACATTTCACTTGGTATTCCATCAATTCCCAGACTCTTGTTTTCCTCTAATGCCTTGAGTGCAGCTTGGGCTTCTCCCATCGGTACCATTGACTCTTGAACATATACTACTTCTTATAATGGGTGAATATAAACTAGTTCTTTTTTAAATACATTGACTGTGTGTTCTTTCCATCTTCTTTTGATGCTTTCTACATCATTCAATGTTTTGCCCCTAGAACAAGCCTTCAATATTGCAAATCAAGGTAAGAATTTTTTCTTCAGTTCTTGCAGTTGGACATGCCCTTAATGTGTTCTTCCTCTTTTGTTTTCTAACTCCAGGTCCTTGCACATTTCATTATAATACTTCACTTTGCCTTCTCATGCTGCCCTTTTGAATTTTTGCTCAGCTCTTTTACATCATTTTTCCCCATGTGATTTAGGTATAACATGAACAAGAGTAAGCTGCAGAGTCTGCTGAAATCCACTGTGGACTTTTCTTTTATGTTTTTATAAAGACCTTTTGCTTTCCTCATGTATGATATTCCTGATGACATCATACAGCTTGTCTGGTCGTCTGTCATTAGTATTCTATGCAGTAAATCTGTTCTTGAGATGTTCTATAAATTAGGTGGGATATACTCAAAGATGTATTTCAGCTCTTGTGGATTTGTTTTAATTTTCAACTTCCATCTGAACAACATAGGAGTAACGGATAGTTTGTTCCACAGTCAGCCCATGACCTCATTTTGGGTACTAATATTAATCTGCCCCATTGTCTGAGATAGTAAATTTTATTCTTGCGCATTTCATCTGGTGAAATCCACATGTACAGTCACTCTATCTTGCTGGAAAAAGGGTGTTTGCAATGAAGAAATTTTGGTCTTGCCAAGTTTAATCGGGATTTCCAGCTTTTCCCCTCTCACCAAGACCACATTTTCCAACTACTGATCCTTTCTGTTTCCAACTTTCACATTCAAATCACCAATCACTATCAATCCATCTAGATTATATATCTGATCGATTTCATATTTAAAAAGTTGGTAGAATTGTTCACATTCTTCATCAGTAGCTTCAGTGGTCGGTGTATGAATCTGAATAATAGTCATATTAACTGTTCTTCCTTATAGGTGTATAGGTATTATCCTTTCACAAATAACACTGTACTTCGAGAGTGATCTTGAAATGTTCTTTTTGATGATAGCTCACCATTCCTCTTGAATTTGTCATTCTCCACATGGCAAACTGTATGATTTGATTGAAAATGACCAATATCGGTCCAATTCAGCTCACTAAATGCCTAGGATATTGAACTTTATGCATTCCATTTTATTTCATTTTGGATGACTTCCAATTTTCCTGGATACATACTTCACACGTTCCATATTCTGGTCATTACTGAATGTTTGCACCTGTGTCTTCTCATTTTGAGTCATGCATTTCAGCAAATGAAGGTCTCCAAAGCTGTAGTAGATCCCCAAGTGGTTGATTCTACTTTGAGGAGGCAGCTCTCCTCCAGTTGTACATTGTGCCTTCTCTACAGAGGGCCATCTTCTGGTACTGTATAGACAACGCTCCACTGATGTGCATAAGGTTTCACCGCCTAACCCTGAGAAATGCATAGCTCATTCCTCCTTTGTCCTTTGCAGTTGGTTCTTAGTCTGGACGCTCCACTGGAACCTGCTCACACTGGGTGACCCTGCTGGCACTGAAATGCTGGCAATGTCGCTTCCAGGATCACAGCAACATGCACCCCACCAGAGTAAGACATATTGACAGAAAGTGCTGGAAAATTAAACTAATAATGTACTACTGTAATTAACTAGGTTCTACTGAGCAAACAAGACATTTTGATAAAAATCCGAAGGTTCCTTGGAAAATACACAACTTCATGCTTCTCAGCATTGAGAAATTTGGATAACTCAACAAAAACAGCAATCATGGCAATGTATAAGTAAAAGTATAGCCAAAACTGGCTGAAAGATAGAAGCAGGTATGGAATCAAGTTAAGGGGTATGTAATACATGCAGCATCCAGTTTATAAAGTAGACTTATAAGAAATATTTTTTATGTTTAATTAAACAAAAAGTGATCCTTTTAATGTATGCTTGTAGTTCTGGGTTTGTTTGTTTGTTTGTTTTTTTAAAAACAGCAAAGTGGCACAATATTGAACCTATAGTGGTTCTGAACCTCTTAGGGGAGTGGACAGATCCATTTTTCTCCAACAGAAGTGGCTGGTGGGTAAAACACCAACCTTAGACGTTAGCAGTCTAAAGTTTAGTGTACAGCACCACGTGGATAACATGAAAATATCTGAAGGAGTGATAAAAGGGGAAAGAGTAACAGGAAAAAAGCATCTCACTTCCCATAGTATGAAGCCAATGGACAATCTGTAATTTGTAAATTAAGAGATAGCCATATAAGTATGTCACATACAGATGTGATGTCAAGCACTAGCAGTAAAGCAGATGAGAAAACTATGAGCCGCTGCTTCTGGGAAGCAGAGTTGGCTGTGACGAGACTGAAGGCAGAAGTCCCTTGCTTTTCATTATAAGCCCGTCTGTAGTCTTTGATTTTAAAAATGTTTATGGACAACTTTGATAAAAGGAAAGGAAAACATCCAACCACTGTGCTTTTTCCCAGTAATTTCCTGCATCTTAGTGAATGGCCATATTCACCACAAAAGAGATTAGACAAAAGATGGCTAACGCAAACCCTGCACAGTAAATTATCAAGCGCTCTGTATCAGCTTGACAATGGTTACAGACAACTGAAAATACTCATGAGTTCAAGAAACTCATTAAACCGTGCACTCTTTTAAGGCTTTAACTAAATAGCTTATTCAGCTTAGCTTCCACAACCAAGAATGGAGTCTAGATCTGATATAAGGGAAGATTTCAATCAGTGCTTAGATAGAATTTTTACAAAACTTATGGAATATAACTACACCTATGGCTTGGTCATTTGAACACATATATGTATAATTCTTTAATATGAAGACTGATAAGCTGATACATACTTTGAAATAGATACTAATTATATTGTTGAACTTTAGGAATTTGAATAGTAGCTAATATCCAATAGTCAATCTTTAACATACTTTCTGAGTTTTCCGTATATTTGGTGTCATGTCCTTAAAATAGTCAGGTTCCAGTTGCTCCACAGCATTCTGTTGTGCTGACACAGTTCCGTTCCCTCCTTCAATCTTTACACTTGTGGGCGCGTCTTCATCCCAAGAAGTCCACTCTTCAACATCTGTCTAAATGTAATTCATCAATCACAAGACAACCAATTAATACTTCACTAAAAATATATTTGAAAATGGGCTTTAAAAAGTTCTCCAACTCTTTTGACCCATAGCAAAGCGTGCATTTTGGGATCACATACCAAACCTGGATTAAAAGTCTGAAAAACAAGCTTTACTAGACATTCTGATACTCCTTTCCACTCTATTCTATCCATTAAAAAACAATGCCAAAGTCAAATGCTTTCAATACTGAACTGAAATTAGAATTATACCCCATTGAACTTGTGACCGAATCCTAAATGGATTGCCTGATAAGCAAAAAATATTAACAGTCACCACCATGTAATTCAAAGTTACAGAATCTCTAAATGAAATATTTTAAATATCCCTATCATAATCCAAAATGATTTGGGATGGGAAAACAACTAAACTCTCAGCAGGTGCCAACTCCAAGAAAATATAAAAAGGTGAAATTATTTGGCAAAGTCTTTAAAATAGCTACTATAAATATTTTTCAACAAGTAGTAACACACATTTTAAAAACTAATGGGAAAAAAGGAACATCTCAGCAAAACAGTGAAAGACCAAATGAAAAACCAAATGGCTCTTCCAGTAATGAAAAATAAAACAAAAACAATAAATTGACCCTGACCACCAAATTTCATGTCCCACTAATGGATTGCAATTCAATTTTAAAAAGTAGTGTTCTGAAACATTTATTAAACTTTTAAGAAATTACCTGTTTAGGAACTGATGAATAATCAACTGTAGTTGGCAAAGTTATTTGGTCACCGCTTAATTTCCGTCCTCTCCCAGACCTGAAACAAAAATGAAATAATTTACAGTGCACCTCAGTCGTCAAACAGCCCCAAGCTTGAACTTTCTGTTACTCAAACAACAAAGCTCGAAAAACAATCTACTCATGTTCAGAACTTTGCTCAATAGTCACACTCAAATCTGGCTTGAAAAAACTTGAACGAGGCCAGAGCGAGTGAGGTGTCACATCTCGCCGCAGACACAAAGGAGTGACACTGCAGTCTACGTGCTGCTCTTGCTCAGATAACATACAGTGCATGTTGTTAGTGCTTGAAAATTCATCATTGTGCTATTTTGGTGTGTGCTTTATTTGCATAAAATATCATAACCATGCTCCAAAGAAAATTAGTGATACCAGCAGGAGAGTGAAACTGGAAATAGGTTGCCACCAGTCTGATTTGGCAGCTAAACATAAGATGGCTAAGATGACATTATCAACATTTTTATGGGGAAAAAAAGAATAAAAGCGGTTAGTGTAGGGAAAGGTGTGAAGTCATTAACCACAAACCAAAAAACTCAGGCCATCGAAGAGGTTGAAAAGTTACTGTTAATTTGTATAAGTCAGAAACAACTCAGTGGTGCTAGAACAACAATTCGGCGTTTGAACACAAATTTGGAAGTAATTGAGTTTCACAAGCAAGGTATCTACACTATGTATCTGGAACTTTAAAAAAAAACATGGGGAAAAGGATTATAGACATATTTAAGGCTAACAAAACAAAATCTTTCTTCATTTAAAATTATTTCTTTTAACAATTAGCAGTTGCTCATTACAATATGATGCAGACATGCAGGAATCAAGTCCCTTAAGAATATTTTTAACATCTTGACTAGGCCAACATAAGTTGCATTTGCCTGAAGCCTCAGAACTGTAAACAAACACAGTGTGCGGCGGTTTCAAAACTAGCCCCCTAAGGTACCATAGGCTCTGTATGTGAGGCTCTGGCCCACACAGGATGTTTTACCCATGCAGGGTGTTTTCATTGTTTTACAAATTGTGCTTCTGTGTAATGATCATTAAACTTAAAAACCTAAAAAATTCCTAGTTGAACGTGAAGTCTAAGATTAATAAGAAAAATACTGTATTACATAGGATTGGTATTATAACACAATGATTAGAAGCACAGGCTATGGAACCCGTGTAAATTCTGGTTTTACTAATCCGGGGTTCAAGTAGAATCATCTTTCAGTTTCAATATCTTCATTTATAAGATACAGATATCCAATTGCCTTCTGTAGAGTTTTTGTGAAGACTTAAAAGGACATACTGTATATACTCATGTAAAAGCCAAGTTTTTCCAGCACATCTCTAATGCAGTTTTTGTTGTAAAATTGGGTGCCTAGGCTGATATTTGGGTATATATGGTACTTAATGTACTGAAGGTGGTATCTGGCACACACAAAAAATTGTAGGCATACATAGATACCCCATTTCTAAATATCAATAGCAAATATGGCATAATACGTTTTTACAAATTGAGCAGCCCACACACGTTACTTTCATCGAATGCTGTATCATTTCTGTACATGTTGCCAACTTCAATTTAAATTTATGTATCCAATGGATTTAATGTTACTGAGATAAAACTGATCTCGTGGAAACTTCATTTAAGGTTAGTTTCCTAAGCCAACGTCCATGATGGAAATGGGAAATCATGTTGACAATAAAGAGGATGAACAGATGAAGCGCTAGTAATTTGTAAAAGATTATACTAAGCCTAGAATTACAAGAACAAGATACTATACTTACTGCTTTCATAAATCTTAAAACTGAAACAAATTTTGATGACTTTGAAATACAAAGTCACCAGAATTGTTTTCATCCTAAAATAGGCCATTTTGTTCATTATCATCATCCGACTCCCAGAAACCTTCAAAGTTTGACTCCTACAATGATTAAAATATCTCAGAGTTGGCATGGATGCTCTTCTATGGCTTCTGAACCAATGTCATCATCCCTGCCGTCAGCACCTTCACAGGTACTCGGTTGGCACATAATCCCCACCTTCCTGAAGACATGGCCGAGGGTTTCTGGAGTTATTTTTACCCAAGCAGACCCCACTTGCAGACTTCTGCAAAGGTCACCCACTTCAATTTTCCTGATGGTGTGAACTAGTGAATCTCAGACTGTACCCACTCATTCTATTCTTCTCAAGGAACTCCTGAACGGGTGGTTGACTGTTCTATCTAGCGACTGGAGTTTGCAGGTAAGGCTACCGAGTATGACTGCTATATGAACACTAATTCAATTCTGAGCCTTTTTGTGGGCGGTGGCAAGCAACCATGGCTGCTGAAAATCAGGGCAGACTTCTTTGAAAAGAATTCCGTTAGGCCCTATAGCATCCAAAGGGGTACCCCAAAAACCCAGAAGTTGTTTTCCCCAAAGCCATGTATTTAAATTTTTTACAAAACAACCTTATTACCTTCAAAGTACTCTCCATTACACTTAATACATTTGTCAAATCTGCAGTTCCATTCTTGGAAACATTTAGCACCTCCCTCGTTTTTTCCTCATCTCTTCCATGCCGTCAAATTGCTGTCCTTTAATGTCCCTCTTCACTCACAGAACCAAATGAAGCCAGAAGAAGCGAGGTCAGGTGAGTAAGCTGCATGGGGCAAGAGAGGCATGCTGTTTTTTGCCAAAAACTGGCGCACTGAGATGGCTGAGTGAGCAGGTGCATTGTCGTGGTGGCAAAACCAGTCGCCCGTCTGCCACAAATCAGACTTTTTTTTTTTAGCACACCGTTAGCAATCTTTTCAGAACTTCTAAATAGAAAGCTTGACTAACAGTCTCACCTGCAGACTTCAAATGCACTACAAGTCAACATTTCTGTGGAAGCTGATGGATGTCCACAATGAGGTTTGTCATCAATCAAGATTTCACCTTTATTGAAACAAGGAAATCACTCGTGCACTTGAGTTTTTCCCATAGCGTTGTCCTTGTAAGCTGTGTTCAACATCACAACAGATTCTGCGGCATTTTACCCAAGCAGGAAACAAAATTTCACAGCCGCACACTGTTCTCTTAAATCAAGCATGACAAAAACAAGGTTCAAGCAAAACTGTTCTTATGAAAAAATTCACTGTAGCCAGAGAACTTTCCCAGGCGACTCCACTAGGTGCACTAAGTCAGAGCGAGTTGCTAGATGCTCACCTAGCAGGAAAAATGCGTACTATAAAAGCTCTGCCCAGTGAAGCGTTATTCTGGGTTTTTTTTTTTTTTTGGGGGGGGGTAACCCCTCGTATATCTCCCCATGTATTCCTAACATCACGATCCATCTATCCCTTACTAAAGTTAATCACCACACTGGGGTGCAGTTTTCACAGGGCATGGTACCTCCTTTGAAAATCACCATCAGCTTTAATTTCATCCCACTTGCAAGGCAACCAAGAACTACAGTGAAGCATGCCCTCTTGTGCCTAATGGTTGTGATGACTACAGTTTTAATACGTGATGAGCAGCTATAGTCCTGGTGGCCAAAGTATCAAGAGACATCAGAACCTCAGGCATATTAATTACACCCAATGTAGAAATGCCAAGTTCAAACATATTTCTGTGTAAACTCACAGAAGTTGATCATCGTTGGCTCCAGTCATCCAGAAGTTGCTGGCTATTTATTTTCATGCATTTACAAACCGAGTAAAGGAAACCTAGGATTTCTCTTCATTTGCAGAAATTTTGCTTTGATCTGAATTATGATAGTGAGAAAGGTTGATTCATTTTCTCCAGTTCCTTTTCTTCTTTCTCCACTTGCAAATACACGATTCTCTAACACCTTTCCTCCACCCTCCCAACAACTTTCAGTTGGAAGTCAGAGTGTTGGACATCCCTTTAATTCCTGACATAACCCTAAAGAATTCTAATATTTACAACCTGGGAAAATGCACACAATATAATCAGTAAATAGCCAAAGCCACCAGCCACCACACAGGTGAAACATGAGGCTGTCTGTTCCCAGTACGATTTACAGACATCCTTAAGGACTGGGTCAATATGAGTTGGAATCAACTCGATGGTAGTGGGATCGGGTTGGTTTGACTGGTTCTAACAAAAGGATCTCAAAATTCAAGTGTGAGAAATCAAAGGTCTTTTCATTTGCTCACAAACATGAGTAAGGTAATGCATGCTCACTGACTGAAGACACTGGTGCTAACAAGACACAATCAGACTGTGAAATAATCAGACCTAACATAGTTTTAAAATAGCTTAATGACTGCTTAATATGATCTGATAAGATTTCTGAGTTCAACCGCTGAGCACAAAGTATTAGTTTTGCTTTATTTCTCTAGTTAATGTTAGAGTGAGAAAAGGGCTGTAATGATCGCATCAATGAAGACTGAATGAAGATCTAAAGTGATAGCTACTCAACGCCATTTAGGCCAGTACAGGTTTCCCTCTGTTCATGCTTCCAACTGATGGCACGTGCCATGGACAGCCTTCAGGAGGTTCACAGTTTCAATTAATGACTCAAATGGGGAGGGGATATACTTATCAACTCATATTAATAAAAACAAGGGCACAGGTTCAATGACTGATTTTCCAATTACCAAACTACATTCATGACTTCTTGACCTTGGCTTTTACCTTTAGTATAGATATATGATCAGAAGAACATTTTAGACTAAGGAATGAGGCTGAAGTTCACTTTGGAAATGTCACAAGGCACAAACAACATGAGCACTCTGTGCCCATTTGTACGCGTGTTATATAGGGTTGCTATGAGTCAGAATTGACTCGATGGCAGTGAGTGGGGTTTCTTCTATTGTTAGCAAGAAAACATGGCAGTCATTTGCTTAATTCCCAATAGCTACAGTAAATCTACTTAAGAGTTAATTGGTAAAGTCAGCTATTTTCACTAGAAGATTAGAAATTAAAATTTATTTGTTTAAAGGCTGAACAGTTAAGTCATATAATCTCTTACATTTTGGGGTATAAGTCTGATATTTTATAGCACATGATAGATTCCTTCTGAGCCCTAGGAGCATAGCTGAACAAAATGTCAGTTTAACTCACATACAATTAATCGTAAATACATTTACACTGAAAACAGAAATGGGCAGTGACAATAAAAATTGCTCAAATAATTTTCAGTGAAATTCAATTTCTTATTCTAAAAGTAATTTATATTACAAAAAAAACAACTAGATGATACAGATGCAAAAACTACCATCTACTGTAACATAACTGCTTCTTTTGACATCCTGCTTTCTGGAATGCCCACTCTTACTCTGCTTACAGTACATTAGACTATTCTTCCTTATTCTCTGTTCATTTGTGTACTTGGTTCACTGTTTTTATTACAGTCCAAATTCTGTGCTCCTCCTGGGTGATTTCCATAGGCTACTGCCTAAGGCTTCCTTCTTACTTGATCTTCCACCTCCCATGGTGGTCCCCATTGCATTTCATCTACTCATTATCCTTGTCATTCTCTGGGGCTCTCTCTTTTATAAATCCACACCCATGGATGTCTAATAAATCCAGTGCCATTGAATCCTCAAAGTTTTAGCAGCTATCAAATGGCTACCTAGCTAGAGACTGTTTCCCGCCCCACTTGCAGAGAGGTAGCTATATGACCAAGTTCTAAACCAGTGGTTCTCAACCTTCCTAATGCCGCAACCCTTTAATACAGTTCCCTCATGTTGTGGTGACTCCCCAAACATGAAATTACTTTTGTTGCTACTTCATCACTGTAATTTTGCTACTGTTATGAATTGGGCAACCCCTGTGAAAGGGTCGTTGGACCCCCAAAGGGGTCGCGACCCATAGGTTGAGAACCGTTGTTCTAAACAATAGGCTATAAACAGAATTATTGTATGCAGCTTCTAAATCATGTCTACTTAAGATTGTCTTCCATTTCCCCTTTTAATTTAAGCTACCTTAGTGAATCAGTGTTCTTTTTACAGCCCCCATAGCCAAAAGTAATATGTAACAGTCTCACTGATTCAATCAGGCCCAAGCAACTTAATAGCTATTGGTGTCCTAACAACATAGCCATTTAAAAAATTAAAATACCTAAACTGGAAACAACAAAGGGCAAGTTAAAAAATGCAATAAGTAAAAGATATATAAATAAAACAATACACATACTGGGAGGCTTCCAAAAATTTGTTGAAAAATGGAATTAAGACATAATGGAATTTTCCATCAACTTTATGAAGTCCTTGAGTACATACAAAAAAATTACACATAAATTGAAAGAAAAGATAAGTTGCCTTCCATTCTTAAATCATCACAACTATTTACTAGTGGAGTGTGTGTGCCTGCAGGGCATTGCACAACTTCTCAAACCTTGGAATCTGATTGGACACGGCCAGCATCATTTCCTGTTCCGTATTTATTTTGGCACTGTATTTGCTTTGCAAAGATATAATATCACCAAAAGTATAAGTAAACAAAAACCTAATCTCAAGCATGTGTGAATATCATCAAAAAGAATGCTTACCAAAAAAGGGATGCTATACAATCTACAAGTGTGAACTATCCTCACTTGGTTATATGTGCAGAGTCCGTAAGACAGTGATTCTCACCATCACCATTTTGTTGACAGTGTAAATATCCCGTGGCACCTCTGGTACATAGTGCTTATGAGTTGAACTGCTAACTACAAGGTCAGCAGTTTTTGAAACCACCCGCTGCTCCATGGGAGAAAAATAGAGTTTTCTATTCCCAGAGTTCCTGTCTCAGAAACCAGAGGCAGTTAGTTCTACCCTGCCCTATAGGGAGGTTGTAAGTTGGCATCAACTGATGGCAGTGAGTTTGATATTTGGTAGCACCTCTATGGGTCTGCTGCACTTCCCACACAGTTTAGGAAATATAGCTCTAGTGTTTGCTAGTGTTATAAGACAAAAGAAACATCAAGTTTTGGATGACCTACTAAAGCAAAACAACTTAGTCTGCTCTGGACACCCTGCTCTGTAATTACCTCCCCACTAAGATATGTTATTCATTTATTTTGGTGAAAATATTTGGCATTTTTATTTTGTTTTTTGTAAAATCATTTTATTGGAGGCTCGCACAACTTATCACAATCCATCCATCCATCCATTGGGTATTGTACATTTGTTGCCATCGTCATTTTCAAAACATTTTCTTTCTACTTGAGCCCTTGGTATCAGCTCATTTTCCCCCCTCCCTCCACACTCCTTCCCTCACGAACCCTTGATAATTTATAAATTATTATTATTTTGTCATGTCTTACACTGTCCGATGTCTCCTTTCACCCACTTTTCTGCTGTCCGTCCACCAGGGAGGGGGTTATGTATAGATCATTGTGCTCGGTTCCCCCTTTCTGCCCCACCTTCCCCTTCCCCTCCTAGTATTGTTACTCTCATTATTGGTCGGGGATGGTGGTGGGGTTTAATCTGTCCTGAATTCCCTGTGTTTCTAGCTCTTATCTGTACCAGTGTACAACCTCTGGGCTAGCCGGATTTGTAAGGTAGAACTGGGATCATGACAGTGGGGGGGATTTAAGAATTAGAAGAAAGCTGTATGTTTTATCGGTCTCCTCCCCGTGACCCTTCTATAAGGGGATATCCAGTTGCCTACAAATGGGCCTTGGGTCTCTACTCCGCACTCCCCTTCATTCACATTGATATGATTTTTTTGTTTTTGATGCCTGATACCTGATCCTATTGACACCTTGTGATCACACAGGCTGGTGTGCTTCTTCCATGTGAGCTTTCTTGGTTCTCAGCTAGATGGCTTCTTATTTATCTTCAAGCCTTGAAGACCCCAGATGCTATATCTTTTGATAGCTGTGCACCATCAACTTTCTTCACATTTGCTTATGCACCCGCTTTGTCTTCAGCGATCGTGTTGGGAAGATGAGTATCATGGAATGCTGCCAGGTTAATAGAACAAAGTGTTCTTGCATTGAGGGAGTACTTGAGTGGAGGCCCAATGTCCATCTGCTACCTTAATACTAAACCTATAAATATATGTACATAGATCTATTTCCCCATCGCCATATATATGTTTACATATGTACTTGCCTGTTAAGAGATGTTATTTAAAGAGACATAAACATCTGTTTCGTTTGGGATTTCCCTCTTAAAATTGGCTTTGTTTTTTAATATAAAATACATTGTAGCATATAAAGAAGTACTTACACCTAATTTCATCAAAGCACCTTAATAAATTCTGATAATAAAACATTCAGGTACATAAAATCCCTGTGATGATTACAATAATAAAAGCTGACTCACTTATTTTTGAAATTCTAAGCATTAAGTGTGTTATTCCAATAGGAGATATAAGAGTTTGGAAAAACACTAAGAACATCTACTTTCCAATGTTTCCTAAAGCAGTTACATGAAAGAATAGTAGATAAAAATGAATACTGACTGTAAATATTTAGTTTAAATCTGTCCTGACTATATGGAATTCTAAAGGCAACTAAAACCCAGAGGGGACAGACAGGCCAATATGAACATAAAATGTGTTTACCTGCATATTAACCTCTTTAGGAATGAGAATACTGTTGCTAGGCAGGTGCAAACTTTAAACAACCGGAATTGTGTGATGGCCATGGTGAATCTCAGAACCTGTGGGAAAAGGCACAAATGTAAATGCGTTAAGTTGCTTTTATAAGTCACACTTCTGAAGTGAAGTTGAAAAGTTCAGTTATGTACTGAGAAAAGCTTTTATTACTTTTCTCTAGAAACAGATTAACACAAAGTTAAAATGATGATGTAAATCATAACAACAGTTTGAGAAACTAGGTTTTACAAGTTTTCAAGAGTTGAAAGTCTTTTGTCACTTCTACATAATATAGTACTGGAGATATAAAAAGTTTCAAAAATGTTGACAGTTATTATTTTGCTAGTCTTTTAGACCTGACCCTATTTCAAACATTCTTTAACACATCTAGTCATCTATAAGGAGCTATGGTGGTGCAGTGCTTAAATGCTCGCCCACTGACTGAAATCCACCAGCTACTCCTTGGGAAAAAGACACGGCAGTCGGCTTCCATAAAAGTCACTGTTTTGGAAGCCCCATGAGGACAGTTCCATTCTGTGCACAGGGTCACTAGATGTTGGAATAGCCTTCACAGCAATGCATTTGTTTTGGTACATCATATATGTATTGTATATGAGTATATTTTCTGGTCACTACTAATTTTAAACTTTTCTAAAATATGTTTTGGCAGAAGTCAAAGTTGAATACATTAAGAAACCGAGAAAATCCCTCTGGAAAATCTCAAAATAAATACAAAAGAGGAACAACAAAATGTTACTCTGTGAGAAATGGTCATTTATTAACTGTTGAGTGGTGGAGTAGATTACATGTTAAATCAAAACCCAAGAAATTATAGTGTTTGTCTCTTGCTCTGTCCCCGATTATCTGCTCACACTTGAGAATTCTCTAATAATGGAATTTCTGTTTCAGTTCTTCTTTGCTTTTTACTTATCAAAGAAAGAAAATAACCACGCAGCCATTTAAAATAATCCGACTCCTCTGCTGGAAAACTTTAATATGACTAATTTTCTTAATTTTCTAAATGAGGACACTAAGGCATCAACTCAATGGCAGCAAAAAGGTACACTGAAGTCAATTGCCCTGCTCGCAGGAGGAATCAGGCCTCCTACACAACTACCACCAGCGTTACATGCAGTCATTCACCAGACCAATGTGCACACGCTAACTTTGACTAATGCAGGCCTCATGCTGTCAACGCCTCACAGGGTGTCAAAAGTTGACTTTTTTTTTTTTTTTCTTTTGAGAGCAGACCCTTCCTGCCAAGGCACCTCGAGGTGGGCTCAATCTTTAACCCTCTACTTAGCAGCTGAGTGTGTCAACCTACTGCACTACCCACAAATCCAATTCTGGTGGTGGTGGTCGTGGTGGTTAGGAGCCATCCAATCAATGCTAACTCCAAGGTTCTGATTCAGTTCTGACTCAGATGAAAACAGTGAAACCCAGTTTGCATATAAGTAATTGACAGGCTATTTTACCACCAGACTGTGGCCTGGTTTGAGCATCTCTTTCCACGAAGAGTAGTCATGGTGGTTCCTGTTTCCATCAGATGAGGTTCACGTGCAGGTTTTTAGGTTGTTGAAAAGGGTATTTGCACTGAATAAGTCCTTGTTCTTGCAAAATTCTACCAGGCCATCAAAAGCACTGTTTCTATCACTAAGGCCACATTTTTCAGGTACCAATCCTTCCTGTTCAACATTTGTATTCCAATCAGTAATTATTAATACAGCTTGACTGTGTTTGATATATTTCAGACTGCAAACTTATTTTACAGTTCCAATTTTTTACACTTTGCCATTAGTGGTTGGTGAGTAAATCGGAATAATGTATGTTAACTGGTACTCTTTGCAGGTGTGTGGCCATTATTCTACCACTGATAATGCTCTACTTCAGGACAGAGCTTGAGATGATCTTTAGGATGATGAACATCACCATCACTCTGTCATCCCCTGTATAGCAGTCTGATTGGCACAAAGTGGCTAACACCAGTCCATTCCTTTATATCAGTTCGTTTATTTTGGACAACTTTAAACTTCCCTTTGTTCATTCCATATTCCAATTATTAATGGATGCTTATAGCTATTTTTTCTCATTTTAAGTTGTGCCACATCAGGATATGAAGGCTCAGTAAGCTTTACTCCGTCAACATTCATTAGGTCTACTTTAAGGAGCTGTCATAGAGTCAGTTCCGACTCAAAGTGACCATATATACAACAAAGGAAAACACTACACTGTCGTGCACCATTGTCACAATGATTCTTATGTTTGAGCTGCACATTGTTGCAGCCACTGTGCCACTCCATCTTATTACGGGTCTTCTTCCACTTCTTCTCTGCTGACTCTCTACTATACCAAACACGATGTCTTTCTCACCATCCTTGGCTCTAAGGAGCCAGTTGTACTTCTTACAGTTGTGTTTCTTCCAAACAGACTTAACAGTTCTATTGCCAGTTCTTGGTACTTTCAATATTTTTCACCAGCACTGTAATTCAAATGCACTTCTTGGTTTTTTTTAAACATTCATTTACATAGTTTAATTGGTACCAACTTGCCAAAGCTTGGATTTCATCCTCTTTCATCCATAATCAGGTATATAGTTCCCATCAGATGCCGTAAATATAGCCACCTTAATCAACACACACGAGATAATGATTCTTCAGTCTTCCTTACTGAATGTCGAACTTCACATTCATGAGGGAAATGAAAATACTATGGCTTTGGTCAGGTGGACCTTAGACCTCAAAGTGACATCCTTGCTTTTCAATACTTTAAAGAGGTCTCATGCAGCAAATTTAGCTAATGCAACTTGTCTTTTGATCTCGACTGCTGCTTCCCTGAGAGCCCGGATTGTGGACTAGCAAGATGAAATCCTTGACAACTTCAACCTTTCCTCCATTTATAATGATGTTACCTGTTGGTCCATTTGTGAGGGTTGTGGTCATCTGTACTGAGTTGTACTCCACACTGAAGGCTACAATCCTTGATCTTCATCAGCAAAAGCTTCAAGACCTTTTCACTTCAACAAACTTATATCATCTGCACATCGCAGAATGATTCTTCTTCAAAGTACCCAACACTAATTGCTCTATAGGAATACCACTGCTGGTTCCTTCTGAAAAGGAGCAAAACAAACACAGCTTTTCTATTGCCATGGCTGGAAACAGCATGTTGGCTTTCATAGGTACAGTAACAGTGTTGCAAATCGTTCTCTAACAATATGCAACAATTTTAACTTCTTTCTCCCTTACTCCTTAGGTGGCAAAATGATGTTTTATTTCCATATGCTGCCTATATTATTCGCAATCTCCTACACCAGCGGTTTTCAACCTGTAGGTTATGACTCCTTTGGGGGTTGAACGACATTTTCACAGGAGTTGCTCAATTCATAACAGTAGCAAAATGACAGTGATGAAGTAGCAAGGAAAATAATTTTATGTTTGGGGTTCACCACAACTGAGGAACTGTCTTAAAGGGTTGCGGCATTAGGACGGTTGAGAACCACTGTCCTACGCCTTTATTATCATCTCACCTCTTGGCTAGACTATTATAAAGTCTTCTTCATTTCAATCTTTTCGCTCTTTACACGGATGTTTCGTTGTTCGTTTCCACTGAGTGGATTCTGACTCACGGTGACCACGTGTGTGCGGAGCAGAACTGCTCCATACTCTTCAAGGCTGTGAGCATTTGGAAGCAGAGCGCTGTGTCAGAACAGCTAGTATAGAGTGCGTATCCATGAGTGCTACCCGGGGACTCTTTTGTGCAACAGTGATTCCTCTACACCTCGTTTGCTCAATCATCCTTCAGTTTCTTCCTCAGCTGGTACTTCCAGTTACCCCCCCCCACCCGACCCCCCCACCCCCGCGAAGAGAGATGCTTCATTATAGGTAGAAAGAGCTGACCAATTAGCATGATGAATAAAAGCTTCATTTTAAAACTGATTGGTCTCTTGACCAAATGAAAATAAAATTTCACTATTTACTAGTGAAATTAAAATTTGGAATAAATTTTCAGGAAAAATGTGTTTTTAAAAAAGCATCTATATATGAGATTGTAGAGCATGTGGTTTTGGGGAAGGGGACAGTACTAAGGAGATACCCTATGAAAAGATTTTAAAGGTAAATGGTTATTTATATACTATTTGAGCTGAGGTGAGTTGCCTCAGGATTACTGAATGGAGAGAATAAAGTCCATTTAGTGTCTTGTTAACAACTACCTACCCACTAGTTGTAGTTGTTCAATAAGTACTTGTCAAATGGAATTATTTTAAACATAAGTGAAATAAAATTTAAATTTTTTTCCAACAGAAAATGAGTTATGTGGACGATTACTGATTAGATAATAGAATTCTTCCCAAAGAAGGAAGAATATGATCATTCTGTGGAAAACTTACTGTTGTAATGAAAGAGAAGATGAATTCATGGACAGGTCACTATTTATTAACTCGTTTACCTATCAATCCACCTTATTCGTTTTAGAGAAGAAAAAAAGTATGCATGTTTCCATGCCCCATAGCTTAGGTCTACTAAGTAGTCTACCTAAGCCATGGGGTACAGACCTAGGTCTATGTAATTCAATACTAAATGATCTAAAATCTACTTGATCTAAAATTTGATCTACTTGATATAAAACCTAAATGATTTAAAATTTACTTCAAAATACAAGAATACCTCACTAAACCAGAAGGACTCGATGGTGCCTGGCTACCACTACAGATACCCCAAATCCGGATCACAAGAGAAGGCCCTGGACAAAGTAGGAAAAAAATGTAGATCGAAATCATAAAAAAGCCCGTATTTGTCTCACAGAGACTGGTAGAATCTCCAAGACTATGGGGCTGAAATGCCCTTCAATCCCCGGAACTAAAGCAAACCTTGGGGACCCAGCAATAGACAGTCCTGTAAAATGAACAATAACACCCCAGAAGAACATACTTCTTAGAAAGAGCAGCCACAGGAGGCCAGACGGGCCTGCAAAGCAGAAGGTCCACGACAACAAGGGTACTCTCAATGAACTGACTGACCCACTAGCCACCTCTGGTACGGACTCAAACATAACAAAGATCGACCGTGAAGCTGGCACAGGACTCAGCAATGTTTTCATCTATGAAACATAAATCACCACCAACAGGTGCCCATTTGATAGTGGCTAACAGTAATGTTTCAGACACTAGCCTACCTGCTGGGAAACGCGTCTGACCCCGCTGCCCACAGGTTCTGTGTTCTCTGCTCATAGGTCATGAGCTTGTCCACAATGTACGCTATGCCTCTAGAATGCATGAGACCAAGGTAAAGGACTCATCTCGCTTCACCAATTTAATATTTCTATTTAAGTCTTGGACTCAATATGTGCAAGACAGAGGTTCCCAAACTTACTGCAGCCTTCAGTATCGATTACAAGTCAAAGTAAAGACCAGAATTCTCAAACTCGACCAGTAGTTAACATCATGATGAGCAGAGGTAAGAATGACATTGTCAAGGATTCTGTCTTGTTTGGATCCACAGTCAGTGCTCATGGAAGCAGCAAGTGATCAAAAGACAAGTTGCTTTAGGTAAATCAGCAGCACAAAACTACTTTAAAGTGTTGAAAAGCAAGGGAGTTGCTGAGGACTTAGGTATGCCCGAAAAGCCATGGTATTTTCAATTGCCTCTTATGAATATGAAAGTTGGACACTGAATAAGAAAGACCAAAGAAGAGTCCATGTATTTGAATTATGGTCCGGGCAAAGAATATTGAAAGTACCATGGAGTGTAAAAACACCAAACACACACACACCTCAATCTGTCTTGGAAGTACAGCTAGAATGCTCCTTAGAGGCAAGGATGAGGAGACTTCTCGCATATGTTGGACATCATGTCGAGAGACGAGTCTCTGAAAAATGACATCATGCTTGGTAAAGTAGAAGGGCAGCAAAAAGAGGAACACCCTTAACAAGATGGGATGACACAGTGGCCGCAACAGTGAGCTCAAACAGAGCAACAACTGTGAGGATGGCACAGGACTGGGCAGTGTATTGTTCTGTTGTACATAGGGCCACCTCATTTTCTCAGCACCCCTGGTAGTGAAATCCTTTGTACTATAGCTCATAATCCAAGATAATGAATAGATACCTGCTTTTGCAGCCCCTGCCTCCCATTTTTCCAGCACCCCACTCTACCCTCACCCCCAAAGGGTGTGTGCCCACTTCGAGAAACACTGTTCTACTTGATGTATATTTTAACACCCAATGGAATCTTAAAGATAACCAGAGGGGTAAGCTTCACTATGTTCCCATTCACCGGATGAAGCTGACAGTACAAAGATTTACTCATTCATCACGGATTTAGAGTCTGAGCCCATATCCTACTTGAGTATTTTTCTTATTTAATCCTATATCCACCGCTCCCCTGTGATTGTTGAAACGCCCTCTACACCAAAAATGTCGTATGTATCTAGAGCTATTTTGTATTTTGGTGTGGCAAAATATTTTCTCGAACTGAGCAATGCTAATATATAGTATACACTTGAAAATGCTTTAAAGTCCCTTAAATTTTCTAGGAAAATACAAAAACAAGCTCTAACAGCAAAAACAAAAGAGATTTTAAATCATGTAACAAATGGGAGAAACAGAATCTCTAGGGAATTACTAAGCTGCATCAAGGAAGATTCACCTAAAATGTTTGAAGAGAACGCTGCATTTAAAAACTGATTATCTCTTCCTTCTTTATAAGGGCTGTAAATTGCTGGTGAGATCCTTTCAGCACGTCCACTGTGGTCATAGTTCACTAACCAAGTCCAGCCATGATCAGTGTGGGTCCACACCAAGAAAACGTACATTCCCTAAGTCTGATGGCGTTCTTATGGCATAAACTCCAACCACTAAAATTTCTAAACACTTTAAAAACCAATGTGGGAAGAAAACATCTCTCATACCGCCCGACACATCTTCAAGACGTTTTAACTCTCTAAATTTAAGAACGTGACAAAGCTCCAAAAAGTAAAACCTAGTTCTTTCCTCTTAAATCTAAAAAAACTAAGGTTCCGCAGTACCAAGTAGGCAAGGAGAACTGGAAGGATTCGAACCCATAGTGAAGGAAAGCATTTGGCGCCGTCTCTGGCAACGGGTCAGGCCCCCAAGTGGCACCACTGACTCTTGGGAGGTTTCCGAAATGGCTCAAGAGGAACCCGAGTTTCGTGACTCAAATGCTTCTAACTTCAGAGCACCCCTCTGAAATCGGCCGGGCTGGGGGTGGGGGGTCATATGCCCTGCAGGTGAGCGTGTCGACGGGAGCGTTTGCAGGTTACACGATCCGAAGCCATGCCACGGGGTCGGCACAGCGTTCTAGGGCAGAAGGTGGGTGGCCGGCGCCTTGGGGTCCGGGTTTCACACAACCTCCTTCAGACGTGCGGGCCTCAAAGGGAAGGCAGGAAGGGCCCGCGGCTTCCCCGGCGGGGCGGATGTGGGGAGCGGGCTGGCCAGGCCGGTACCCGCAGGCCTGCCCCTCCACGCGCGGCCGCGGCGTGGCGAGGGCTGCCCACGCGGGCCCAGCTCCCAGCCGCGACTCACTCACCCCAGAGGTCACCCTGACCCGGAAGCAGTACCCCAGCGTGGCAGCAGGCGCGGGGCAGGGCCTGGTGGAGCGGCGAAAAGGAAGGTGGGAGGAAGGGAAGTGTCGGGCTAGGAGGGTGACGGGGTAAAGGGCAGATGGCACCCCCAGGGCAGGGGTGGGGGTCAGGGTGTGGGTAGGGAAATCCCTTGCCAGCGCGCACCGGTCGCACACACTCACCTGCCCCTCCCCCTCCCAGCCCGCCCGGCGAAGGCTCCGAGCTGTCGCGGGCCGCGCGCCCGCGCGCGCACAGTCAAGCGCGTGCGCGCGCACTGCCGGTCGCTTCCTCGCGCTCGCGCTCCGCGCGTTCAGTCCCAGCGCCGCTCATTCAAAGGCGGGCGCGCGCTCCTCCGCAGCCGCCGTGGCCTACGCGCAGCTGCCATAGCCACCGCCTCCTCTACTGGAAGCCCTCCCTCCGCCCCGCCCCTTTCACCTCCTCCTGGAAGGCGGTGCTCGCTTGTTTCCAGGTCTTCCCTTCCTTACCACGCCCCAGGGATTGTGTGACCCAATAGGGACGAGGCTGCTAGTTCGGGGCCGCGGCCGAGAACCAATGAACGCTGGAGGGCGGGGCGAGCAGCGGCTGTCTGGGATGGGGCGGGTGGGAGCCTTGATCGCTGTGGGTTGGGGTTGTGGAGACTACTGGCTGCGGGATCTGTTTAGTCGTGCAGCCTCTGGTGCCAAATCAGCTCCCAAGTCGGATCGCCCTACTCTCTCTGCAAAGTCTAGTTCCCCTCCTACCTCCCCGTGTTTTCTCTCTTTCACCCTCAGAACTCCCAAATAGGATCATGAAAAGCAGTGTTGCATAAACAGAGGGAGCTTTCATTGTTTTAGAATGATTTCGATCTGGTTAGGCTAGATTCCCGTACAAAATGCTAAATTTGCTTCAGCACTTAGCCGCCTCTGAATAATATTGGCCAGTTAAAAAGTGGGACTTGACGCGTCCATATTTTCACTTCGCACACAGCCAATCTCCCAAACTAAATTGTTATTTTTTTATGATTCTCTCTTTGTAGTCTGTTTAGTACCTTCCTGGGTGTTGCTATTAAAAGGCTAGAGTCTTTTGCCCTTGTGTTCGAAAGACCTTCAATAAAACTATCTGTTCCAAAGCTGCTAACCAACTGGGGAGTTGTGGGAACCTGGGAGTTTATATATGACCAAAGCTTGAAAGCGGTAAATTGTACCTAAACCAGCTTTTTGGTTTTCTGTCTCCTCATTAATGGCAATGGAGTACCTTTGTTCTTCCACCCTGATCTAGTACCTAACTACCACTTCAGACGCCCCTAAGGAGCCCTGGTGGTGTAGTGGTGGGGCTGTGGTCTGCAGTTCAAAACCAGCAACCCCTGCTCGGAAAACAGTTACAGTCTCAGAAACCCACGAGGGGGTCGCTATATGAGTTGGTATGGACACAATAGCGAGGAGTTGAGTGCACCCTCAACTCTGCCCACTCTGCAACTCCAGTCTGCATCGCATTCTTATTAATAATGTGAACTGATATTCCCCCAAATTTAAGAAACTAAGCTTCTATGACTCTTGTTCTGTTTTTGTACAACCTTGGATTCAATTGTTTAATCTCCCAAATCCCAGTCTCCCTATCCTGGCCATAATGGCCATAATAATCTTGCCTGTTTTACAGAATAGCTAATGTACATGGAGCTCTATGTACATTAATGTATAGAAAATATACATGTTCATTGTTCCTGCACTTGTTACATCTTCATCACCCAAATCCACTAAGTCCCTACACTTCCTTAAACACCCCACTGCCATTAGAAAACAAACTCACTGCCAATTCATAGCAACCCTATAGGACGGGGTAGAACTGCCCCTTTTGAGTTTCAGAGACTCAAACTGTTTAGGGGAGGAGAAAGCCCCCATCTTTCTCCCAAGAAGCGGCTGGTGGCTTTCAACTGGGGACCTTGTGGACCGCAGCCCAAATGCATAAGCATAGAGCCACCATCCCTTCTACTGCTTACCTTCTAGTAATCAGTTAGCCCCCCTCCTGGCAGAAACATGCTTTCAAAAATAGCTTTCCCTCTTAGCAGGCCTATAGCTTTACTTCAATTTATGATGTGCCTATATAATGTAACTTCATCTTTTACATTATTCCTCAGGCTTATTTCTTAGATGTGTCATTTCAAAACAAAATAACTAGTGAATGTATCTCAACACCTTAGCACAACAAACAAAAACAGCAAAGCCTGTCAAATATGGCATACTTAAGTTCTACTTTAAAAGTATCTACAAGGGTATTACTAAATCATCTTTATACTAATTATTGAGTAGTAACTATAATCACGATTGTCAAACCGTTACTGCCATCCAGCGATTCTGGCCCATAGAGGGGATCTGTATAGGACAGAGTAGAACTGCCCCCGAGGGCTCCCCAAGCTGTGTGTTTGCCTCTTCCTTCTCCCATGGAGCCTCTGGTGGTTTCAAACTGCAGATCTTACCGTTAGCAGCACAAGTCATTACCCACTATGCCACCAGCATTCCTTAATCAGTGACTGTGTGGCAAAAATTTAAGGCATTAGTGGTATTTTTAATTCCTGTCCTCTGCCCTGTGTGTGGGCTAGAGAGTGGGAGGTACCAAATGTCAAGGGCTGGGACATCATGGAGAAGCTTGGTATATGAGAGCTGTCTTTCCGGATTGGCCTCCTCTATTTCCAGATCATTCCACTTTAAGGCTGCTGGGCTTCTTTCCCCCCACCTCCAGCCTGATTTAGGAACAGCATCCGTTCCCAACACTACGTATTTATTCTAATGGTTTGTATAGGCTTTGTTGTCCTGGATCCTCCAGTTGGGTCTGAATACAGTCTGAACCAACCCTCTGGCCCACATCCTTACCCAAGGGGTAGGACAGACTTTGCACACACAGCACAGGGCTTCTAGGTCCCCCATCCCTATTCTCTGGCTTTTTACCTGGCTTTCCTTCAAGCACAGTTTTAGACCTGCTGCTCTGGCGTGCACTTTAACAGCTTTTTGTTAATGAGCAGCTGTTCATGGTTGCCTACAGCTCATACAGTCACATTCATTTCCTGATCAAGCAAAACAAAAGCCTTACAGCTCAGAATGTGACAGCTCCAGACAGACACATTAAAAAGTAAAGGACTAGCTGATGATAATTTTAATGAGTTACTTTATTGATCTTTCTGTTCTAGAATCTTACTTGCTTTCAAGCAATACACTTTAATATTCTGGAAATTTTTAGTAGTTGTTGTTTTTAACCCATAATCATCATTTAATAGGTAGGGTCAAAGAGAAACCAAAAAGATGGAAGCAGCTTTCATATTTCTTCTCCATTAAAATAGAATTAACTTTCCATGAAATATATAAATGATTTTTCCATCATAATAATTACTGAAACATCTCTCCAATTAGCAGTAATTTTTATTGCTAAAAAAACAGAGAGCCCCACATTAAAAAAAAATCACTTTAGAGTGAATCAAGTCTCTTCAGAAGAGACCTGAGTAGGGACTGGAGAAAAGAATAGTCCATGTACTTTCACTTGTGGATACACACTGGCCTGCTAACGGCAAGGTCAGCAGTTAGAAACCACCAGCAGCTCTGTGGGAGGAAGATGGGTTTTCTACTCCTGTAAAGAGTTAAAGTCTGGGAACACCCACAGTGGGGGTTCTGCCCTGTCCCATAGGGTCACTGTGAGTGGGAATCGACTTGGTGGCAATGAGTTTTGGGTTTTGGTCTTTCACTTGAAATATTTCCCCATGAGAAGATATGGTGAAGTCTTCGCTTCTCTGTCTAGGAGGGAGGGTCGGTCAGCAATATAATAACGCGACTAATATATATGTTGTCATTAGGCCTGTAACCATAGTCTGCTACATTGTGGGTTAAGTGGACTTGCTGAAAGTGTGGAGGACTTGAAGCACTGGTTCATGAAGATCAAGGATTACAGCCTTCAGGATGTATGACAATTCAATGTAAAGAAAACCACAATCCTCACAACTGGATCAATAGGTAAAATCATGATAAATGGAGAAAATATTCACGTTGTCAAGGATTTCTTCATGGTTGGATCCATAATCCGTGCTTCTGGAAGGAGCACCCAAGAGATCAAAGGACACATTGGAGTGGGTACATCTGTTGCAGAAGACCTCTTTAAAGTGTAGGAAGCAAGGATGATCCATTAAGGACTAAGGCACACCTGACTCAAGCCATAGTATTTTCAATCACCTCATACACATTTGAACGTTGGACATGAATAACGAGGACTGAAGAAGAATGACTCTATTTAAATCATGGTGCTGGCGAAAAATACTGAGAGTACCATGGGCTTCCAAAAGAACAAACAAATCTGACTTTGAAGAAGTACAGTCAAAATGTCCCTTAGAAGCAAGGTTGGGGAGATGTCATCTCTCCTACTTTGCACATGTTGTCAGGAGAGATCAGTCCCTGGAGAAGGACATCATGCTTGGTAAAATAGAGAGGCAATGAAAAAGGGGAAGGCTCTCAGCAAGATGGATTGACACAGTAGCTGCAACAATGGGCTAACACAGAAGAACAATTCTGAGGATGCAGCAGGACCAGGCAGCATTTTGTTCTGTTGTTCCTGGGGTTGCTATGAATTGGAACTGACTAGAAGGCACTGAACAAAAGCAACAATACTAACAGCCTTACTCGGAGATGATCTGGGAATGGAAATCCATTTATTATTTCAAAGAGAAATGTGTTGAGCCTCATGCAACTAACATTAAAAATATAAAAAACTAAGTTGTTGCCTGATCTCTCTCACCAATGGGTTGACAAGTGAAAAATAAATAACACTGAACCCAAGAGATCCAAAGTGGCTTTGACGTTAAATCGGTTGTAGCTTCAGTTGTCTCGCCAGCAAAATCTGGTTAATAACGCCTGCCTGGTGAGTGATTCTACAAATTAAATGCCAGGTGCATGTGCAGATGTGTTGAAGACACTCAAGAAATAAAATCAATGTAAGTGTTTAGGCAGATGGGTTTGTCAGCTTCAAGTCCAGCCAGAATCTTCTTTTTGCTCACAACAGGGGATCATGCTTCAAAGGAAAACCAAGGTGGAATTTCTGCCATGTGCAACCAGAAGTCATCGTGTTTGCTAGGAACTCATTTAAAAAAGGAAAAGGGTGGGGAAGCACGGAGCTGCAAAGCTGGAGTCTTGTCACCTCCTCTCCTTTGCCGCTTTGCTTTAGAGCGAGGCTAAAGAACTAAGAACTGAGGCACCAACAAACCTCCCACCACTTTTTTCCCCCTGCTATTGGAATGTTTTTCTAATAATAATATCTGTTACCAAATCCTATTTTTTCCTTCAGTGTGCATTATTTCAGTACATCTAGGTTATCATGATGATCTCCTAACCAGCCTTTTGTTTATTTTTTCAATCCTTTCAGCACTTCACAGTCTGATTAATATGCATATTCTCAAGAGATAGCCTTCTTCATGGTAATTGCCCTATGCAAAATAGAGATTCCCTATTAATCCATTCCAATGAGCACAGGAGGCCCAATGGTTAAGCGCTTTGCTGGAAACAGCCTGTCCCTCTGCTCTATGGGAGAAAGAGCAGCCATCTGCTTCCATAAAGATTGCAAGTCTGGAAATGCTGTGGGGCAATTCTGTTCTGTCTTATAGGATGGCTTTGAGTCCAAATCAGTGTTACAATGCTTTGCTTGGTTTTGTTGAGAATGTTCAAATCCACTTAAGAGTATAACAAAGATGCATGTAAACAATGAGCTCAAAAGAACCCCTCAATTTCCATGACCCTGAGATCAGAAGAACTATATGGTACCCAGATACCACTGCCAGCCACCCTGAAAGGGGTCACATTAGAAGGACCTGGATAGAGTAGGGGAGAATGTGGAACAAAGTTCAAAATTATAAAAAGGCCAGGAGCCCTACCCATATAGAAACTTGTGGATCCCCTGAGACTTTGGCCCTTCATCACCCATCCTGGTACTAAACGCACCTCTTGACTCAGCTGTCAGTCAAACCATAGGTCTGTAAGGAGAGCACTAACACCAGGGAGATAAGCACTCGTTAGAATAATCAAACCATTGGAGATCAGAAGGGCCATGGATGCACAGGGACCAAGTTCAGAATCCAGGAAGGGATATGTAAGAAGGGCAAATGGTAAACACAGGGAGGAGGCCCGCTGAGTGTGGTTACCTTGTGAGGAATGGCATGAAGTGAGATGTCTATGGGGTTTTTTTTCCGGTTTTTTTTTCTCTTTTTTTTGTGAGTGAGGCAGTGAGTGAGTGAGACAGTGAGTGAATCAGTGAGTGAGTGAGGCAGTGAGTGTGTGAGACAGTGAGTGAGTCAGTGAGCAAGGGAAGCAGTGAGTGAGAGTGAGACAGTGAGGGAGTGAGACAGTGAGAGAGTGAGAAAGTGAGTGAATGAGACAGTGAGGGAGTGAGACAGAGTGAATCAGTGAGTGAGAGTGAGGAAGTGAGTGTGTGAGTCAATGAGTGAGTGAGAGAGTGAGTGAATGTACCAGTGAGTGAGAGTGAGGCAGTGAGAGAGTGAGTGAGTCAGTGAGCAAGGGAAGCAGTGAGTGAGAGAGACAGTGAGTGAGTGAGGCAGTGAGAGTGTGAAGCAGTGAGGGAGTGAGACTATAGAGAGTGAATCAGTGAGTGTGTGAGTCAATGAGTGAGTGAGTGAGTAAGTGAGCCAGTGAGTGTGTGAGGCAGTGAGCTGGTGAAGCAGTGACTGAGAGTGAGACAGTGAGTGAGTGAGACAGTGAGGGTGTGAGACAGTGAGGGAGTGAGATAGTGAGTGAATCAGTGAGTGAGGCAGTGAGTGAGAGTGGTCTATGACTTTTTTAAGGGAAAACTCCTTTCTCTGTAAATTTCCACTCAAATCACAACAAAAAGTTTTTTAAAATCATTAAATTACAAACAGTATATTCAGGTAGCTTAAAGATAAAAAAGGAGGATATAGATCTTGAGTGTTACTTTTTAAATTCTTAATTTTGAGTGCTATTTCTAGATTCCCCTCTGACCACCTCTGGCCTTTTAGATTATTAGACATGCATCTGAAATCCTGGATGGGTAATCTACAGAGACAGGAACTGGACTAATGATTTCTCGGGGGTAGGGCAGGGAGGTTGCAGGGGAATTAGGGAGCTAATAACAAGGAGTTTAAGAAAGGAGAAAATGTTCTAAAATGGATTGTGATAACAATTGTATGACTCTTCTTGATGTGATTGAACTATTGAATTATATGGTATTTTGATTATGTTGTAATGAAATGATTTGTTTTTTAAAAATAGAAACAACAAAAATAAAGAATTGGACATATTAACACTTATGATAAAGATGATTATTTGTCAATATGCACTATGCATTTCACACAGTGAGAATTCCTCACCTTTTCACCATAGGATATATTTCTTGCTATAGTTCTTGTGTGAAATAAACTCCTTTTAACGTAAGAATTAAATCTATATTTTAATCACTAGAAATTTTCAGTATAAAAACTTAAAATGTTTTCTCTCATCCTGGGAAGAAGTTATGGGTATAAAGAATCATCTGCCTTAAATGTAGGAATTACTTGCTCTACAGGGAAGAAAAAGAAAAATACTCTTAGCATACAGCAGCATACAACACTCATAAGTATCCTGCCCCAAAAGAATTATGTTTCTTACTCATAGGCACTGAGAATATTACTACAACAACCATAACTACTTGGTCTATAACTAGTGGTGACTTTGACACACTGTCATTTGAAATGTTAAGACTATACGAATACAGTGCAGTTTCTATATTACTTGACAGTGCTTTTTTGTTATCTCAAAACTCTGTTGGAGGGACAGTTTCATGATTCTGCCTAGTCACTTGTTTATTTAACCGAGTGTTTCCCAAAGTGGGGGTACCATGTCTATGGGGTGGTGGGGAGGAGTCAGCTGCAAAAACAGATAACTACACTTTCTGCTGGATTATGCGCTGTCATACAGAAGTATTTAGTTGTCAGGTGGGCACTGAGTAATTTTTTTTTTTTACTGAAAAGGGAGCAGTTTGGAAACTTATGATTTAAATAGTTTATCCAGCACTTACTATGGCACAGAGTGTGTTAAACATGTTAGAGACACAGAAATGCACATAGCCCTTAATCTAAAGGAACTTTTCTACTAAAGTTAGCATGTCACATGTAAGCAGCATTCCTGGAAGAACAATCTTGTTTTCAAGAGGAATTTTCTAATTTAGGGCTTATCTCATCGTTATAACTATACTACACCTACTCCTCACTTATCAGCTTGTGTAGGTTCCAAAGACCAGGCCATTATGGTGAAAATCAATGTTACGGGAAAATGGAGTGTGGCCACATCAGCTCACTAAATGGAGGATGATTACATCATTACATAACTATCAAACTACTGAGATCATTGCCCAGCCAAGTTGGCACATTATTTTGACCATCTTCTGGGTATCCATTACTACAAACCATAAGTTTTAACAAACAAAATAAGAGGATAGGGGTTTGGGGTTCTTTTTTTGCTATTGTTGTAAATGTGAAATGTTAGATAATGAGATAGTCAATAAATGAAAAGTAGGTGTATTGAATTAAAACACAAAGCCAAACCCAAAATGATTCTGACTTACTGTGATCCTGTATAGGGACTATTCCATAGGGTTTCCAAAGCTGTAAATCTTTGTGGAAGTAGATTTGCCACATCAGTTGATGGGTTCAAACTGCTGACCTTATGGTTATCAACTGAGTGCTTCCCTACTGGACCCTGAGGGCTTCTTGTACTGGATTAGGACCAAAAATTAAAATGATAAGAAGTTTGTGACTGGTCAGACTACCCACAAATATTCAGGTACCTATTATGATCCCTAAAAAGCAGGCCTCTTCCATTTTGGTCTTTCAGGGGATCTAATTGGTCTCTGGGGAGGGGAAGTTAAGGAAATAAATCATTTCCACCCACCCCCTCTTTTTGGAGAACGGCCACCCCTTGCCAGTTGACACAATGGAGAACGACCATTTATGAGCATGGAGGATGGGTGACCCTCCAACTGTTGCAGGCGGATTTCCCACCTCAAATGTCTACTGAGTTCTGATCAAGATTTAAGCATTTGTGCTTTGGAGAGGTTGATACTTTCTTGTTCCTTTCACAATTTGCCACGTATCGTAGCTAATGCATCCAGGATGTGTATTTGTTAAGATCACTGTCATCTCCAAATTACAGTGAAATTCAAAAGAGCAAATAGCTCAAACAAGTTGTAGGCTCATTGATCTGGCATTCAAGAAGTGCTCAGCAGTCATTTAAGCGGTGGTTTTATTCACGGCGGCAGGAACCCAGACACCTTTCAACATAGCACTTTTTCAAAACTGGTCCCTGGCCTTTCCTCACATCAGACCTGGTGCTGTGTTAATATCAAACGGCCTCTTGATTAGCCCACACTCCATGCTTCATTCATCCACCAAATCATGGATAAGCATATACTGGTGCCCGACACTGGTTCTATGATGCGGGAAATGCTGAGCTAGGGACAGCCCCTGCCATCAAGGAGTTTGCTATCAAGTGGTCTTTCAGCCGTTGCTTTTGTGATTACACCTTCTCTTTGCTATTACACCCTTCTCTGGCTAGCCTCATACTTTGTCCTTCAACACTCTTCTAATTACTGCCCCTCATCTATCTTCATCCACACAGAATACTTCCTCCACCTCTTCTGTGCTTCTCTGGCACCTCCCATCTTTCACACACATCACAAACTTTTGAAAGTAACCATTTTCACTACTATTTCCCAAATTAGACTGTAAACTCTTGGAGGATAGTTACAGCATCTTATGCCATAAGGTGGCTCACTCTCCAGATCAGTGGTTCTCAACCTGTGGGTTGTGACCCCTTTGGGGTTCAAATAACATTTTATAGGGGTCACCAGATTCACAACAGTAGCAAAATTACAGTTATGAAGTAGCAATGAAAATAATTTTATGGTTGGGGGGTCACCACAACATGAGGAACTGTATTAAAGGGTAATGGCAGTAGGAAGGTTCAGAACCACTGCTCTAGATGAAGGATGCCTGAAACTTAGTAAATGCTAAAAAAAAATTTGCTCATCTGAATCACATGCCCATTACAAATATATTTTAATGGTATTTATACATTTTTATAATGCTTTGCTACCTAGTGAATTTTAATAATATTTCTGCTAAACAAATACAGCAAATGTCCTGGGGTGGATATATGAGGAAATGCTGTACAAGAGACAAAGGTGAGGGCTTTGCTGAATTTCTCAGTTGTTCCAAAATCTTGCTGAGTGGCTCTTGCTGGAAGGCAATTTTTGTGAATATCAAGTTGACCTGCTCTGGACATGGATACAAGATCTTTCTTAGGAGCTCTACCAATTTAAGTAATCATATTAGAATTTTATTAAGGAAATGTACAATTTTCTATTTTTAACCTTTTGATAGCCAATTGTATGAAGTTATTAGTTTAACTTTCAACAATTCATACACAGTTTGTTTCTTCCCCCTGAGATTTTGGCTACTTTAGCTACATTAATCAGTGCCTCTTTTTTTGAGGGGGGTGGTTCTTATTTTATCCTCTTGAAGTAAGAATCTGGTCTTGGTGTGCTATAAGGTGAAGGGAGGTTATGCCCTTAGTAGTGGCAGTTTGAAGTGGGAAGGAAGGATAAGCTGAAGAGTTTGGGTTTGTTCCAGTAGTCAGCCCCAGGAATGCCAATGCAGTTCTTCTAAGACTGGCTAGGGTTTGGCTATCCCAGAAACAGTGATGAATCCAGAATTCCTAGACTTACTGTAGATCTGATAAACAGCAACTGAGTTTGAGAAAAGTCTAAGTAATCTCTTATCTCCAAGATCCAGGGGAATAAGAATAGCTTATAATCTATTATCGAGTCAATTCCAATTCATGGCAACCCTGTGGGACAGTGTAGAACTGCCTCCTCAAGCAGAACGTGGCACATTTTTCTCCCATGGAGCTGTTGGTGGGTTCAAACCACTGACCTTTTGGTTATAAGCTGAGTGCCTAACCATTGTGCCATCAGGGCTCCTTTTAAACCAACTTAAAAAACTAGTCCACTGCCATCGAGTTAATTCCCACTCGTATCAAGCCTGTAGGGCAGAGGAGAACTGTTCTTTACAGCTTCAGAGGCTGTAAATCTTTACCAGAGCTAAAAGCCTCATCTTTCTCTCAAGGAATCTGGTGGGTTCTAACTGCTGACCTTGTGGTTGGCACCTCAACAAATAACTCACCACACAACCAGCATGCCTTTAGACTAACTTCAAATGAACCCCAAACCAAATCCACTCCAATCAAGTCGATTCTAACTCATGGTCACCTTATGAAGGACTTCCCAGGCCATAATCCTTGCAAGAACAGAACACCTCAGCTTTGTCCCTCATAGCA
>NW_022103896.1:29693535-29697750 GCF_000313985.2 Echinops telfairi
GGTCCTCAACAAATCATCACAGGTCTGGTAGGTGCAATTATACAGCAATAATAAGTAAAGATTATAGTAAAGTCATAGAGAGCATGAGAGATAGAAGAGTCAAATAATGGAGTAAGATACAATTCATGGTAGCATGCTCACCTCAGCCCCGCTTGGTGGTCCTCGTGGGGGGAGCCCAGCTGCGAGAGCAGGAGAGAGCCCCCACTTTATTGCTAACCAAGAGTTATATCTCATTAGGGGGGCATGAGTACAGGTAACCACGCATCACAGGAAGGGGCAGTACAATAGGCATACACATCGTAGCAATAGGATGTATGATAGGCATAAGCGTGACAGGAAGGGGATGAGCTAGGGGTGTGCCCCTAAGAGTGGGGAGTTCTAGGGGTATACATGTGACAAGATGGGTGGATCCTAGATTCATGATGGCAGCCTAACTTTGGTCATCCTAGGGCAGGTTTGACCTCTTGGGCTTCTCCTACAAGGAAACAGACAACTACTATCCTTATCAGAAGGGAGTGGGCCCTATTTGTTGTGGGATAAACAGTGGTGTTTGCTTGGTCTAGATGGCTGATAACGCTTAAGGAGAATAACCCTGACCTACTTCTGATGACCTCCAAGTGTATAGTTATTCACAAGCATCTAAGTTTGGCATATATTTGGGGGAGACAACTTGGGAGAAATCCTTCTGTTTCCTACAAGTTCAGAAGGCAAAGTTATAAAAAATCTTAGCATTTGAACTTATTAATGTTTAATGAAACATGATTAATAAAATAATCTTATATTTTAATTAAAGTAAGACAGAATATTTAGTAGCAAAGTAATTTATCTTGAAAAAAAGCAACTATATAATTTTCAAAAAATTTGAGAACAGAATTTTCTGAATTTGGTAAAATATCAACATTGTCAGGAGCAAACAGGATAAAAGACAGTGAAGGTAATTAGAAAACAAGGCATTTAATGAGGAAACAAACAAATTTTATATATATATATATATATATATAAAAAGTTGGCTCCCAGAGCAACAAAATAAGCAAGGATGAAATCAGCTATAGGGATTTCAGAAACAACAGTCAGAAGCATTAAAATATCAAGTCTCATGTGTTTCTGAGAAGAAAAACAACTCAGCTAAAATTGACATGGAATATGATATTGTGCTGGTCATCTATTTATTATCTTTCGACTCCAAACGCTTCTATATTCAATCAGGAGAGGCCAGAGCTGGCCACCTGAGTCTAATTTGTCTCTGCCATTAGGAGGGAAATAAGGACTCACTCCTTCCTGTTTCATTGTTGTTTCTGAAACTCCAGCAGTTGGTTTTAGGTTCAAGTTTATTTTGCCACTCTCAGAACCAACTTGATCATGTTCCCTAACTCTGTCCTTTTTGTTTGAAATGTAAAATCTAGTCTCAACTTCGATCATTTAATTTTCCCCAATGAAAGTCTTTCTTAGTCTGTCAGTGTTTCTTCAGTGATGCTCTCATCGCCTTGCTCTGTCACACGACCTCCCTTGCTCACACATTCATTGAACCAACGGCAAACTGATTAATATCTTCCAATCAAATTCTTCACAATTTGCCGATAAAAATCCTATGCAACATTTCCCTCTAAGTCAGGGCAAAGGACTTACCTGCTTTTTAAAATTGAGACTCAAACCATATTTCTAACACTTGTATGTATTTTTACATTTTTAAACTATATTTTTAGTACTCTATGTAAGACACATGAAGTCATATTCCAAGTTCTCAGAATGTAGTGGGGGAAGGTAGATGTGCATAAATATGTTTAGAACAAGTGCACTATAGAAATGGCTGTGATAATGGTATAAACAAGTGAAAGTGGAGACCAGGGAGAGGAGAATTGAATGTTGGGTGGGAAGCACGAAAAGTGGAGGTCATATAGGAGCAGGTATTGGGAGGTGCACTTGTTGAATTGAAAAGATCATTCAGATGAAGAGGGTATGGGAATGGAAAGATTCTTTTCAGAGAATGATTTTTTTGGTAAGTCTGTAGTCGATAAGGCTGGTTTTAGGGCCTTTTGTGTTGATTGTACTTCATATGTTAGGGAACCTTAAGATTTGAAATGACTGTATTACTTGGTGACCAAGTGTTTTAGGAATCTAAATTTGGCCGCAGTCTGTAGGGTGGGCTGAAGGGTTTCCGAAACAGGGAATTCAGGAGCTATTGTCCAAGGTCAAGTCAGAGGTCGATTTAGATAGAGCCATTAGACTTTAATGGAGGGACAGATATGAGACATTGTTGTTGGATCTAGACGGCCTGGCGCACATGAAGGGATGGGGAGCATGAAGGAAAGGGAGAAGCAGGTCTCAATCTGAGTGAGGACACAGCAATGGCATTAACTGAGATGAGAAAGCAGCAGAGGAAGATACACTTTGGGAAGGGCAGGTTGAAGAATTCTGTGCCGAACAGGGATCGTTGGTGGTGCCTATTTTCTGCGCTTTTCATTGTTCCTCTCACACCCCTGTTGTGAATGTCATTTCTCTTGCTCTCCAAATCTTTTTTTTTTTTTTAAACATTTTATTGGGGGCTCATACAACTGTTATCCCAATCCATACACACATCAATTGTGTAAAGCGCATTTGTATATCGTTTCTCAAAACATTTTCTCTCCACTTAAACCCCCGACATTAGGTCCTCATTTTTCCCCTCCCTCCCCGCTCCCCCCTCCCTCATGAGCCCTTGATAGTGTATAAATGGGTATTTTGTCATATCCTGCCCTGTCCGATGTCTCCCTTCACTCACTTTTCGGTGTCTGTCCCCCAGGGAGGAGGTCACACACAGTTCCATGTAATCGGTTCCCTCTTTCCTACCCATTCTCCCTTTATCCTCCCTGTTTTGCCACTCACACCACTGGTCCTGTAGGGCTCATCCATCCTGGATTCCCTGTATTTTCAGTTCCTATCTGTACCAGTGTACCTCCTCTGGTCTACCCAGACTTGCAAGATCGAATTCGAGTCATGGTAGTGCTCTCCAAATCTTACTCATTCTGTATTTCTCTGAAATTGAAAGTGAAGCTGCTCAGGTGACATTGAGAGTCTTCTGTCATCATTCCAGTCCACAGGGACCTCCCCTCCTCTTTATTTCCCTGATAATTCATGACTTCTGTCTTTCTGCTACTTCAGGTGTCACCATCTTGATTTCCTTCTGGGAGATTACACTTCACCTCAAGTTGACCTAAACCAGGACAATTCCAGTGCTTTGGAATTTTTGCTGAGTCGATTGAGAAAGAGGTCTGCTCTTTCTGCCTTAGCAGCATGGCTGGTAGAATATAAACTTGAAGGTGCTGGCAGCTGCCTTTGCCTTGGCTAGTGAAGATGGTGGGGGTGGAGAGTCTGTCGGGAACCAAGAGAGATATATAGGTTCTGGGAGATTTCAGTTGAGCTCTTGGATCTAGCTGTGGTAGAAGCCAGACTACTTGATGACTTTTCAGTCAAGTGAGTTCATTCTTATTGCCTAAAGCAATATGTGATGAGCTTCTGTCTCAAGCAACTCTAAGAGTCCCAATATTTCCAGTGTGGCTCATCCTGCACATTCTTACATACCACTGCACAGGACCAGTGCCACTTCTTGCAGAGTGCTCTTGCTCACCAATAACACCATGACTTTCCCAATGCCTGAAAGTGTGTTTTAGGAGCCAAGTAGTGTCTTACACATGTGGTGAACAAAGTCTGTATTGAGTAAACATTACAGGTATCTCAATATGAAGAGAGAAATATTATTTTAAAAGAAGAACTACTTACATTCAGATTCAAAACTGAGGCCATATTTCCAAGAGTAGCAGTCTACCTGTGAGAGTGCTAATTACTATAGCCAGATGGGCAGCAGTACCCAGAGATGCTGCTTTGCTGCTGCTGCTACTGCTGCTACCGCTGCCTCCGCCACTGCTGCTGCCCCCACTGCTGCTTGACAGAGACTGCACTGGTAGGCTGAATGTCCTGGATTCTGCCCGTGCAACATCATCCAGGATAAATTCAATCTTATAATTTTTTCCTGGGGGAAAGAAAAATCCAATTGGGTTTTCATTAACTTAAAAATAATTGCATTTGTAATATCAATGGACTGGACTCAGTCATCAAAAGGCAGAGGCTAACAGACTGGCTGAGAAAACACAACCCCTCAATCTACTGCCTACAGGAGACACATCTAAAGATTACAGACAAAAATAGGCTGAGAATCAAAGGCTGGAGAAAAACATACCA
>NW_022103896.1:29698113-29699765 GCF_000313985.2 Echinops telfairi
GTAATTTACCTGATATTTTGTTGGTAATCCCTTGATAAACTTGTCTCTTTCATCTATTGATATGGGTCTGTTGAAATTCTTGACGCCCATAGGGGGTAGTCTAAGGAAGGATTGTTTTTCCAAGAATTTTTCCATGTCTTCCAAGTTTTTTAATTCTTTGGAATACAGTCCTTCATAGTACTGTGTAATTATCCTTATGATTTCACTGGGGTCTCTTGTAATGTCCCCTCTTTTATCCCCCATCCTTGCTATCAAAAGTTGTTTCTTCCTTTCTTTGGTTATGTTAGCCAGAGGTCTATCGATTCTGTTTATCCTTTCAAAGAACCAACTTTTAATAGCATAAATTTTTTTCCATAGTTTTCTTAGTTTCTCTCTCCTGAATCCCAGCCCTGATTTTTATTATTTCTTTTCTTTTGCTATTAGTTGTATTGTCTTGTTGACTCTTCTCTAGTTGCTGTAAATTTTGTGCCAGCATATGAATCATAAGTCTCTTCCTTTTTTATGTGTGCATGCATTGCTATGAAACTTCCTCTGATGACTGCCTTTGCTGTGCCCCATATGTTTTGGTATGTTGTGTTCTCATTCTCATCATTGGTTTCTAGAAATTCCCTAATTTCATCTCTAATCTGGGACAGTGCACACTCCTTTTACAATAGAGAGTTATTCATCCTCCAATTGTTTACCCTTGTTTTCTTCATCTTCCTTTTGCTGATTTCCAGCCTTCTGGCACAGTGGTTATAGAGAGAGGTCTGTGTGATATCAATGTGCTTAAATTTATGCAGATCTGACTTATGCCACAGCATGTGGTCTGTCTTCGAATATGTGCCATGTAGGCTTGAAAAGAATGTGAATTTTTTTGTATTTAGGTGGAGAGCTCTGTAGATATTTATCAGCTCAAATCATCTAATTGCAGTGTTGAGATCTTTAGCTTCCTTGTTGAGTTTCTGTCCCAGCGATAGATCTTTCTTGGAGAGCAGTTTATTGAAGTCACCTACTATAATTGTTGATGTTGTGATTTCTTATTTCATCTTTTGGAATGTTTAATTGACATTTCACTGAACGCTTGTTCGGCGAGTAAATGTTTAGAGTGCTTAGTGGTTCTTGATCTATGGTTGCCTTGAGTCCTATATGGTGTCCCTCCTTATCTCTTTTTATGGTTTGCACTTTGAGATCAATTTTATCAGAGATTAAGATCGCAACTCCTGCTTTTTTAAAATTGCTATTTGCTTGGAATGTTTTTCTTCAGCCTTTGATTCTCAGCCTACTTTTCTCTGTAATCTTGAGGTGTGTCTCCTGCAGGCAGCACATCAAGGGGTTGTGTTTTCTAAGCAAATCTGTTCATCTTTGTCTCTTTAGGCCTGAGTTAATTCTATTGATATTCAAGGTTATTACATCTATCTGTGGACTCTGTGATGTAATTTTTTTCCTCTTGTGTTGGGTATTTTCCTATCTCCATTTCTTTTCCGTGGGTTGTGCATATGTTGTGTTTGTGATTCATTCTTGCCTTCTTTCCATCATTGAGCCAGTGTTATCTTGGGGACTCTTCTCTTTGATGGTCTCTGGATGGAGTTGTTCTGGGTGGTGGTCTCTTGTACGTGTTTGGTGAATGTTGCACTCTCTTTTTTTTTAATCATTTTATTAGAGGCTCATAC
>NW_022103896.1:29701258-29713064 GCF_000313985.2 Echinops telfairi
GGAGATAATAACATGCACAAAAAGGAGACAGAGCAAAACCAAGCAACAATGTACAACAAAACAGCAACAACAAACCATAGACAAAGAACAAATTAAAACACAACAAGAAAGAAAAGCTTGTAGTTAGTTCAAGGATCGTTGGCCTTTAGGAGTGTTTTCTAGTGCAGTCTGTTGGGGCCCTGGCCACGCCCTGCCCCCACAGTCTGCCTGCAGCATTCCCTGGGGACTTTGCTGCTCCAGGTGAATGTTGTTCTTCTGCCCATCCTGGGTCAGCGAGGACCTTTTGTAGTGCTGTGTTCCTTTTAGTGTATTCTTTGAGATTTTCTTTGTCCAGGAAGACCCTCACTTCTCTATTAACTTTGATCGATAATTTGGCTGGGTAGAGTATTCTTGGGTTTATGTTATTTTCCTGAAATTTTCAGAATATGTTGCTCCTTTCTCTCCTCTTCTTCATAGTGTCTGCTGATGGGTCTGAGCATATTCTTGTCTGCTTGCCTTTAACTGCTCTCATAATTTTCTCCTTTTCCTCATAGTTGGATAGTTTAACAATTATATGTCTTGGTGACTTCTTGGGATTCAATCTAACTGCCATTCTTTCAGCCTCCTGGATGGTTGCCTGGTTTTCATTCATTAAGCTATGTAAGTTTTCTCTAAAAATTCCATCACTATTTTGGACATTGATTTCCTTGATGTGCATTCATCTAGTAATCCAATTATTCTGATGTTGTTCCTTCTAATAACATCAGACCTATCTCGGAGGTTTATTTCAGCTTCTCTGATGGACTTGTTAGACTTTTTCTCACGTTTATTAATTTCTGCTTGTTAGTTCTCTAGGTCACTGATGCGGTTCTCTGCCTCCTCCATTTGCTGGGCAAAGTCCATGTGCTTGCTATTAGTTTTTGTTATCTTGCCTCTTAGCTTTTATATTTCCCTTAGGTGCATGGCCTTTATTTCCTCTATCATTTCATCCTTTTCCTGTAAAGCTTCCCTCTGTCCTGTATGGCTCCAAGCAGCATTCTGAAGGTTTCTTTCTGTGGGAGGTCAACCTCTGCCCTTTCTATGACTGCCATTAGGTCCAGGTGGTCCTCTGGCATTGGATTGTGTTTCTCTTTTTTTGTTGAAGCTGTGGAAGCAGCTTGTTGCTTTTTGGTCGATTTATTGGAACTAGGTCCCATTTTCCCAGGTGTCTCAGAGCCCTGGGCTCTCTCTTTGGGAGGTCAGTTTTGGCGTTTCTGCAGGCTGCCTATAGCCAACTGCCTTGAGGGGTTGTGTTTCACCTTTGTCTTGATGAGGTTTCCCTCTATCTTTGACCTATGCTTTGTGCTCCAACCACCCTCAGGTCTCCTTAGGGACTGTTTGTAAATGTATACATTGCTATCTGATGCAAAGTGTTGGCCCAAGTACAGGGGAGCGTATTTCGGGGATGGTTTGGGGATTGGGTGTTCTTTCTTGGCTAGGGGAACTTCCCACAGGTAGGCGGGTGGGATAGAGGATACTCTACTTCTGTTAAAAGGGATATCCACTGCCTGTACCATAGATGGGGTGGGGGTAAGACTGAGTCGGGAGAAGGTAGAATGCAGTAGGCAAGCCCCAAAGGTTTGCGTCCCTGTGCTGGCACTGCAGAAGCTTTTGCCAGACTTGTGTCAATGCCTGGCAGGCCTGGAGCGTAGGCAGGATGGGAACCTCTGTGTAGGTGGGGGGAGGGGAGGGAGCTGGCTGGCAGGTCTGTGGGGAGTGCGGAGATGGGGTGGGGATCTCTGGGCAGAGACCTCTGGGTGTGTGGGTGGGTCTGGCTGGCAGGTCTGTGCGAAGCGCTGAGGCATGGCAGAAACCTCTGCCGTATGCATGGCTTCCCTGTGGCATGGGGGTGCGAGTCTCTTGGGGGGATGGACTGGCTGGCAGGTCTATGAGGAGCACCCAGATGGGCAGACACCTCTGGGAGGGGGGATGCTGGCTGGCAGATTGCAGGGTATAAGCCTCCGTGGTGCGCCTGGCTGGCCTGTGGCACCAGTCGAGGCAGAGCGGGTGGCCTGAGCACCACGAAAGAGGCTGCCAGTGGGCCTGCTACCTGGGAGTCCACTGAGAGTGCAGGTGATGGGGTTGAAGTCAGCTTCTGGTTCAGAGAAGTGCTCTGAGTTGTCTTGGGAATCGACAGACAGACTTTAGACCCCTACTTGGCCCCCAGATCTCTCCACTCACCAATCTCCATGGAGCTGCAGGCATGAGCTACCTATCTGGTCGCCATCTTGGCCAAGCCTCTCTGTTGTTGTGTTTTCTGTGTCTTTTTTGTGCTCATTATTGTCACTGCATGTTTATCTAGATAAGATAGGCAGGATAAACAATCTGGAGGCAAAAACAATGTGACTGACTGTTCTGGGGGGGCATGGGAGAAGGGGAGGTGGGGGAAAGGAAGGCGGTAGAGGCAACAAACCCATGGATAAAGGAACAATAGGTGATCTAAAATTGAAGGCAAGGAGGGCATAGGAAGCCTGGGGGTGCTTGATCAAGGGCAGTGTAGCCGAGAGGAATTACTGAAACCTGAATGAAGGCCACACATGATAGTGGGACAAAAGGAAAGTAAAAGGAAATAGAGGAATGAACTACGAGGTAAAGGACATTTATAGAATCTAAATACAGGCATGTACATATGTAAATACATTTATATATAATGATAGGGAAACAGATCTAGGTACATATATTTATTTGTGAAGTAGTAAGCCAGCAGACAGACATTGGACCTCCACTCATATAATCCCACAATGCAAGAACACTCTTTTCTAATAACCCAGAATTCTGTGATGCCCACCTTCCCTGAAACAATCACTGAAGACAAAATGGGTGCATAAGCAAATGTGGTGAAGAAAGCTGATGCTGCCCGGCTATCAAAAGATATAGCATCTAGAGTCTTCAAGGCTTGAAGATAAACAAGTGACCATCTAGCTGAGAAGCAACAAAGCCCACATGGAAGAAGCACACCAGCCTGTGTGATCACGAGGTGTTGATGGGATCAGGTATCAGGCATCAGAGAACAAAAAATCTTATCATTGTGAATGACGGGGAGTGCGGAGTGGGGACCCAAATCCCATCTATAGGCAACTGGATATCCCCTTATAGAAGTGTCGCGGGGAGGAGTTCAGCCAGTCAGGGTGAAACACACAACTTTTCTCTAGTTCTTTAATGTTTCCTCCCCCCAACTATCATGATCCCAATTCATAATTTAAAAGAAACAAAAAGAGAAAGGGATGACTCAGAACTCTAATATAAGGCATACCTAAATACACTATCAAACATAAGGAAAACTGCACGACTGCACCTCCTAGAAAGTAAGCATTCCTGTGCCTCAAAAGAGGAGAGAGAAAACCAAAAGAAAGGAGGGGAAACGATGGCAATGACATAGAGGATAAGGACCTACGGACATCTCTAAAATGTAGAAAAAATGGTAACACCTCAACATCAGAAAGACAAACAACCCAATAAAAAATGAGTAGAGGACATGAACAGACATGCAAGTGACCAGCAGATACATGAAGAAATATTCGTGAACGTTAGCTATTCTCCAAACTCCAAACCAAACCCACTACCACTGAGTTGATTCTGAGTCCTAGTGACCTGATGTAGGGTTTCAGAGGCTATACTTCTTTACAGGAGCAAACAGCCTTCTTTTTCTCCAGAAGACCAGCTGAAAAGTTCAAACTACTGACCTTGTAGTTAGCAACTCTCTGCATAACTCACCATGCCACCAGGGCTCCACTGCTCATAAGAGATGCAAATCAAAGCAACAGTGTAATAGAACTTCACCTCAGCATTATTAGCAAAGTTCAAAAACACAGAAAACAACAAATGTTAAAGTTTGTTAACATTTGTTAACAAATGTTAAAGGCAACAGTGGTTACTGTGTACTCTGACATACCTAATCCTGCAATCACTAAGAATAATCTATGAATGGATACATAGAGAGACCCTCAAGCTGAACCGGTGAATGGTAAATGGAATTATACCCACGAAAATACAGATTTCACAGAGGACATTTCTCCATATGTATGTATATAAATACACTGTAAATATAACCATGGATATCCATATTCATATAGAGAACAAAGATATGAAAACTTAGTCATGCCATATACCTGCACTAAAGGAGTCGCTAGGCCTGGGAACTCAGGACCGTGGGCATCAAGGTTGATTGGTATAACACAGTCTGCTGGGATAATATTCTACAGCCTACCTTGGTGAGTAGGACTGAGGTCCTAAACTTATTACTGTCCCAATGGATGGGTATATATGTGAGGATGCAAAATTGTAGACTCACCATTTCTAAGAACAGTTAAGTCTGTGTAGTTGGCCCAACAGCTGTTAAATGGAATTGTTGTATTTCCACCAAGACCACTGATTTGACTGTTACTGGAATCCTTTAGTATGGCCTTCAAAGTTAATGAAGTAATCCCAACCGATACACAGTTACCCTAAAGGGGGAAAAAAGTAAGAGAAATATAACAATTGCCCTGTTGCATATTTTTTTAAATGCTTGCATTATAAATTTAAAATAGGAAGAAGCACCCCTTTCTTACACAAAATATTCACAATAGGAGCAGCAGAACAAGTTGATTTCCAATAACATGATTTAATTGCTTAAAGATGCTATCTATTGGCATTTGTGCAACTTCTGAGAGGCGGTGTAATCCTCAAGTAGCAAGACTATCAAGCTGAACAAAGTTGACTCACTGTCTAGAATGGGTAGCTGAATTCCCTCACTTAACTGACTTTTGACTTACATCTGAATCTACTGCCTTTACGGAAGGCTGCTGGGACAAGGGCTGTCCTGGCTGCGCTGCCACTGGCTGAGTGACCACTGAGAGCGAGGACACGAAGGCCACCAGATGAACAGGAAACGCAGACCTTTCAACTGGTAGGGCAGTCACCTGCATGGGACATGAATATTGAAGGGGTTTTCGCATGATACATTGTCATCAGCAGCTAATGCATCTTAGGTAGGCTAAGCATAATAGTCACTGTTTGTTAAAATAGATGTTCAATATGTAAAATTAACATTGTTTAACAATAGTTACTCTAGATGGATTTCATAAAGAATCGATACAAATATTCAAAGCAAAGCATATTTTATACCAAAAATAGTGGTTTAAATATATAGTCCTTTTTATTGACTAAGTCTAAGATTACCAGTTCAGATCCACCAGCTGCTCCACGGGAGAAAAATGAGGCTGTCTGCTCTCTTACAGATTTACAGCCTTGGAAACCTTAGAAGGCAGTCCTACTCTGTTCTATAGGGCTGCTGTGAGTAGGAATTGATTCAATGCCAGTTGGGTAGTGGGTTTTTCCAGTTCCTTCATTGCCTTTGAACATTCTCATGAAAAACAGCCAACGATAAATGAGGAAACAAAACAAAAACCAAACTGCCATGGCTGTGTTGAAACGAAGTGTGCATGAATTATTGAATGTCAAACTGAGGAGCTGCTGTGGAAACATTAGTCCAATTCACAACAAAAAGTTAAAACAAAGACAAAACAGAAATTGATTGCCAATGAAGTCAATTCTGAATGTAGATAGTGTTTCTGACACTGCAAATCTTTATGGGAACAGAAAGCCTCATCTCTCTCCTGCAGAGCAGCTGGTGAGTGTGAACTGGTGACTTGCAGTTAGCAGGCCATCGTCTAATGCACAGCACCAGCAGAAAGGCCTCTAAACCACTGTTGTGAAATAGCAAGAAAAAAAGTTAAAATAATTCATAAACAAGAAACTTGGGAAGAGCTGATTTTTTTGTAGTGGCATTTTCTTACCTTATTCCATCCAGAATCAGTTGGACTTGGGAGTGGATAAATAATAAACATGGATGAAATATTAAATCCAAGGACACTACTGATTTTTCCTAAGATTACAGCCTGTGCAAGGGTCCCAGCTATTTCCTGGAGTTCAGATAATTGCATCCGACCTACGGGAAAACAGGATTATGACATTTGGATTATCAGAATTTAAAACAAATTTGCCATTAAGTTATTAACAAAATACTACTTACTTAGGACATTTGACAATTTATAAGGTTCGTTTCAAGGCTAGTTTCTGTTTTTCTTTTTCTAGTTTGCCAGGTCTGGTATCTTCCTTCCATATATGCAGACCCCATAGTGATCCTCAGCTTATGAACTGGTAGTTCCGTTCACCGTATTCATTCATCAGAAGCCTGACACCTCCCCTTGCCCCTTCTTTTCTTCACCTCTCCCAACATCATATCTAGTCAGTTACCAATTTCTAAATCCCTGTTCCCACTGCCATAGCTCTAGTCAACGCTATCATCATTAGATTATTAAATCGACTTCCAAATTTATTTTCTTATATCCAGTCTCACCCCCTTTCACACCATCTTATATACTGTAGTCAGAGTGATTTTTTAAAAGTTTATAACTAAAATAACATTTTGATGTTTGATAGACCTTGCTAATCCTTCATTCTTAGCTATCTTGTACCTGTGACCTGTGTCTCAAGAGTCAGGCCTTGAGGACTCGGACCACAGAATTTCCCCCACTCAGGCAAAGCCATGAGACTTAGTGTGTCTAGGGAAAAGAAGGCACTACTATTTCTGAGCAATGGCTCTCACATGACACTTTGAAAATCACAGTCCTGGGAAATCTGTTTCCACTTTGAAAGGTCTCTTTTGGATGACCTGGGTTCTGCTGGACAAAGGCTTAGGCTGTCTGGTTTCCTTCCCCTCTCTATGGCTCGCCTCTCCAGCACCCCTTCCTACATGGTAGCAGGTCAAAGGTGCCTTATGCCTATTTGATATGATGACTTTGTCCTCACTGGTTTTGGGTGCAGAGTGACAGACCTGATCTGGTCTTCACTGTAAACAGGTTCTTGTCTCCAACTGACATGGAAAGGCATCCGTTTCTGCAGACTTCCACCTAGAAACCAAGGTCCTTAACTTGAAGGTCCCTTATTTCCGGCCTGAGGACTCTCCTCATCCAGAGGTTGCTTTAGCACCAATGACATCTTAGGATACCTTGGGACTTCTGGATATCCTGGCACTATGTGAAGACTGTGGGGAGACAGGAATACCACTATATGCACATCGTTCTGACCATTTCTGAGTAATCCTGCTGAGATATGGTCCCATGCCAATTTATGGGGCTTTCCTCAAGATGGGAAACACTATCCCAGTCTATATCTGGGAAATATTTACTATTAACCATCCCCTCTTCTCTGCCCCTGTTCTCTAACTAGACTAGCAAATTGAGAATAAGGGCTGAGATAAATTGAGTATGAAGAAATGTCGGTCACAAATAGAAAACAAGCCATGTTACTTTGGACATCGAATGGCTAGTGTGGTAAATTTTGGACCCTGTTACATTTGCCAGCTGACCAGTGATTTCTACAAGTCTTTGGGTAATCTGTGTGCCATTACAACTCATAGACTACATTAATGGGAAGATAGCCAATGTTGAGTTCAAAGCGCTGATCCTGTAAGTGCAAGGAAACTCAGGGCTGGTGCAAGAAAACAAACTATGAAACTGGGCAGAGAACATAGTGGGAGATCTGATCTACTTTTCCAGTTTCTGTAAACAGTGTGATCAGTAACTCCCCCACACAGGCAGGTCTTTCTACAGGCTTATCTCCTCAAGGGTAGGACCTTCTTCCTAAAGAACTGATAGGATCCAGAAAGTTGGGGCAGGGCTCAGGGCTCACAAGGTTAATGGTTTCAGATGCAAACTTGCTGGGAATATGCGTGATGACCCGTTAGTGGCAGAAGGTGAGAACTTCATCCAGTACTCAAGTTTATGCACACCACACCAGACTTCCTGGCCATTGAGTCAATGCTGACTTCTAGGGATCCCCCTGTGGGTTTCCCAGACTGGAACTGTATATAGGAGTAGAAAACCCAGGCTTTCTCCCGTGAAATTGCTGGTGGTTTCAAACTGTCAACCATGTGCATTGCAGCCCACCTTGTAAGAGAAAATCAAAACAAAACAAAAAACACAATTCAGGCTCACCGCCATTGAGTCAAACTCCAACTCATATTGACCTTGTAAGACAAAGCAGAACTATCTCTGAATTCTCAAGGCTAGAATCATAGTGGAAGCAGGCATCCACATCTTTCTCCCGTGGAGCTGCTAGTAGTTTGGAACCTCTGACTTCATGATTAGCAGTCAAGTGCGTACCCACATGGCCACCAGGGTGCCTTCCCTTAAGAAAGTCTGAGAGTTTAGTGGAAAAGATACTGGGCAGAGATAGGGCAACTTCTAATTTTGTGAAGTCTACAGATTTAAACAATTTTGGATGCTGTCCAAAAGGAAAATAATTCAGAAACTTCTTATTTTTGCTACCTTTAAAAAAACATCTGGAGGTTCAACATTTTCAGGACCCCTTCTAGGATTTAAAAATAAATACATAAATAAATATGGTGCCTGTCAGGGACCTTGAAGTTAAGTTTCATTAGGAGGGTGGCCAATCTTCCTCTGACAGAAACCTGTTTCATTTTCTTGAAGAGGGTATGCCTAGGTAAGGGTAACTGTGGGAATCTTGACCAGCAGGGATAACAGCATCGTTGGGAGTGGCCATCAGAGGTTACTGTGAGCCAGAAGGTTGTGAAGTTCCATTGTACCTCAGGAGACACTCACGCAGAGCAGAGGGTCTGATGAGAACTGGTAAACCTGTGGGTCTGCTCAGAAAAGCCTTTTGTAGATGGAGAATAGAGGAGAGCTAGAATCTGAACAGCTGAGCATTGACCCGAATACCCACAAGGAGGTATTCTAGGGAAATTATTTACACCATTGGTGATGGGATAGTCTGGCTTATTTCTGATAAAAATAGGGGGCATGGGAAGTGAACACACTGGGCAGGTAGTGCTAGTGAAGATGACTGAATCCATTATTAGAATTGAAGAACATGTTCTTTGCACCTCTTCACTGTGGATATCTACCCCACCGCTCCACTGCTCAGCATCTCCCAAGGTCTACCTCTCAGAAAACATCCACAGTTCTTTTGGATTACAAACCTCTCCAGCCTGTGGGACCTGTGGACCGGTCACACTTGTTTGCAGCAGCTTGCCCCCTGGCTGTCCAGTCCAGACCCTTGGATCTTTCCAGTTCTTCAGGGGCACCATACTCTTTCCAACCTCAGCTGGAAGTTCTCTGTCTTCTCCTCTTTTTATCAGTTTAATCTTTCGGCTCTCAGCTCCCCTCCTTAGGTAGGCCTTCCTGGGTCTTCTTCTTCTTCAGGAGCTGTGTTGGCACAGTGGTTACCCATTGCGCTGCTAACTGCCAGGTCAGCAGTTTGAAACCACGAGCTGCTCCTCATTCTTCGGGGAAGGGGGTCATTTTCTACTCCCATAAAGAGTTACAGTCTCAGAAACCCACAGGGTTTCTTTATTAATTGTCACAAGAACAAATTCAAGTGGAAATCCCTTTACCAAGCTAAAATCACTTGAGATTACAGTAGAGAAAAGGTTCTCCGGCCCGACCAGAGCTCAGGTTGTGGGAATGGGAGGATTTCCTGAGGTCTGCCTCACCAGGCAGGGACAGGGTTCTGTATGGATGTGAATTTGATCATCGTTTTCCTGTCTCAGACCTCTATGACTCTTACCTGAGGTGTCATTGCTTAGGAACTGAGGGGGAGGGTCTCCAATTTCTAATTCGATCGTGAGTCCCGTGGATCTCTTGCTCCGCAGACTCGTCTCTCGTATTACGTTGCTGACACGGATTTTGTCACTTGGTATCTTTAGGAACAAGGCAAGATTTCGAACCAGATTATGGGAATTATAGAAGTCATCTTCGGTTACAGCAGGGAGTTGGAAAGAAAGAAATATGACTGCAGTGGTGTGGATTTCCACCGGTATGGTTCCTTTAACCAAAACATGAAGCATCTGGGAGATTCTATCGAAGTGGTTTTCACCAAGGACAGTGGGGTCCAGAGTTGGAAGGAATTGCTCTACACAGAGAAAAAGCCGAAACAGCACAGTTAAGCATATGCATACTGTTTACTGCAGTTATCATGCAGGAGGTAATATTTTATTTGCATTTAGAAAATTTTGGAACCATTCAATATTATCATTCCTTATTTTGACTGAACTATTTACTTCATAAGAACAGACATTTTGAAAAGATATATGACAGAACTGACATGAAAATTAAAGCTGGTTCTTTATATAATAGCATTAATAATTATTATATATTATTGTTATTTTAAAAATAACTTATAGACAGTATAAATGAGAAACTCAAAATCTAATATGGACTCATAGCCTATAATGTACAGGTAATGCAATTTGTACATAGAAAATTTCACAATTTAGACTTAAGGTATTTGGTAATTTAAAAATATAAATTTAATTTTAGTACCCATCTAGTTTTTGCAGTACTAACAAACTCTTAAAAAAACACCTATAATTCACTGGTCTTAATTTTTATCTAGAATCAAAGCATGTCAAAAAATCAAGAATATACTAAAACATCTCAGAAGGAACTTATACCAATGGGACAGATTTACAGTTCAGCCTGAAAAATCTTTGCTAAATGTAAAACTAGTAGGGAGCATATTTCTGGACACACAAATATACAAATACATGTCAGATTCATGTATCAATAACACCTAAGGCCTTGTAACAAATTCTCTATTACATATTAAGTCCAAAGGTTCTAATGTTTAGCAGTGGTATAATGAGCTTGTGGTAGATTCTCATCATATGTCATAATGAAGCTTACTAAAAACAATAATTAAAAATAAAATCTAGAAACAAAAGCGTATTCTTGGCAAATGCAATATCAAATCAAACCAAACTCACTGCCACCGAGTTGATTCTGAATCCTAGCAACTGGGTCACTGTGAAGGTCACTGTGAAACTCAGTACATGATAGTATTAAAGACCATGTCACTCTTACTAAATGGACTCCTTCTGCATGGAGTAGTATAGCTTCCAGATGAACTCGTGTCCTAAAATTTTGTGAGCCTCGTGAATGTGCTTTTGTTTTATGAGATGAAGTTATTTTCAAGCTACGGTGCCTACTCATTTGTCGTAGGTGATTGTCTCATGGAATAGAAGGAGGAGAGACATGGACATCGTGAAACTCTGGGGCAACTTAAAAATATGTTTAAATATTAATTTGAAGCCCAAGTGCCAATTCAACAAATTCATTTTAAAAAGCATTCCTACTTTCATAAACAATAATAGCAAACCCCTAGACATATAAGAAAAGAGTGGTATTATTTTTTTTTAATAAATAAAATCCTGGAGAAACATAGAAGGCACTGCAAAACAGGAATTAAAAATATAACATTAAAAAATGTGTAACCAATATCCCTTATTTTCTATTTTATTTAAGCTGTTCTAGCATTAGAGACCAATCTAACATTAATGCAATGGGTGCTGGAGCTATCTGTCTAGGTTCAATAACTGCGGCAGAACCCTAAGGATAAGGCTCTTATCAATAAAACAAATGAATGCATTATCATAATACCATTGCTATGAAAATAAATGCATCTACCACTATTTATTGAGCCTGGTTATGGCCCAAGTAGTGTGTAAGACACAGTGAGTAAGCCAAGTTAACCAACTTGGTAAGGCCATACAACTTATAAAGGAGGGAATTGAGGTTTGAACCTTAATTTGTCTGACTCCAAATCCCATGGCCTTCCACTCTTCGTGTTGCATCACTCTTAGGAAAAGAACATTTTCCCAGTGTTCAAATGTCTCTGTTTTCTAAATTTCCATGTAGGAAGTGCACGTCAAGAGCACGGCTCTTTTAGTTCTACATACGACACAGTAGAGACTGAACTTGAGTACAAAACTTCAGAAATACGTGTG
>NW_022103896.1:29713771-29715439 GCF_000313985.2 Echinops telfairi
AAAAAAAATTAAGCTACAAATATGTACAATCACTTGTATGTAAGAAATGACAGCACTAACCGCTGGACCTAGAAGGAGGCAATACAGTAGAGGGGCTAAATGTGAGGGTGAGTTCTCAGACAGACTCGCTTGCTCGGGCCTTATCAGAGTCAAGTATCAATGAGCAACTTCACTTCTTTGGCCTCAGTTTACTTATCTGTAACTGCCTCATAGGGTTGCTATTAGAATATGATGAGCTATATAATGAGTTAGAATCCAATAGTTATTAGACTATAATGAGTATGTAAAGTTCTCAGAAAAATGCCTCTGGAAACATTACTTATTGGTAACGGAGTAGAAAGCGGGCTTATTCCAAGAATATGGGCTTCCGATTCATCCTGAGCTATAGCACATGTTTCTAAATGTTTAGCCAAGATTACTGAATACATGTAAAAATAATAAATACCACATGTAGGAATTGTGTGTAAGACCCTGGTCTGTTTAACCAAAAGTCTTCAAAGAACAGAGCTAAATCCTGTTTTACAAATACTGCTAAATGGAAGCATTTAGCTTTTTTTCAAATATTTTATTCAAATCAAGAGTTCCTTTGATCTAATCTGCTTCTTGGTGTTCAATGCATGGAATATCCTGGCCTTCTTGGCAAGCTATCTAGGAGCCTCAGAAAGTTCATGGAAATTGTCTATCAACTTTTCACTTCATTTTTCCATGAACCTTTTGAAGCTGCCTCATATTAAGGTTCTGAGTTCTATGAACTAAAGCTGAAATAGGGTAGAAATTCTAAGTGACAACCTTTTGTGTACACAGGAACAACTGGCTCCAGGTTATGGAAACGTTCCCCAGGGGCAAAGGTGTGTCCTTCAGACAGAGAACCTTTCATCGGTACATGTGGAGCTAGAAAAAGCTTCATCAACTGTGACCTTCCAGGAGACACATGGCGAAGAGGAGCACATCTTTGTACCTGGCGGACTATGGCTAGCACACTTACTTTTACCTTCATTCTTCAGGGGCTTCTGTTGTTGACTACTATACCTCCCTGCCACTGAGTCAATTCTAACTCCTCGTGACCGGGTAGCACTACCTCTGTGGGGTTCTGTGGCCATCATTCTTTATGGGAGTAGAAAGCCTCGAGTCTATTTAACCCACAGTTATTCTTTATCCTAAGCCTCACTCACTGCCCGTGAGTCAATTCTGACTTGGAATCAATCTTAAAGGACAAAGGAGAACTGCCCCCTGGGGTTTCCAAAGCTGAAAATCTCTACTGGTGCAGAAAGCCTCATCATTCTCCCTCTGAGCAGCTGGTGGTTTCAAACTGCAGACCTGGCAATTGGCAGCCTATCTCATAACCAACTATATCACCAGCCCTCTGCCCTAAAGAACTAAAATTTTAGTAATGAGACATTACAAAGGAGTTTATGGACCACTAAGGACATATATCACGTGGGCTACATTTTGCTGTAGGTATACCATACCTGGGTATCGGTGCCTAATATGTTTGCACTGTTTCTGTTGGGAGTTCCATACTGTATTTTTGGGACAAACCAATGAATTGTTCACGTAGACATCCAAACGTTGAAGTGTGGAAAAAAAGATGCCCACATGAACAGCCTGTGAAAAAGAAACAGCAGTTTCTGTCTTAAGAGAGCAATGAAACAGAATAGTTACAATTCA
>NW_022103896.1:29717842-29727235 GCF_000313985.2 Echinops telfairi
TCACCGTGGTGGGGTGGGGGAAGTTATAGGTCAATCATTGCAATTGGTTCCTCCACTTTCTACACTCCCTTCCCCCTACCCTAATGGTACTATTACTGTTCCTGAGGGGTTTTTCTGTCCTGGCTTCCGTGTAAGAGCTCTTATCTGTACCAGTGCCCATGTTCTGGTCTAGTTGGATTTGTAAGGTTGAACTGGGGTCATGAATGTAGGTGGGAGGAAGCATTAAAGAACTAGAGGAATGTTATATGTTTCATCACTGCTACATTGCACCCTGGTTGGCTCATCCTTTCCTTGCAACCCTTTTCTGAGGGGATGTCCAATTGTCTACAGATGAGCTTTGGGTCTTTACCCTGGCTCTTCTCATTCATATCAATATGATTGTTTGTTTAGTGTCTTCTGATGCCTGATACCTGGTCCTGTCAACACCTTGTGATCACACAGGATGGTGCGCTTCTATCATGTGGGTTTTGTTGCTTCCCTGCTAGATTTATCTTCAAGCCTTTAAGACCCCAAATGCTGTATCTTTTGATAGCCTGGCACCATCAGCTTTCTTCACCACATTTTCTTGTGCACGCATTTTGTATAAAGTGATTGTTTCAGGGAAGGTGAGCATCACAGAATGCCGGGTAATCAGAAAAAAATGTTCTTGCATTGAGGGATTACCTGGGTGGAGGTCCAATGTCTGTCTGCCACTTTAATACTTAGCATATAAATATATGTACATAGTCCTATATCCCTATCATTATAAATATAATTACATATGTACATGCCTGTATTTATACCTCTATAAATATCTTTTGCCTCCTAATTATTTTTTCGATTTCTTTTTACTTTCTTCCTGCCCCACTTTCATGTTCCACCTTCATTTGGCTTTCAGTAATTCCTCTTGGCTACACTGCACTTGATCAAACCCCACCAGGCATTTCTAGCAACTGAAAGTATAGGACTGCTACCACCTGAGAAGTAGATATTTCCTTTCTTAACTCCTCTCTTTACTTCACTTATCAGCACCTTTGCTTCACATTCCTAACACTCTAGGACAACTGTTCTCAACCTGTGGGTCATGACCCCTTCGGGAGTCAAACGACCCTTTCACAGGGGTCACCTAATACATCCTGCATATCATATATTTACAATATGATTCATAACTGTAGCAAAATTACAGTTATGATGTAGCAAAAAAAATAATTTTATGGTTGGGGGTCACCACAACACGAGGAACTGTATTAAAGGTTGCGGCATTAGGAGGGTTGAAAACCACTGTTCTAGAACTTGGAAGTCTCTTACTCCTTGAAAAGAAAATCTGATTATAAAACTCTTGTCGTCACACTGCCTTCAAGTTGATGCCAACCCATACCCAGCCTGCAGAGGGGTTCTGAAGCTGTGAATCTGTGTGGGAGCAGAAAGTCTCACACATTTCTCCTGTGGGGTGGTTGCGAGGCTCAATCTGCTGGCCTCCTGCCTTGCAGCCCAAAGTGTAACCCACTCTGCCACTGAAGAATATGGTATTCTTGAACATTGAAAGAAAACAACTTAATTCACTTTACTGCAAAATAACTGACACTGTGGAAGATATATTAATAGTGTACTATAATTTCTAAAGTAAATTTCAAAGATATATATATATATGTGATGTCTATAAATAATCATAACAGTGTAGAATAAAAATTTAATTCCAAGTGGCTATTTTTGTTGTGTCTGACCCAAGCCATGCTGTTTTCAATTACCTCCTATGCATGTGAAAGTTGAGAATTGAAGAAGGAAAACTGAAGAAGAGTTGATGCATTTGAATTGTGGTGCTGTTGAAGACTATTGGAAGGACCACGGACTGCCAAAAGAACAAGCAAATCTGTCTGGGCAGAAGCACAGCCAGAATGCTCCTCAGGAATAAGGATGGGGACACATCGTCTCACATACTTTGGGCATGTTATCAGAAGAGATCAGTCCTTGGAAAAGGACATCGTACTCAGTGAAGTAGAGGGGCGGGGGAAAATTGGAAGCATTTGGACAAGATGGATTGACACAGTGGCTGCTACAATGAGCTCCAACAGTTGTGAGCACAGCACAGGACTGGGTGGTATTTCATTCTATTGCACAAAGGGTCACTATTGGAACCAAGTGGATGTCATTGAACAAGAAAACATTTTACAGGGACACCATTACTTTGTTAAAATTTGGGTTTGCTTGCAAATTACGTAAGTCATAGGTCTCATATATTGAGCAGCAAAATCAAGTGTATATGGGGAGAAGGTGGTGTTCTTGTACATGTTCAGGTTCATGGAACTTGTGCAATTGGAGTTTTTGTGTCCTCTGAAGATCCTAGAGAGCTAACGAGCTATTAGACTGACCGTGGTCTAGAGGACAGGGGCAGAGAAAAAGTTCTCAGCAGATAGACTTATATGCAAATAATCAACACCAATAACCTTTAGGAATGATTTCTATCTTGCCTTACCTTGTGATGGTCAACATTAAGTAACATCAGTCGGAGATTCTGAGGACTGGTCCCAGTGAAGTAAACTTCGTAAGATTTGTTCAGTGCGACGATGCCATGGAACAGGGACAGCCTTCTCTGGCAAGTGTACCCAGCACACCAGCCATGATCCTGTGGGCCTAAGTCCACACAAAACCAACGTTCATGTCCCTGTATTGTGAATACTATAAGTGCAACATCTGAAGGCCATTGTATCAGAAATAGAATACAGTGGTCAAGGTCAGCACTTATACCCTTTATGTGTCAATCCTCTTTCCACCCATCCAAGCGATTTCCCCAACATTAGCTTAAAAAGAAATATGGGGAAGCAACCCATCCCCTTCTTACCTTGGCCCGTAAAACTAAGCATAAGTAATTCCCCGAGGAGGATTCATATGGAAGGCCATTGAGGGGACTAGTAGATTTATAGTTATCTGTATTTTAATAATCATGTTTGCCAGGCTGCTATTTAAGCTCAGGTCCCTGGGTGTGTGGGGCAGATGGGGAGCGGGGAGGGGCACAGGGATCAACTTTTCAGGCTTTTTGCTGAAAAATGTGCTATAACAGAATTCACATGTTAAAAATAGAACCTCTGTGGAAGACATGAATATCCATATGTTTAAATGATTGTTTCATTAACTCTTTTTGCTTTCTCACTTGTTCATTAATTTACATGTTCAACAAACATTAGAGTATGGTGTTCTTCAATACTACTCTGTGGTATCTTAATTAAATTAATTTTTGCTAAAGACATTGATTCCATGAAATATATATATACAAATATATTACTATTGTTTTATATATATATTGCAATCGTATATTTTTGATGACCAACCTCATTAACAAATTGCAATATTCAGAGGACAATACTCTCTTATGCTCCCTAGAATGTCCGGAGATGGTGGACACTCTGCTCCCTGAATCTAGACACCGCCAGAACAGGTGTAGCATGACTGTCATGACACACTTCTCTATCTCACTCCAGTTGTCCAGTGGCAGGAATTACACATAAATGAAACACTGAGTAGAATATGGAAAGATGAATTTTATTGATGCATTTATTCATTAGCTTTGCTGAATTTCTTGGCTGACTTGGAAGGATGATCAATATTTATAACTGAACTTCAATTGAATTTTAAATCAATATATGCTTTGAAAGATAACCTTTGCCTAAGCATGCAGACTATAAAGTCTACTTTCAAAATAGATCTACTTTGTGGGTTTTGAAAATACTCACTAAAAAGTGTCTTGTATAAAAGGGAAAAATTTAGAGTGACAAAAAGGAATATTTTAAAAAGAAATAATATTGAATATTGACATTTCAATGAAAACATTGGTGATATTCAATAACTTTCCTTCTAGGAAAAATTGTGCCCGTCTAGTGCAGTAAATATGCTAAGCTTCAGTGATTCCTCATACCTTCATGATATTTGCCATGCTACTATTACTTATTTACAAAAATGACTGTTCTTTAAATTGATAGTCATCTTTCTTCACTATATAAAACAAAAAAATTTGAGATCACCTCTCCTAGTCACTGACTGCTTTTACAGTCTTCCCACAATTTCTCTGCTTAGCAAATCTGAAAGGCAGCATTTAAAATTGGTTGATTGCAGGCCACGGGAAAACAAGCAGATTGGATGTTGAGGTAAGAGATGTGGGAGATCCTTAAAATCATCAGACTCTTACAAATCTGGCCGGACCAGAGTATGTACACTGGTATAGATAAGAGCTGGAAACACAGGGAATCCAGGACAGATAAATCCCTCAGGACCAATATTGAGAGTAGCATACCAGAAGGGTAAGGGGAAGGTGGGAGGAGAAAGAGGGAACCGATCACAATGATCTACATATTACCCCCTCACAGGGGATGGACAACAGAAAAGTGGGTGAAGGGAGACCTCGGTCAGTGTAAGACATGAAAAAAAAATTTATAAATTATCAAGGGTTCATGAGGGAGGGAGGGCAGAGGAGGGAAGGGAAAAAAAATTAGGAGCTGATACCAAGGGCTCAAGTAGAAAGAAAAGGTTTTTAAAATGGTGATGGCACAAATGTACAAATGTGCTTGACACAATGGATGGATGGATTGTGATAAAAGCTGTATGAGGCCCCCCCAAAAAAAGATTCTTAAAAATTATAATCAAACTCTGAATTATCCTAGTTTCATTCTTCTATTCTCTTTAATGAGTTTTGAAAATTTGATATTTTTGTGCAGTTTTGCTTATAAACCTTAGAATTTTTCAGTACTATCAAGTATTGGGAATATCAAGTATTGATATTATGATATTATCTAGGCACAGAGATCTGTGTCACCCAGGATCTGTGGCTTTTCAACACACGAGAGGTCTTCAGCTAGCACAAGGACTACTATGATAAACTCAATGTCAGTTCAAGGAGATAGAGTGAATCTTTGCCCTGTTTCAGTAGCTTTACCCACTCAAAAAGCCATGGACTCCTAACTTGATTTTGATCCCTTCTGGAGACTGTTATTTCCCGTCTGTGCCACGGTGACCTGACAGTGGATGTAAAGAGCCTAGACTCTCAGCTTATCAAGCAGTTCTTGATAGTCAAAGGAATCAGCGATGATTTCTAGCTAACTCTTAGGAAAATTCATGAGAATGAAAAATAAGTAGGCTAGGGAACCACTTGCACAATTAACCTACATATCACCTTAGCAGTGTTTTTTAATTTATGTAAGGCAAATTGTCTCTTTGGAGATGCTCAGGACAATTGTTTTTCCAAAATATTTATAGTATCAATATAGGTATGAAGGTCACTCGAGAAATACGTCTTCCCACCCAATGCTTCCTTCTTCTAAGGGTGAATTTGGATGGACTGAGCTGACTCTCTAGCATGAGGAACTAAGGCAAGAGTCAGAGGGCTTTTTTACAAATGGAAGGCAAAAGATGATCAAGTGTTTGTTAGTTCTATGTAGGAAATACGTTTTGAGATGGTTCCATGGAAGGCAAAAGATGATCAAGTGTTTGTTAGTTCTATGTAGGAAATACGTTTTGAGATGGTTCCATGCATTTAGCACAAAGTTTATGCTTTGAATTAATCTAATTCATTTTTATTAAAAACTTACCATTAATAAGATCAACGTAACCACTGCTCAATAGAGCCACTGGTGAAAGTCTCCGCGTTTCTGAGTCAGAATCCAGGCTTTCGATAACCATCATTGCGTATTCCAGTCCAAAACACTGATAGCTCTGCCACTTGGGAATGTATTTACAAGTTGCATCCCTAATAATCCCTGGAAATGTGTGTATATATTTTAGTAATGAAAGGGAATCTCTCCTGTATTAATAGACATTCAGTAAGCAGGGGATCTGCTATTGGTTGGGGACATCAATGATTAAAAGAAAAGCGATATGCTTTGTTTAACAAAAGTGAGGGCGAACAACGAACCTCGAGAAGGTGCTTTCTCGGTAACAGGAATTCTACTTCCATTAGGGAAAGTGAGCGTCGCTTTAGGAATTCTGTAATCCCCGATTCCAAGTTGACGGTTTCCATTCCACTCATATTCTGCCTGAGGAATCACTGAACCAGGACTCCCCAGAAAGGAGCCATCCACGTCTCTAAGAAGAGACTTCCTTTTGGCATCGCAAACCATGTCTACACAATCAGATGGGTTCACCTTACTGTGGAGAAAAGGCAAAATGAAGGAACACTTAGACTTGGTATTCTTCCCTTGCTCCTAGAGAGAAATTCGAATATATTTGAATATTTGATAATAGGGTACCAAAGAGACAAGTTGATTGATTGAATCCTGTCATTTCAGAAAAAGATACAAAGTGGGACCAAATAGCATATATAATCATCATTGTAATGAGGTCTGTTTTTCCATTGTGTTGATTTGGTCTATTATGAATTCATTAACATTTCAAAAGGACACGGTATACCGGAGGGACATAACATTAGAATTTCATTTTGATAATCATATTTTGATGAAGGGCAGATTTCATGCTGGCACCTTGCCCATAATATGCTGATATTGTCCTATTGAGTATGTGAATGGCTACTTTGCTTAACAGAATATATACAATGCCTACTTTGGCAGGAAAGTCTATTTTTCCTTCTTTGTCCTTTGAAAATGGTTTTTAAAAATTATCAAAGTATTGTATGCTTAATATAAATATTTAATCAAAGTTCAATCCCCTTCACCTCCCTATCCCAAGCTCTTAGCCTCATCACCAATTACAGATTAATGCATATTCATGTAGACCTTTGTCTTTGTAATGCAAACACTTTACTAAGAACCAGGGTAACTGTGAGCTGTTTTTGACCAACATTGGGAGCTTTGGGGGAGATAGGTACAGTGCCTAGCACAGAGAATCTGGGAGAGCAACAACTGCAAGCACAGAATTCACAAACATCAAAATGAAATATTTCCTTCATGTCCTTAATATTGAAAGTACATCTTTAACTTGAGTCAGTAATAACTAAATAGGATCTAGGAAGTTCCTAGTGGAAATGGGTTCTCATGAGTAAAAAAATGAGCAGAAACCAAGGGCTCAAGTAGAAAGAAAATGTTTGATAATGATGATGGCAACATATGTACACATGTGCTTGACACAATGGATGGATGTGTGGATTGTGATAAGAGCTGTAAGTGCATCCAGTAAAATGATTAAAAAAACCCAAACACTGCAGTTCAACAATTATTAGATGAATAGGTATTGGGCTGTCATCAAAGCAAAATCAAATGAAATTAAACTATTTATGATATATCTGTTTCTCTGATGCCTATTTAGACAGTATTATCCTTTGTCTTCTGCCTTATACTGAAAATGGTCCAAGATCTGTACTAGAAAGGTTTTTTCCTCCCTCTAATACCTTTAGTATTGTCTGATATCTAAATTCTTTCCTGTGTCTCTTAGAAAACTTTAACAGCTATGAGCTATATTTGAATCCAAGTGATGAGTCTCTAGAAATAGTCTAACATTTCATTGTTCAGAAAAATCGCAGTTCTAAGTCCCTGCATATTCACAGTCACAAGTGATTATAATGACTGACATTTGATTTCTGAGCACAAGTTGGAGTGCATGTGATGAGATCATTAGAAAGTTACTAGTAGCAAAAGAGGTAAAAGAAAGGGAAGAAATTATACAGGCGCCTCGTACCTTTGATGACTATTAGTAAGGAGATATTCATGTAGAACACATGTCTGACCCTAACGCTTTTATATTTAATGATGATGTTATTGATAATACATGGGGAAAACGTGAAAAATGGACATGAAGGCCCATTTTTAAAAACTCATCTGAGAACACTTAATTGTTCAGCAGTCTTAGTTTTCATAATCTGCTTAAGGTTTTATAGAAATTCGCCCTTATTTTAACACAGCAACTTTTTTTCAGCTTGAAGATAAGGAAAGGGAACATAGAAAACTCTAAAAATATGAAAAAACATCTGGGTTTTTGTATATTTTACCTTATATCAGGCCTATGTATAAATACTTTGGATTGTTCAGTAGTATCAACCAGCTGTATGTTCTTCACATAGATCGGATGTTGTAAATCCTCATTTAAAGGGTTAGTAATGAATACTACATTAGTTTCACCTGAACAAACATTTTTAAATCCAACAAATGTTAAACCTAAAACAGAGATAATGAAACAATCATTTTCTATCAAAAAAATGTGAAAGTCAGTATCTCTTTCATATACATTTTCACCAAATCCTTGAACACATCTTTGAATATGAAGCTCTTACTTGATATGATGGATAAGTGTACCACTTATATTTGCATATCGACCATTATTGGAATGACAGTAGTCACAACATTAATAAAAATCTGAAGAGTGACTACATATTAGTACCTGTTCTCTGCTGGTGCTCTTGGGAAGCCTGTGACTTCCAGCAAGTGAATAAGTTTGGGCTAGTTTGCTGTGGACAGGAGGCTCTTATCCCATCATCCCAACCAGCCCTCCCCCTAACCAATAGCCAGTGTAAGTGCTAATCTCCAGACATGGCGGTGAATCTCCCAGACTAACAAGCCCCTCGCCACTCTGTAAGCAGACCGCAATCTAATAGATAAGTCTAGCTGCGAGGAACAGAAGAGCCACTGAGCTAAGCAAAATGACAATTCATAGAATCATGAATGAATCATGAGATATTTCATTTCTCTATTTTGGGGACTAACTGAAGCAAATAATTGAAATATTGGTGATGGTTTGGGGGCAAGGAGGACAGATTATGAAGCTGGATAAGGGGTAGTATAGATATGGGGGTATTCTCCCATGACACAGGATTTTAACCCATGGGAAGTAGCAAGCAATGACTAAGATAGATATGAAAGGTCCAATTCCTTTCTTGACCAAATGTGAAATCAACTAGGTACAATTGATATTCCTGTGCTCTCCGTGGGGTCAAGTACAGGGATTTCTCTTTGCTCAGCCATTATTTCTCTTGCCCTATTATATTTCCTTGACTCCCTCTATCTTTGAAAGAATTCCTTCAAGAAATCATTTGTACAAAAATTGCCATTCAAGGCAATTGCTTCTGGGGCATTCAACCTAAGATAGTCATCACTCATGTATTTTATCTTTTAAAATGATGTTTTCCTTCAAGAAACTGCATTCCTAACACTCCAACTGAAAGGAATGCTTCTACTCCTATATCCTATTTATAATATTCCAGAACATATTTTTATTAAAAGCAAAATCTTAAATTGCCTGTTAAATGATTTTCCCTAAAGGTATTATCATAACAAGCAACACTAAAAGGTGATGATCACAGGCTTAAGATTTCTAGGATTGAAAGCCAGGGGAAATAATATATCAAAACTGAAATGTCTAGTCTACTGAACAGCTTTATTTGAAGACATACTGATTCAAATGATCATGGAAGGGAGATTTTCTGAAGAGAATACAAGGCGACCACAGGGTAGTTTATATATAAAGTAAATTTTTTAAAAAAAA
>NW_022103896.1:29730168-29747041 GCF_000313985.2 Echinops telfairi
AAAAAAAAGTACCTGGCGTGAAGACTGTTACCCATGCTACACCAGGCTTCAAGACATTTCATTTATTTGTCATTAGAAATAAGCATTTCACAATATATAATTATATATTTTTTTGTGATTAATCACTATGCTTTCATTATGTTCAATTTGTAATAATGAAAATACATCCTGTATATCAGATATTTACTTAACGATTCAGAACATTAGCAAAATTATAGTTATGAAGTAGCAACGAAAATAATTTTAGGGTAGGGGGTCACCACCACATGAGGAACTGTATTAAAGGGTGTCAGCATTAGGATGGTTGAGAACTACTGTTCTATAGGGGTTTAGTGGCTAACAATCTTTACAGGACCAGACAGACAGCCTCATCTTTCTCCCACAAAGCAGCTGGTGGGTTTCAACTCCTAACCTTCTGGTTAGCAGTTCAATGCCTATCTAATAGTGCTGTATGCTCCTGGTCCAATGTTCCAAGATTTTCGAAGACACAGAGGGAATCTCATTTGTAACCCAGAGATGCCAGGGAACCTTTTGACCCTGATGTTTGATTTCTTTGATTGTCCTATTGGGCAGGTTTATTGAAAAAAAAAAAAAAAAGGCCTTCATTTAAAAAAATATTTTTTTTGTGAGCCATTAAATAGTTATACTCCATAGTATTTTTTATAGAGTTTAGTTGAACATAAGACTGTCCTTAAACTTGCCTGAGATGTCCAAAAGACCACTGATGGCATTGTAATTCATGATTCCTGCATGGGGTTTCCGGGGGGCCATGTTATGGGCTGAAGCAAAGGTAGGCCAGCAAATTCCACTCCTCCCACCTTGTATAGAAGAAAAAAGTCATGAAATTTAAATATATATTCGTATGAAAACCAAACTGAAAGTTTCCAAACTATTCACCTGATGGCGGTCTAGAACTCCTATGGGCAACAGTAAGCTCAATATTAGGATCATCGTTTGTTAGGACATCAGAGCAGTTAAATGCTGGGCTGCTTCCAACGATTAATGATCTCTAGGAAACAAGGGGTCCAACAGCGTAGCCTTAATAAGAGCTATTCCCAAATCAAAATACAATCATGAACAATACCAAATTCCACACTAGCAAAAGACAACCAGAAGTTTCAAGAAGTAGATCATCAACTAATCAAAGTTGATTTTTGCCCTTAATGGAATGACTAAACACAGTAGAGGATAATCCTGTTGTTATATATAATGATGCGTCATATTCATTAGACAGAACTATGTCCAAGATTCCACTCCAAACCCAAACTGGTGTCATAAAGTTCATTCTAGCTCATGGTAATACCATGGAACAGTGGAATTGCTCCAAGGGGTTTCTTGAGTGCTCTGGTGGCACAGGCTATGCATTAAGGTGATACCTACAAGGTCAGTGGCTCAAATCCACTCGTGGCACCCAAGGAAAAAGAGGAGGCTATCTTCTCTTATAAAGATTTAAAGTCTCAGAACCCCACCCGGCAGTTCTAGCCTGTGTGACAGGGTTCCTCTTGGTTGGAATTGACTCAGTGGTAAGTGAGTTTGGTTTGGGTTTGGAATCTTTCCGGAAGCAGGTCACTAGACTTTACTTCCATGAATTAGTTGTCAAGTGCAAACCCTTTTGTCATCCTGAGACTTCTGGGCAGAGTACAGTAGGAGCAGTTTTGGAGGGAGTGTCAATACACCTTACTTGAGTTCAGGAAAGGTTTTGGACAGGAAGTGGATGAATAAGCCTGTGTAAGATGAGCAGGTGATGAGCAAGAAGAGGTGGCGGGAGGGGAGAGGCGAGAGGACGCAAAGCACCCAGGAAGAAAGCAACGAGAGCAAAGGCAGGGAGTTGTGGTCAAATAAATCACTCTCACTAGCTCTTCAGTTATATTACAGTTTTCTCTCTCCTTTTTGAAGCTGTTTTCATTTTTTTACCTTAACTTGCACTTTTTTGTTGGAGATTTTGTGAGATACAGCAGCTGGTGAGTAAATGACTGGGAAAATGGCCATTCCGTTGTCAACCAGGGTCACATTATAGATAAGGACACTTTCTGTGGTCTGTAATACAATTTGTAGGTTACATAGTACTAAGGACAATAATAGAAGAAAATATACAATCACAAACATGGGTCTCATTTACCTGAAAATAAATTCCATAATCCCAGCATGACCAAATGGTAAACCCTTGTATAAGAGAACATCCAGGGAGACCATCTTGGTTCATATAGACACCGTATAAACCTCCATGGGCTTCATTGTCAAACCACTTTTCCATGGGACTGGCCTGGCCTGGACAAGTAATATACAGCCACAAAATTGATATCAAAAGCCATGTCATGTAACTTTAGTAAACAGTATTAGTTGAGATTATTGAAATTATTTTAAAATGTACAGATTTACAAATACATAAATGTATATATAAATTTGAGGTTTTGAGTTGGGCTGCAGTCAGCAAGGTCCACAGTTCGAAACCACCAGGTACTCCGAGGGAGCAAGGCGAGGCGTTCAACTCCAGTAAAGAGTTACAGTCTAGGAAACCCACAGGGACAGTGCTACCCTTCCTACAAGGTTGCCACAAGTCAGAATTAATTGGATAGCAGTGAGTTTGGTTTGGTTTTATATTTAGAGAGGGAGCCCAGGTGGTGCTGTCCGGTAAGCACTGGACTGCTAATCTAAAGGTCAGTGGTTCAAACCCACAAGGTATTCTGGAGAAAGTTGAGGCTATCTGCTTTTGTAAAGATTTACAGCTTTGAAAACCCTCACTGTGAATCAGAATAAACTCAATGTCAGTGGGTTTGAGCTGTGTGTGTGTGTGTGTGTACATATATATACACACACACTCACACTCTGGTGGCATAGTGGGTTATGCAGTTATCTTTTATCTTTTTCTTTTATCTACAAGGTCAGTGGTTCAAATACACTGCTTACATTAAAAACATAGGATTTGAATATATCTATTTGTGAACATGGCTCTACCACTTATGGTTTTCCCTACTTGCTATTTACTTTTTCTAACTTATCTTTGTTGTTATTCAAAATAACTGTATAATTATTTACATAAGGTTGATTTATTGCATTAGATTAAAAACACATTCTATTAGAAAGAGCATGTGGTCTGGATCCAAACAAGCCTAAACTTAAAAGGATGCCACACTTTTTTTAGTGAAATGCTTCCCCAGCACAACTTTTGTTTAGTCTTCTATAATCATTTAATTTTCAAGCATCACCTCCTTAGATGATCTCCCCTGACTACCTGATTCAAAGTAACTCCTTATCACTAAACATTGCAATGAACTTTTTTTTCACTTAATATTTTATTGATTTGTTTTCTGTGTTGTAACTGTCTCCCCTTTCTTACTAGGATGTACATTTTATGAGGAGACGCTCTGTCTAGCTCCTTCTCAATCTAGAATATTTCAAGAGCCTAGGAAGTGCAGTAGAGCTCATTAAATATTTGTTGAATCGATATATGTAGATTTTGAAAAAATCATCGAACCTTTTAGAACCTGTTTCCTCATATGTAAAATGTTTCCATACCTAACCAGGATTAGTTCAACATGAAGTGAGATAACCCACATAAAATGACTTGCTCTTAAGAAGATAAAAAACAGGACTGTATATATTGTGTTTCTTTTTAAAATGTAAACACAAACAAATGTCAATGTATTATTTTTGGGTGCTTTCCCTGCAAAATGGACAATGTGCACAATAGTATTATATATCGTTCTGCATCCTCCATTTATCACTTGGGACTCTTTGAGAGATGTTCCCACATCAATACACAGTGCTCTTGTTCATTATTTTCTCAGAAGCCCTACTGCTTTAATAAGGAGCTCTGGTGACACCATAGGAATGCTAACTGCAAGGTCAGTGGTTCAAACTCAACAGTCACTCTTTGGGAGAAAGGTGAGGCAGTCTGCTCCCATAAAGATTTACAACTTTGGACACCTATATGTGTTCACCTGAGTCAGAATAGACTCAGTTTCAATATTTGGCTTTGCCACAGTTTATACTACTAGTTTACCATTATTAGACATAGGTGGTTTTCAGTTGTCTGCTAGGGCAATGCTGTGATCAATCATATTGTTCACAGATAGTTGTATAAGTTTTAACCCAGGGTGAAGACTCTCTCTGTAAAAACAATATTATGAGATTTCTTGGTAGCCCAGAGACAATTCATACGGAGAAAACCCCCAAATTCAGAGGTAAGATGGCAGTTCCACCTGACAATAAAGAACACAGCCTTCCCTGACAGTTGGAGGCAGAATTGATCACACTAAACTGTGATCGGCTGAAAGGCAATCTGGGGAGATCAGGTCAGGATATCTGGGAGTGGCTATGGTAGGGGGAGGACTTGGATTTTTTTCATGCTAGCATATTTTAACAATTGTGAACACTACACATTTTAAAATGGAAACATTGAATAGTGGCAATTGGTAAATAGAGGTGTAACTCTATACTTAGAAATGTAAATACAGAATCATAACAATTGACCAGAGAGGGATTTTAGAGACTTGTTAGTCTAAAAAAGACAAAATAAACAGTGACACAAATGGTTGACTTGTACAGATTAAACTCTTAAGTGATGTGAAAAGCCTTGTTATCAGACAGAGAGTATTGTAAAGTTGATTATGGCAGATGTAGTTAGATTAAAATGTAATATTCCATCATTTGATCTCCCCTTTGGCCCATTTTAAGGTTATTTCAGTTAAAGACAAAGTGAAGGGGAAATGTGTGTGGATTGAACCTCCAGTGACTCTCCTCTGGCTCCAGGCCAAAGGGGTGCTATGATTGCAGATGCAGTGAGGTGCAAATTTAACACCTTATCACTTGATCTCCCTTTTGACCCATTTTAAATGTGTTCTACTTCTTACTATTTTCTTTTCAATTGACGTTTTTCTCTGTTTTACTTTGTTATTGTTGGATTTGGGGGTATGTTTTTCTGTATATGAAATCCAGGGTAGTTAAATCTAGGGGCAGTAACAGGAATAATGGTCTTTCAATGGTATGTCTGGGTCTTTCAGTGGCATGACAGGAGCTAATAATGAGTACAAGAAAGAAGAAAATGTTCTAAAATTGGTAGTAATGATTACATAACTGTTCTTAATATTGTTAAACGAATGAATTATATGGTATGTGGATTATATGCCATCAAAAAAAGAACAGTGACAGAGGCAGTGGGATGACATCCTTAATGTTCAAATACCAACCAAATCAAGAAGTGAAGCCATTGGCTAGTGGGTGACTGGAGGCTTGTGGGTACAGAGATGAAATATCTGGGTGACGAACTGAAAGGTCAGCAGTTTAAATTCACCAGCTTCATGGCGGGAGATATGTGATAATCTGCTGCTATAAAGATTTAAAGTCTTGAAAACCCTAAGGGCAATTCCAGTGTATCCTATTGAGTCACCCTGAGTTAGAACTCAATTCAGTGGGAGGGGATCGGTGCTAACACTGTATGTGGGCTTACTTGATTCATTAAGGATGAATAATTGCAAGCACACGCGCTTGTGCACCCCAGTTAATGATAGAACGGTCACAGGACAATGGCAGGAAGTTGCTATGAAAAGGGCCCATTGTAAAGAAGATTTATTAATACTGCTGTGCACCAAGACCCTTTGGGTCTTAGCGGTTGCATCCTGCATCTGTTGGACAACAGGATAAAGCCCTCTGGGGAAAGATTGTGATAAGCTCCATATGCCAGAACACAGAGTAAATACTTCCTTTAGGGTATGTGGCTAGGGCAGCACAGAGGTTAGAGAAACAGGCAGTTTTAAAATTCAACATGGCTAGATCCTGTCAATACTGTAAGATGCAGCTTAGGCCCCACTTTCAGGCTGTTCTGTTCACACCCACCAAGTGCCTCAGGTTTTAGACACCCGCACACATGGTAGAACCAACTCGGCCAACTTATCAGAAGTGAGATTGCTGAGTGGGAGGTATATCTACCCACCCCTTAGGCAGACACCGCTAGATTCTTCCTATAGGGGCTATACCACTCTGTCCGTTAGCCAACCAGGTGTCAATGCTCCTGTTTGCCAACAGCCTTGCCAAAAGAGTAATTATTCAGTTCATTCTTAAGTTTTACTAATCAGATCAAGAGAAATACACCAGGACTCTGTGTTCTTAGCTTTTGACTTTTTCGTGCTAGCAGGTTTTAGCTTGTATAAAATAATAATAATAAAAAACAAATCAAACCTACTGCCATACAGTAGATTCCAATTCTCCCAAACCTCCCCAACCAAAAAAGGAAACAAAAACAAACCAGCATCACTGCCACCAGGTGGATTCTGATGCACAGTGACTTTACGTTGCTTAGAAATGTAAGTAACCTCAAGTACAGAGTCATAGTAATTTTAGATGAGGGGGAGGGTTTTAGAGATTCAATAATCTAAAAAAAAAAGTGGAAGTAGTAATGGGGGGAGATACTCACTATTCAAATACCAGCCAAATCAAGAACATTGTTACACAGACTTTTAGATAATGATCATGGAAAAAGAAAGTTATCTTTAAAAGCCTATCCATTTAAAAAAATTAAATGCTGTCTTAAAATAATTGTTGACTGCTTTCAGTGCTGAGAGGGAAGATAAACCACATATCGAACAGGTAAACACCCGCTGTCGCTGTTAGACACCATAAGTCGGTTCAAATCCACCGCGACCCTATGCCCCAAAGAGTGAAGTAGAGCGCAGCCCTGTGCCAATCTCAGGACCATTCCTCTGCTTGAGTTCACTGTTGCAGCCATGGTGTCGGCCCATCTCCTTGAGGGCCTTCCTCTCCTTCCCTGCCCTCCACTTTTCCAAACACGATGTCCATCTCCAGGGACTGGTCTCTCCTGACGACATGTCCAAAGTATGTAAGACAAAGTCTTGCCATGCTTGCCTCTAAGAAGCAATCTAGCCATATTTCTTCCAAGACAAATCAGTTTACTCTTTTAGCAGGTCATGGTAATTTTAATTGTCTTCTCCAGCACCATAATTCAAATGCATTGATTCTTCTTTAGTTTTCTTTATTCAATGTTCCACTTTCACATTTATATGAGGCAATTGAAAACACCATGGCTTGAGTCAGGTGTCAAATAGTTACTGATTTGTATTAGTTACTCAATAGTTACGAATCTTTAACAGATGTGAACAATTTAAATACTAGCATTAGTTATTCTACTTGGAAAGACTTACTTGAGCAAGGTTCCCCATCAATGCGGTAGCCTGCCCTTCCAAATCCAGCAACGATGTTATTTTGTAAGACTGTGTTGGTTCCTCTGTTTATCTAGTGCAGTGATAAAGGGAATGCTTTGGGTCAGGCCTTTCCATAAACCATTGTGTATACAACGAGAGTACATGCATAACACACACAGGAAAATCTCTAGTTATGATGACATATTCAAAAGGAAAAATTTAAGACATGGTTCACCTCATTCCATTCCACGATACACATGTAAAAATTACAATAGTTCTTGGTGTTGAACCATCACTAAGTATTATATATACCGGACTTTGTTCGAAAGCTGCATTAAGGAGGTTTTCATTCCAGTCACAGAATCTGCGGGTCTGAATTCACTGGTCTAAAAGCCATAGACCAAATGTGAATATGATCATATTATATAAGTTATGTGTTTTATTGCACTATTTGTTATAGTCTGTAATATATTTTATATGTTGTATTTACTTTTATTTTTTAAGAAAACAATGTAGCATTTATGTTGTTAGCGCCATCAAACTGGCTCCCACTCGTAGTGACCTGATATACAAACGAAGAACGCAGCACCCAGCCCTGCTCGATCCTCACAACAGTGCTACCTTTGAGCCCATTCCTCTCGTCACTGTGTCAACCCATCTTGTGAGGGTCTTCCTCTTTTTTGCTGCCCTTCTACTTTGATAGAATCAACCATTAGTTTAAACAAAATCTACTACAATAAAAAAATCTAGGTAGGCATGCATGCCACGCCACAGTGGTCGGAAGGAAAATACGTGTTCATTCTTGCCAATGACATCAGCAAAATGGTCAGAAGTTCTATCACTGAGAACATACTAAATACCCTCATCCTTTAACGTTATGATAAGAAGAGAGTTAATGAAATTCTTAAATGTACAAACCTATAGTTAATTTTTAAAAATGAGAATTGACAATTGATTGCGTTTTAACATCTGTAAAAAGGTGAAAAGAAGACATTTGTTAATACAGAGGTAAAAAGTGCATTTCAGATGTCCAGGTTTTGGTTTAAGGTAGTTATGAGTAACTCCAAGTTAAAATCCTGACTAATAGCAGGATTGGGTTTTTGAGACTAAATCTTTATGGAAGCAGAGAGCCTTTCTCCTGTGGGGAAGCTGGTGGGTGTGAACTGCCAACTTTGGGGTTAACAGCTCGATGCATAACCCACAGTGACACTAGGGATCCTTAATTAACTGCACAAAAACAAAACTCAACCCTTATCCCACTTTCAAAAATCCCTGTGTTGAGTACCTTTCTTTCTTATGCAGAGGGAAGTGTTAAAAAGCAAGGGGAAACGGACACTGTCCTCCTCCAAATCCTTTCTCTGTGCTTTCCATTTTCCTGCCAGTCGTCTTAGCTACAGTAAAGAAGAAACGTCATGGAAACCAAGAAGGATCTGTTAGGTAGGTTAGCAAAGGGCTGGGAATGTCCGTTAATGCGTGCCCAGAGGGCCAAGCTAGGGAAACAAAGGAGTGGTGCACCGCACATGTTCAGGGTTCCCACAGGTAGGCAGGCATGAGCGTGAACTTGAATTGGCTCACCTAGCCAGGTAAATTCAATTCAGCCAATGGGGTCAATCAGGGGTCTTCCACCACGCCTCCCTGTGGAATCCTTAAAAAGGCAGAAGCCCGGAGAAGGGAGAGAGAGAGAACTTAGGCGCAGAGAGCTTCGGCAAGACTTTGGGACGCTTTGCGGGACGCTGAGCCGCTTCCAGCTAGGCCGCATGTCCGGGAGGAGCCCCTTGGGTGCCGTGTAAACCTGAAACTTCTTCTAACCCTCATAAAACTCACTTCGATCACGAACCAGGCTTCGGCGTGAATTCTTTCTCGCGCGGAGCCAAGGACCGAGGTATAAGGACGGAGGTATAAATCTAGCTCCAGAGAGATCTAACAGATCCAATCAGCTAAGTGTAAATAAACCTTACATAGAATCATAACAATTTTAGACAAGAGAGGGACTTTAGAGAATCCATTTATCCATGGATGTTTTAAACCCCCCTGAAATCATTCTAATTGTTCATATGAGGATGGAAACTAAATCCAGAGAGTTAAAAGCAGTATGTTCAAGGCACTAAGTAAAGTAATAGCAGAGAGACTCTGAAATCAGGACTCTCAGTGATAAGTGTTGAAGAATCGTGGATAAAAAGTGATTTAAACAATGGACATCAGCAGAAAGAAAGCCCAACAGGAGGTACAGTATTTTGCAGCATATCATATGCCCACATCAATAAGGCGCACATGTGTGTAACATCTGTGTGTGCATGTTGTTGTTGTTGTTGTTAGGTGCATCAGATTGGTTCCGACTCACAGTGATCCTATGTACAACATAACGAAACACTGCACTGTCCTGCGCCACCCTCACCATTGTGCGTATGTCTGAGCCCATGGCTGCAGCCACTGTGCCATGCGTGTGCAGTGCACAGAAACTAATGTTTGAGAGGGTTACACAGATTAAAGAAAAATATAGTGCAGGAATTATTTGCCTGAAAATATGCAGTTAAGAGCTTAATTGTTAACTGAAAGGAAGGAAGTTAAAACCCACATCGACTGCGTGATCTGCTTCCATGAAGATTCTCAATTCACTGCCATTGAGTTGATTCCAACTCAGAGTGACCCTGCAAGACAGTAGAACTGTCCCCGTAACTTTTGTTTTTTTAACAGCTTAATTGGGGCATCATCCACATATCATAAAATTCAATAGTTCCATCAAAAAGACTCATTACCAATCATTGCCATAATCAATTTTAGAACACGTCTTCTTTCTCGAACTCCTTGTTATTAGCTCCCCATTTCCCCTCAAACTCCCTTGCCCTGAGAAATCATTAATCCAGTTACTGAGACTAACTTTTTTTTAAATCATTTTATTGGGGGCTGTTACAGCTCTTATAACATCCCATACATCAATTGTTTCAGCATATTTGTACAGATGTTGCCAAAACATTTTCTACTTGATGTTCCAAAACATTTTCTACTTGAGCCCTTGGTATAAGCTCCTCTTTTCCCTCCTCCCTCTCCCACCCTCCACGCTTGTGAATCCTTGATCGATTATATATTGTTATTTCGTATCTTGCACTGTCCATTGTCCTGAGACTAACTTTTTATGGGAGTGGAAAAACTCATCTTTCTCCTACAGAACAGCTGGTAGTCTTGACCTGTGGACCTTTCAGGCTCCAGGAAAACCATGAAAGCAATTGCACTCCATCACATGGGGTCAACATGAGTAAGAGTGGTTACTTTGCTTACATTACCTCAATTGCAGCATGCCAGAGAGTTGAACTCAAATCTTTTCTCTCCTGATAGGTTCCTGGCCAAACCGAAAGTGAAACCAAATTTCCTCGGACTCTGTTGGCATCCCCCCATATTCTTATCCCTGCTCAAAAGAAAGGGGGAAGGACAGAGGGAAAGAGAGAACCCCAAACACAAATGCAACTGTGTCACGGGCACTGTGAGAATGTCTGATTTTTCTGTGAAATTATTTTGTAGATTTGCTTGCCAAATAAGCCTCTTAGAGTTATGCCTAGGACCTTTGATCATGGAATGCTATCTCTTTAATAGACTGTCTGCGTCAGACTCTCCTGGGGTGCTTGTAAAATATGTGGGTTCATGAGCTTCACTCCAGATCTCAACATACACGTGTGATTTTTATGGACATGAAATCAACTTTCATTACACTTTATACTGATATTCAAAATGTCTAAAGTTGAATATAATCTCTAGAAGACAATAACCTTTATGTGTGAATAATCTTTCTATAAACATGTGAAACATATTTTTAAAAATAACATACTTTAAGCTATTAACGACCAGATGACTCACAAGGACTCAGAATGTGATAAGGATTCTTCCATAGTTGAGGGCTGCACCCTTCAATAGGGTCTTTGAGGCCAAACTCACTGCCACCATGCAGATTCTGCCTCATAGCCACCCTCCAGGAGCAGTGGAACTGCTCTACAGGGTTTCCAAAGCTGTAAACCTTTACAGAAGCAGACTGACATGTCTTTCTCCTGTAGAGTGGCTGGTCCTTTAGCAGACAAATGCTTTAACCACTGTACCACCAGGGGTCCTTAACCATAGCCACATGTGGCTATTTAAATTCAAATTAAATTAAGGACAACTAAAATGAAAAAACTCAGTCCCTCAGTCACAGGAACCACATGTCCAGAGCTCAATAGTCTTTGTGACTTACTAATTACTATGTTAGTGCAAATGTAAGAAGCCTTGGTAGAAAAGTGGGTTATGTGTTGGGCTGGAAATACAAGGTCTGCAGTTCAAAACCACCAGCAGCTCTGCAGGAGAAAGATGAGGCTTTATGCTCCCATAAAGATTCACAGCCTCAGAAACCCAAAGGGGCAGCTCTACTCTGACCTATAGTGACCCAATGAGTCAGCATTGATTCAGTAGTATTAAGCTACTTGGGCTTTTTTAGTGCCGATCTAGAACATGGCCATCCTTTCAGGAAGATCAATTGTTTACAGGTTTTATAGATGAGATTATGTTACCTTCCCCTACTGTAAAGTAAATGATGTTATCATCTATGTCCAGTCCATCGGTCCCAAACACACCAATTGCTGGAGAAAAGCCATGGTGAAAAGCGCAGCCTCGGACATAAGATGAGCCCCGTTCCTCAATCTACAAAACAAGGGGACTCAATGAAAACGTATCTTTTCTATAGGGAAATTTCCATATACCTTGAAGTTATGATGAAATAAAGCAAAAGCATATTTACTTTAGATAAAATAGAAAAGAACAAGAATGCATATTTTATGCATCTACAGTTTTAGCTGTGCTACTTTTCCGTGGCTCTTCCGCTGAACTTAAACAGATGCATAACATGGGTGGAATCAACTGCTGCTGTTAGTGAAAAAGATTATTAAGAAAAACATCCCAGAACATTTCATTGTATTAGATTATGGTTTTTAACAATTTTTAGATATGGTTATTTAGTGTCGTTGTGAGGTCCTACCGAGTTGGCTCATACCCACAGTGATTCTATGCACAAAAGAATGAAACATTGCCCAGTTCTGGGTCATCCTCACAGTGGTTTCTATGCCTGACCCCGGGTTGTGGGCACTGTGTCGGTCCATCTGCTTGAGGGCCTTTCTCTTTGTCACTGCCCCTCCACTTTACCAAGCATGATGTCCTCCTCCAGCGACTGGTTGCCCCTGACAATATTTCCAAAGTATATAGCATGAAGTCTCACCATTTCTTGCCTCTAATGAGCACTCTGGCCATACTTCTTCCAAGACAGATTAGGTGGTCCTTTTAGCAGTCCCTGGTACTTCCAATATTCTTCCCCAGGACCACAATTCAAATGCATCCATTTTTCTTGAGTCTTCTTTATTCAGTGTTCAACTTTCACATGCATATGAGACAATACAAAATACCGTGGTTTGGGTCAGGCACGTCTTAGTCCTCAAAGTAACATCCTTGTTTTTCAATGCGCTAAAGGTCTTGTGCAGCAGATGGACCTCATGTGATGAGTCTTTTGAGCTCTTGACTGCTGCTTCATGAGCACTGATTATGGTGTAAGCAAGACAAAATACTTGTCAAGTTCAACCCTTTCTCCATTTATCATGATGTCACCTATTGGTCCAGTTGTGAGAAATTCAGTCAACTCTTTACATTGATTCATAATTCATACTGAATGCTGCAATTCTTTTTTTAAAGATCGTTCTATTGGGGACTCTTACAACAATCCATACATCAAATATGCATCAAGCATATTTGGACATATATTGCCATCATTATTTTCTAAACATTTACATTCGATTTGAGCCCTTGGTATCAGCTCCTTTTTTTATCCTCCCTCTCCCCGTCCCACCCTTGTGATGCAATTCTTGATCTTTATCAGCAGGTGCTTCAAGTCCTCCTCACTTTCAGCAAGCAAGGTTGTGTCTCCTGTGTATCACAGATTGTTAATAAGCCTCCCTCCAGTCTTGGTGCACATTCTTTTTCATATAATCCAGCTTTTATGATTATTCGCTGAGCACACAGAATGAAAAAGCACAGTGAAATGATATGACCCTTTCCATTTTTAAAACCAGGCTGTATTCCCTTGTTTTGTTCACAAAACTGCCTCTTGCTTCATGTACAAGTTCCACATAAGCACAATCAGATGTTCTGGAATTTCCATTCTTCTCAAGGTTATGCATAGCTCACCATGGTTCATGCAGTTGAAGGCCTTTGCACAGTCAATAAAACACAAGTATCTTTCTAGCATCCTTTGCTTTGAAAGAAGATCTAGCTAAGATCAGCAATGATAGCCCTTGTTCTTTGTCCTCTTCAGAGTCAGGCCACAGCTCTGGCAGTTCGTTGTCGGTGGACCACTACAACCATGGCGGGGCGGTCTCTAACAACAGTCTGCTTGGGTGCGGCATCAGTGATATTTCCCTACAGTTTGGACAGCCTTGTGAGGCACTCTTCTCTGTAAGGAGCACAAACATGGACCTCTTCCCGTCAATTGGTTAGTTGGTAGAGTTAGTGAAAGAGAAAATAGACATAAAACACTCAGTCTGAACCAATGAAGCGATTAAAAATGGAGTACAAACCTGTCCAAGGTTAAGAAATGTTATGGCATATCTTGGATCAGGGCTATCCCTGTAGCCTTCTTGACCACTGTGATAAAATTCAACATTACTTATTCTTGCTTTTCCTAAAGGTGGGGGATAGTGAAATAAAATTTTTTTAATAAAACAAACACATAGTTTTTTTTAAGCAATACATATTTTTAAAAAACTTACCCAAAATTGCTTTAAAATTTCATGGAAATCATATTGCTTTATTTCCCTTTCTTTCTTTAACCCCAATAAAAAAGTGTTTCTCAACTTTTTTTCATTGACCTACTGATGTGTCTTTTTAGATGTTTTTCTCCTAACTCCCCCACCCCTTTCTATGACATCTTAATGCCACAAGCACACCGAATACCTTTAAATGTATAGTGGTCTCTTGCAAGGTAAAAAAACATGGTAATATCTCAAATTGCTGTCCTCCAAGGACCAAATTCTGACCACATTGGGGTGATAGGGCCCCCTTTGAGAATGCAAGGCACAAGGTACACTTGATCCAACACTTCAGTTCTGATGTGGACGAGCTTTTAGGGCAATATCTTTATATCTTTTCTTTCAGACGGTACAGTCTGAAAGCAACCAGGTAATCAAACTAAGTCATGTCAAAAGGTGTTGCACATCAACATGAAAAGATTCCAAAGACCAACAGTGGAGCATTTTCACAATTAACCACCACAATGGATTAGATCACATCAATTTTTAAAAAAATCATTTTATTGGGGACTCGCACAACTCTTATCACAATCCATCCATCCATCTATTGTGTCAAGCACATTTGTACATATGTTGCCATCATCATTCTCAAAACATTTGCTTTCTACCTGAGCCCACATCAATAGTTTGGAACCAAGACTTTGAACCTGTTCATTCCAGTTCAACCCTTGCTAAGAATTGGCATTTTTACCAGATGTATGCGGAATCAGAATCTAGGTTTTCAAAAGATCTACACAACTGGATCTGTAAGAATCACTAAGAGGTGTTCTTAAATACAGATCCTGATTCTGTATATCTGACATGGCACTGCAAATGCTCAGCAAGGGGCCAAATTAGAATGAACTAATTCAAAGCCCTGTTTTAAATCCTTGAGCTCAGAATAATACCAATAAAACAAAACAACAAATGCCTAGTTCAACACATCATCTAGAAAACCATTAAGTAAAAGAAAGAATAGAGCATTTCCCTGCCTTTCCTGTATGAACTTCCCTTTAGACAAACTACTTGCTTAGGAAACTTCTTTTTATGGAAGCATTCCAGGTTACCAAGGAGAGAGGAATGGTGGGATTAGCATTTCACCATTTAAAAGCAGTGCTTTAATGGGTTCTCATAGTGATCATTAGCAGCTATTCCAAGGGAGAAATGGAAAACACACCACCACCTTTAAAAAAGACTTCCTAAAACTTGGCCCGGAATCTGACCAAGTCTCTAGTTCTTAACTCTTCATACACTGGAAATACAAGGGCAAGAAGAGCAATTTCAGTTCCAGGGATGCAATCCTGACATTCCAGACTAAACCTCTATTGCGTAGGTGACCCAGCTACTTTGATAGGTAAATTGCAAGGAAAGAGAAATGAATCAAAGGGACTTAAAATTCAGAATCAATGACAACATGGATTTTTTTAGATTCTGATTTTAACACTAAAAGAAGGAAGAAAGGAAAGAACCAGCTGGTATTTGATGAGTAACTATTATTACCATTTTAATAGGTTTGATATTTGTATTACAGATTATTCACTGCCATGAGTCAATTCCAACTCACAGCAACACTAGAGGACGGAGTAGAACTGCCCCGTGGGGTTCTGAGGCAATACATCTTCATGGGACTAGAAAGCCTGTGCCACCCTTTGAGTTCCTTCCTGAACTATTTGTAGATGAAATGATGGTGGAAAGGAATAGAGAAATAAGATCAGCTAAAGTTCATGACTATTCAACTGGCAATGAGCACATTAGGATTAATTAAACGGTTTCCTCTTTTGGGGATAGACATTGATGTTTTCTTTAAAACAAAATAGAACAAGCAGATAATCTGTTGTACTTCTTATCACATGGTATTTTTATATTTGCCTAGGTACAAGGCTAGTTTAAGCAGTTATCAAAAGTGACTTGTCAGTAATTCTTGTGGTCTTTGAAGATAAAATAATAACTCCTAATCACATTAGGAAATCTGATTGGAAGATCAAGCCTGGGCTACTTAATTCTTCTCAAGACTGCTTTTCCATATGGCCCCATAGAAAAATGGAGAATTATTGAAGAATTATGAAAATTAGAAGTAATCATATTATATTTCACGTAGAAAAAATAAAGTGTTGGACCAAACCTCTAAATGTCATCATATTTTCTGTAAATGAGCTGATCAGGACTCGTGCACCAAAAGATTCCTTGGCCCAACCTGGGTAATCTTCACCCACGATTTTGATGTTTCTACTCAATATCCCCACATCAGCTGCCAGCGTGTAGCTCAGACCTGTGCCTGGGAGGTGGTATTCTTCCGCTGCAACAGAAGGTCAACTAAATTATTACCAGTACTGAGAAACCCCAATCATAATTAGATTCTATGATTTCTTTGCCTTTACCTTGGCTTATGAACTCATTGCCTAAAGAATGATGTATTAGTCCAAAAGTTAACACAAATGCATGAATTGATTAGATTTGCATGTTTAAACAAAGGTAGATGTCAGGCTTGAAGGTAACATACCTTTTAATTTCAAAACTTAAATATAACAGAAACTATATATCTGCTATTTATACCAAAACGACTGTTATATAATCAGTAATTATGAAATTATTGCTTAGCAGACTTTGAAGTGGTCTTCAACCACTCCCAATTATACCAGGAAACACTGTTGCATGGTAAATTGAGACTCTCAATTTAGATTATTGTAATCTAAAGAGATAAGGAGATGTGGCAGAGAATTAGCCCAAGGTCATTTGGGGAATTAGTAATGCACAGGTAATTTTCTCTCTCCGAAAGCTGGCTTGACTTCATTTTCCCCATAGCATATTTTGTATCAACTACACACTTTATAAATATGTACTAGTGTATCAGACACAATATGTATATTTACATATTAAGGGAAGTATTGAACATAACATAAATTAAATACTACATTTTTACAAGTC
>NW_022103896.1:29747974-29758457 GCF_000313985.2 Echinops telfairi
CACTCCCCCCTCATTCACAATGACATGATTTTTTGTTCTGATGATGCCTGATACCTAACCTTACATTCTTGTCTTGCACCTATTTCTTGAACTTTGGATGAGGGTTACATGTTCCATGAGGAGAAATCAAGGTTTTGGTAAGGCTCTCCACCTATGTTAAAAATGATCTAATAATTTATAAATTATCAAGGGTTCATGAGGGAGGGGGTGGGATGGGAGGAGAAAAATGAGGAGCTGATACCAAGGGCTCAAGTAGAAAGCAAATATTTTGCAAATGAGGGCAATGAATGTACAAATATGCTTGACACAATGGATGTATGTATGGATTGTGAAAACAGTTGTATGAACCCCCAATAAAATGATTAAAATAAACCTCAACACAATTGAGAAAGGAATATTAAATAAGTGTACGCTAACCACAATAAATAATAAATAAATAAATAAAATGTAATGATGATGTATTCATCCTCAATAATAAAGTGCCAATATCCACCTTGAAGTACCCCCCCAAAAAAAATCTTCAAATGATTCTGAATTATTCCTTCTCCATTTGAAAATTAGGGTTATACTATATCTCGGTAGCTTATCTAAAGGCAGTTACAATTGAGGAATGTGTCAAGGAAACCAATTAGGACAGTGATGTTCTTAGATCAATGGTTTTCAAATTTCAGAGTGCATGGAATAACCTAGACGTTTGCTTAAAAAAGAGAGTGCCCAGTCTTAGCTCAGTGAATGCAGCATGGGTAGTCTTGGAGGGGGTGCCTATGCATCTTCTTTTTTATCATTACCCCACCTCCCTCGATTGTCAGTCATTCTAAGGCAGGTGGTCTGTGAATACACTTACGGAGAGATAGCCTTCGGTATTGTTTCCCTAACGTGTTCCTATGTGACACGTTCCTCAGTCACAGAGGATTTGTTAAGTTCTGCTTCATGAAACAAGCTAAACAAGATGGAAGGCGATGAAACTACACACTAAACTGAAGACTTCTTAAAGAACAATGTATATTTTTACAAACTAACAGGAAAATAATCATCCTGCTAATTTAAGAACTATTGATTTTTTTAACTCAAAATATTGATCTTTTTACGCTGTGAAATTTGAAATGAAAGGAGTCCAATAAATGCACATCCACATTGTTTTCCAATTTCTAAAACAGTTTGGAGATAAATATGCATATTTTAAGCTTCTTATTTTGCACAATCACTACTACATTTTTTACTAGAATCATCATCATCAAGGAAAAACACAATAATGCAATTCAGTATATATTTTTTAAAGTGATCAATTAAAATTTGAATTAAAAAGTTAGCTCTTCGCTTTCTAGTCATCACCTTGGTAAATAAAAAGCAAAGGTAAAGTAAGCCAATCAATATTTATTAAATATTTATGATGCACTTGGAGCATGTCTCTGTATTTGAGAAGATCACGGTTCATTGTGAAAGACCATTAGCTGTACAGATATTTATGATGCTGTCCCATAGATGAAGAGGTGACCAGTGAACCAAGAACCACGTTAGCTTTGTTCCTCCTCTCTGGCACGCTATAGCAATTCAATATTTGCTGAATGAATAAATACATATAGGGTCAGGACTGTGAGAAGTCAGCAGAGACACTACAGAGGTGCTTGGATACCAGTGCCAACCTGAGTGTAATGTTCTTCTGAAACATAAGTGTGAGATGTTTTATCAGGGAATTTTAATTAAAGAGCAAATGTGAGCATTTCAAGACATTTTAATTATGAACCTACTTGATAGAGAGCAGCCACTTACCGAGATGAGTATAAGAAAGGGTATCATTGAGTATGAGAATTTTGTGGTCATGCAGGATTTTTATAATACTTCTGGTTTCTGTCTGCTGCAAGTCATAGCTTGTGGTTGTTATCACTATCTCTTCACCCTCCTTAGAAAAATTCAAGAACAGTTGTTTAAATGGGTATCTATCTCCCAGTTAAAAACAATTGCATAACTTTCTTCAATTTATATCTGAGCAGTCAGTTATGGTATTGACAAAAAGAATAAACTGTACTTTTAGGTCTCTAAAATGAAATGATTGATATTAATAATTAAACATTTTGAATTATAGTTACATTAAAAAATTTTAATTCTAGCATTTAAAATAATTATTGTAATTTATATATAAAGAACACATCAAAACAGATATATTCACATATGTATGAAAGATTTGTCAGGACACATTTTTAAAACTTTATAAAAATTGTCCCGTTTCCTTCACCTAATGAACTATCACTTGATATTTCTGGAAGGAAAGAAAAACAGAGATACGTTAAAGGCCAGGGCGAAGACCTAGGATCTAATCTTTGTAGATTAAGCTCCTTTCTGCCATCCATGTCTCGGTAAATGTCACCGTGAAAACGGGCTTTCTCTGGCCATCATATTAGTGTTATCTACCGCTCCCACCATGACAGCGCCCATCACACTGGCTGTTTGGTCTCTTTCATCGTACGCACAAACAGTCTGTGCAGACATATATTCATTTAGTCAGCCTCTCTGATCTGCAGGAGTCATTTAGAAAATATTAATTGGATAAGTGATAGGAATACTGGAATCCTTTAATTACCCTCCTAAAAATAATCATACTTGAGCTATCACAAATAAGTAAGAATGTATTCAAAATAGATTGCAATACAGTCCAATAAAGTCTCCTTTTTAACAATTTCCAACCAAATTAAGAGAGCAAACCCATACGTTTTAATGATTTGTTCAATTTAAGGCTTAGTTTTACGACTGGAAAACTCTCCAAAGAAACTGACTGTGGTCTGAGCAATTAGAAATTGAATTCGTCTGCTTCCTTGGTCCTTGAGTATTAAAGTGCATATTGGTAAAACATGTGGAATCCCAGACTTGCACATGTTTATGAGTGCAATATAGATGGAAATTGCCACTATTCATATTCTAAACAGGGACTATCACAAAGTAAAAACAGAGGTACCCAAGATTACAATAAAACATATTCTTATTTTTGTTTTGTAAGAATTTGCAATGAAAAAATTTCACCCTAAACTTCATAGTTGTCTTTCATGACTAGTATAAACATAATGAACTTCATATATGCTGACAGATATTGGAGACACAATTTTTTAAAAACCTGAAATCAGGGCAGTTGGTTGATAGTAACCTGATGGTAAAACACACATTTCTCAGTTGGGTGGTCCCTTGAGAAAAGAATTACCATCTTTTTAAGCAGACTGATTGCACATGTACTTTTGACCATACATCCTTTACCTGCCAATCCACACTCTCCAGCAGGGTCAGGACTCTGGAACCTGCCTCTGCAGTTTCTGAGAGTTTAGTTTTATATATTGAACGTGGGAATCCATGAAGATCCAGCTCACCAAATACCCCTGAAGAGAAAAACACACTTATTTATCCATCAAGCACTAAGGGGTTAGATCTGAGTATGAATCAGTTCGTTGATACATTTTAATTAGCAATTGAACATTTTGCAATGAATGCCATGAATTGGGGCTATCTGCCCAGGGACGGCATAAAGCCCGTTTCTAGGAATCTAGTCCACAGACGTCAAAGCCAGCGCCCGAGGACACACAAATGAGAATGTTTACCCCTGTTGTGTTCTGAAAGAGCAAAAACCAAAATAAATCCAAATGTCCATCAATGAGGAAATAATGGAATGAATTATAGCATAGTCATACAGTGGACGAGTATGTTATAAAATGAAGTTTTTTTCTATCCAATATTGATCTGAAAGATGAGAGAAGAATCATACTAATACATTTAGTTTGTCAATGATGTTCGAAACAACAATTGTGTCACAGCAATATGTATCATGAGTCTCAGCAGTAAGGAGTTGGAATTGTAATTGTGTATATTTTTTCCTGATACTACTCTGTATCATTTGAAATGTCTTTTGGTGAGGGAACACACATAAAAGCAAATATGTCTGTGTGTGTTTCCTCATTAACTGTGTCACAGTTTTAGATATGGCTCAGTGGAGCAAGTGCAGCCCGTTTATGTGTATATATCTTCTAAATAAAAACACAATAATATTAGTCAAAGGATAACTGATTGTGCAGTAACCAGATTGTCTACAAACTAAAAGTTCAGTAGTTTGAAGCCACCAGCTGGTCCTCAGGAAGAAGGGGTGGCAGGCAGGAAGAAGGGGTGGCAGGCGGGACCTATAGATGCACAGCCTTAGAAAAGGCTTCTGTCAGCGGTCCTTGTGGATCAGAATGGACAGCATTGCATTTAGTTTTAGTGTTCATACAAGCAGTTGCATAATAATTCAACTATTATTCAAATTTATGCACCAACCACAAAAGCTAGTGATGAAGAAGTTGAAGAATTCTACCAATGACTTCAGTTGGAAACTGGACAAACTTAGTCAAGTTACATTGTAATTTATTAGTGATTGGAATGTAAAAGTTGGAAACAGAGAGGAGGGAAGAGTGGTAGGAAAATATGGAGTTGGTGATATGAATGAAGCTGGAGATTGCATGATAGAATTTTGCAAGACCAATGACTTATTCATAGCAAGTACCTTTTTTCTGGACTTATCCAGGTGGAATACACAGAAACCAGCTTGACTACATCTGTGGGAAGAGATGATGGAGAAGCTCAATATCAGCAGCTAAAACCAGGTCGAAGCTGACTGTGGAACAGACCATAAGTCAGTTCAAGTTAAAGCTGAAGAAAATGAAAACAAGTCCATGATAGCCAAAATATGAACCTGAATTTCAAGAACATCTCAAGAACAGATTTGACACATTGAACACTAGTAACAGAAAGCCTGATAAACGGTGGAAGGACATCAAGGCCATCATTCATGAAGAGGGCAAAGGTCATCGTAAAGACAGGTAAGTAAGAAAAGATCAAAGTGGAGGTCAGAAGAGACTTTGAAACTTGCTCTTAATCGTCGAATAGCCAAAGCAAATACGAAAAGATGAAATCAAAGAACTGAATAGAAGCTTTCAAGAGGCAGCTAGAGAAGACAAAGGCAAATATTATAATGAAATGTGCAAAAACCTAGAGTTTGGAAACCAAAATGGAAGCACTCGGTCTATCTGAAACTGAAAGAACTCATGAAAAATTCAAGGCTTAAGTTGCAATATTAAAAGATTGTACGGGCAAAATATTGAATGATGCAGAAAGCATCAAAAGAAGATGGAAAGAATACAAAGAATCATTGTACCCAAAAGAACTGACCAACATCCCACCATTTAAGAGGCAGCATATGAGCAAGAACCAACGGTGCAGAAGGAAGAAGTTGAGGCTGCAGTGAATGTATTAATGAAAAACAAGGCTCCAGGAATTGTCAGAGTACCCATTGAAATATTTTAGGAAGCTGAAGGCACACTGAAAGCACTGACTCATTTAGGCCAGGAAATTTGGAAGACAGCGATTTGGCCAACTGACTGGAAGAGATCCCTATTTGTACCCATTCCAATGAAGCGTGACTCAACAGAATAATATCATTGATATTGCACACAAGTAACATATTGCTTAAGATTATCCAATGTACAAATTACAGCAGTACATTGACAGGAATCTGCAGAGCTTCAGGCCTGATTCAGGAGAATGTGGAACAAGGGACATCATTACGGATGTCAGATGGATCTTGACAGAAAGCAGAGAATACCAGAAAGTATTTACTTGAGTTTTATTGATGATACAAAGACCGTCGACTGTTGTAGACCATGATAATAAACAATGGATAACTTTGAGAAGAATGGGAATCCTAGAACACTTCCACTCATCCTGCCCCACCTTCTCCCTACCTCTTGATGTCGCTACTCCCAATTCTGTTCCTGAAGAGTTTATCTGACCTGGATTCTTTGTCTTGTGAGCTCTTACCTGTACACTTGTCCATGCTCCAGTCTAGCCAGAACTGAAAGGCAGAACTGGGGTCATGATAGTGGGGGTGAGGAAGCCTCAAAGAACCAGAGGAATATTGTGTTTCATTGGTGTTATACTGCACCCAGGTTTACTCATCCCTTCCCTATAACCCTTCTGTGAGGGGATATCCTATTGCCCAGAGATGGGTTTTGGGTCTCTGCTCCAACCCCCCTCATTCTCAACAGTATGTTTGGTTTTCTTTTCTGTTTGGGGTCTTGTGGTGCCCGTTACCTGATTCCATCAACATGATTGCACAGGCTGCTGTGCTTCTTCCATAAGGGCTTGTTGCTTCTCTGCTGTTTATTTAACTTCAACCTTTAAGACCCCAGATGCTGTATCTTTTGATAGCCGGAAACCATCAGCTTTCTTCACCACATTTACTTATATACCATTTTGTCTTCAGCAATCGTGTTGGGAGGGTGAGCATCACAGAATGGCGGGTTGTTAGAACAAAGTGTTCTTGCGTTGAGGGAGGGTTTCAGCAGAGGTTCAAAATCTGCCCACTTCCTCAATGTATTGCCAAATAAATATATGTACATATGCCAATACCTCTTTTTATGAATTAATATAGTCACATAAGGGTATGCCTATGTTTATACTTCTATCCATAGCTTTGTTTCCTAGAACTTTCCACTGTTTCCTTTTACCTTCCTCATGCCCTATCATCACGCCTGCCCATCTGCCTTTTACTAATTCTGCTCAACTAGATTGTTGTTGCTCCAACACCAAAGGGATCTCTATGTCCTCCTCGTCATTGCTTTTAATTCCCTAGTTGTTCCCTTGTCTATGGCATTGTTGGCCCTTTACTTTTCATAGATCTAGTAAGAAGAGTCATGACTATAGTGATGTAAAGGAGCCCTTAGGACCTAATGAGCTAGGCATTGGACTGCTAACTGCAAGGTCAGTCTTGGAACCCCAAAAGGGCAGTCTCACTCTGTCTTCAACAGTCATCATGAATCAGAATTGACTGTATGCCATTGAGTGAGTTGCAGCGATGTCATTGACAAATTCAAACTTAGGAACACTTGTGATTGGATAACTGATGATAACATCAACATACCCACATTATTATTTATGAATACTAAAAACAGAATCATAAGTAGAAACATTCTTTTTTTAGGGGAAAATCATTCAAATAGTAAAAATATTGTTACTTATACTGGGAAAAGATTATAGAAAAAATTAGAAAAACATAATCTATTAACAGAGAAATATGTTAATGGACTAGCTTTATAATGAATGTTTTGGTTTATGAGATACACCTCTATAATATTACTATCTAGTGTAATGTCACATGATTTACTTATTTAAAACTCGTGTTTTTCTTTAAGATTCCCTTAATGAAATTACTACCTGTTTAAGTTTCTGATACCATACCATCTTGAGCTGATAACCAGTACTTTACTTCTATAATTTAGATTCTCAAAATTGATACAACACTTTGGGAGAAGGGTGACACGTACCTAAGACCTTTGACCCTTGATTTGGTCCTTCTGGTAGAGGCCACTCTGGGGTCGAATGATCTCCTCTAAGGACAATCTGTAGCTCTCCTTTAAAAGGGTTATCTTCCCAGCCCCCAATCAGCCTGCCTCCCTGCAGGGACACAGAAAAGTGTTATTATGTAAAAATTGAGCGGGGGTGGGGGAGGAGAATTACCTTATAAAAGAGGAATTTCCTATAGCAAAACTGAGTGAATTTTGCTATGATATAGATATCACAGTGATATAACTTAACAAATTCATTTCGGGTGGTTACTGTTGTTGTTAGGATTAGGTTCTGATGCACCGTGACCCTATCCATACACAGCAGAATGAATCAAGGCCCTGTCCTGTGTCATACTGACAACCCTTCCTATGCCTGAGTCTATTGTTTCGGTCACTGTGTTATCTGTCTCCTAAGGGTCTTCCTCTTTTTCACTGTCCCTCCACTTCACCAAGCAGGATGACCTTCGCCAGGGACTGTTGACTAACGTTATGGGTCAGGAAATCTAAATGGCTTTTTTCCATGTCAACTGCAGTATCTACTCCGATCAGTGCTGCATCTAGAACTGAGACCTCATAAGATGGAAAGTAGTGTGGCTTACACAAGCCACTTTGCATTTTAACACACTACTTCCTACCTCAAAAAGCTCTTCACACTTGCATCTAAGCGACACCCTTTATGGTCCATCACTGGTACTAGCCATTATTTACATATTTGCTAATCTATGAAAAGGCACAACTTATAAGGCTTTACATATATCGTTTATCTTTTGCATTCAAACCAATGAATTGGTATTATTACTCTCAATTCATATATGAAAAAAACTGACGTTGAAAGAGGTCAAAGTGTACCGCGGGTTACCCATCTAATCATTGGTGACTTAAGATTTCAAAACCCATACATTCCAAGCCTAAATCAGTCTTGAAGATGTAAAGCCAGAATGCTCCTTTGAGAAAAGGATGGAGAGACGTCGTCTTGGGTACTTTGGACATGTTACCAGGAAAGACCAGTCCCTGGAGAAGAACACCATGCTTGGTCAAGGAGCAGGGCAGAGAAAAAGGGGAAGGCCTTTGACGAGATGGGATGACACAGTGGCTACCACACTGGGCTCAAATAGAAGGACAATTGTGAGGATGGTGCAGGGGTGGTTGCTATTTCATTCTGTTGTACACAGGGTTACTGTGGGGGAATCGACCCAATGACACCCAACAATAACAACAACATGTGTCTAACTGATGGACTATATGCTTTTAAAAGCATTAACGACCTCCTCTGGGCTTTATCATTATAACCAAAAAGAAACTACTAAATTCATTTAGTGGTGCTGTACTTAATAGACTTTATTATTTTTTTTTTAGGAGCCCTGGTCCCTCACAGGGCTGCTACCCACAAGGCTGCTCTGCAGGAGGAAGACCAGGCTTTCTACTCTGGTCGAGAGTGACCGTCTTAGAAAGCACAGGGCTAGTTCTACCCTGCAGGGTTGCTATGAGGCAGAATCAACTCGATGACTGTTAAGTTTGGTTTAGCAGGTTTTTGGTTAAGCTATCCTTTTTAATGAGCAAAAATAAGTGACTGACAGACCAATTAAATTGATTGAATGATCACATGTTGAAGACCATCTGAAGTTTATGAGCAAATGAGGTGAAAAATTGAAACATTAATTTGTCTGCTCCTACTTTTATAATTCCATCCATGTGATTCATTTAAAGCTTTGTTGTTATTCTTCCTTTAAGGCTTAAAATTCTTGATTTCTTTGAGCAAGGTGTTAGCTTAAGTTCAGCTAATCACAACACAAAGGATCCCTGGTGGTGTGGTGGGTTAGGTGTTGAGCGCCTAACTACAAGTTCAGCAGTTCAAACCCACCAGATACTCTGTGGAAGAGAGATGAGGCTTTCTACTCCCGTAAAGAGTTACAGTCTCAGAAACCCACAGGGCAGTTCTGCCCTGTCCTGTAGGGTCACTGTGAGTCAGCCTTGTCGCAGTGCAACTGAGTTTGGTTTTCTGGGGGCTTTAAGGAAAGTTAATGTACAATTTAATGGCGTGCATAAATTGAACTTAAATTTTTTAATGAGAGTTGTACATCATACCACTTAAATATACTTTATTGTTTGGTAAATTGCCTACATTTTGGGATTGAATCAATAAGGATATACAAGACGCTCACCCTCTCCCCCACTCTTACCTGCAGTGATATGTGGGTAGCATTTAAAACAATTTTTCTATAAGAAGACTCGGTAGTTCCCACATTATATTGATCTTCCAGTTCTAGAACCCCCAAAATAATGAGCCTTTCCATTGGGGGAATAGCTGTGTCTGCTACAATCCATGTTCCTATAAAACAATAATTTTATATAAGAAATTTAACATAATCCAGACACCATGTCAACAATCATTTCAATAAGCCTGGTTTTTGAAGTTTGTTACTCATCATACCACTCAATGACTGGTTCTGATGCTCTAAGATAGTCTACTGTTCTTTATTTTTATTTTTAAATCATTTTATTGGGGGCTCTTACAGCACTATCACAATCCATACATCCATCCATTGTGTCATGCACCTTTGTACATATGTTGCCATCATTATTTTCAAAACATTTTCTTTTTACTTGAGCCCTTGGTATCAGCTCAAATCCCCACCCCACCCCTTCTCCCTCATGCACCCTTAGTAATTTATAAATTATTATTTTTTTCATGTCTTTCACTGACCACTGTCTTCTTTCACCCACTTTTCTGCTGTCCGCCCCCCTGGGAGGGGTTATATGTCAGTTCCCCCTTTCTCCCTCCACCTTCACCTTCCCCTCCTGATATCGCTACTCTCATTATTGGTCCTGAGGGGCTTATCTGTTCTGGATTCTCTGTGTTGTGAGCTATTATCTGTGCCAGTGTACATGCTCTGGTCTAGCCAGATTTGTAAGGTAGAATTGGGATCATGACAGTGGGGGGGGAGGGAGGAAGCATTAAAGAACTAGAGGAAAGTTACATGTTTCGTCGGTGCTCTACTGTTCTTTATACTCAGGTTAAATCCACAAAACCCCAGAGGCTAGTTTTAGTACCAGCGATAAAATCATAGACCCCATCTCTTCAAGTTTCTCCATTCTCCCTGCTGTGCTGGATAAAGGCAGAAAGCCAA
>NW_022103896.1:29758557-29773379 GCF_000313985.2 Echinops telfairi
ATGAGTATTTTATTAACTTTGTGTTAATGTTTTTACCTTCAGGAATAACCACATTTGCTCCTGGCTGGGGTACGGTATAATTATTTTCTCGAGATGATTGCCAAAAAGAATCATTTGACCATACACTGGGAAAAAGAGAGAAATTTTCTCATCAGTTATTTCTATATGCAAAAACGAGCTGATTCTGATTTACAGTGACCATAGAGGACATAATAGAACTGCCCCTGAGGGTTTTCAAGATTGCAAATCTTTATGAAAGTAGAAAGCCTTAGAGCAGCTGGTGCTTTCAAACTGCTGACTTTAAAGCAGCCAACCATGGCTCCTATCCATATACTCAGTCACTGCAACAAATAGATGCTGATGAATAGTGACCCTATAGGACAGGGTAGAACTGCCCCTATGAGTTTCCGAAACTGTAACTCTTCATGGGAGTAGAAAGCTCTTTCTCCCAAGGAACAGCTGGTGGTTTGGAACTGATACCCTTGCAATTAGCAGCCCAACACATAACCACTACACCACCAGGGCTCCCTTGTCTATATACTAGAGGACTCCAAACAGTTAATGAAAAATTCCATTATCTTTTCATTCCATTTTCCTACAAAATTCCTCAAGCCCCCTTGAATATAATGACTGTCTTAGCTGCAGCACTAAGCTAAACATCTTAAGATGATAAATTGCAAGGTGGTTCAGAGTTTCACTAAATAGAAAAGTTAATATGCAATTACTAAAACACTCAACACACAAAAACTACCTACATAGTTTTTCTTTTTGAAGAAAATTAGCTTTCCATTCACAATTGGTATCATTTTTCCTCCACTAAATCCTATGAGCCTTTGTCTAAAATGTAAATTATTTAAATCTCCTGGAAGACTTTTCCATGATAGAAAAGTTAACATGAATGCATGTTAACTTTTAAATTTAAAGGCCCATTTAAATTTCATTTACTCTTTCATGGGGAAAATGGGAGGGGGATGTTGTTTGACTCTGTGAATGGAGGGGTGCGAAAAATGGTCTCTAAACTGACAAGGATGAACGAATGAAGTTAAACATTCGGTGACATGTGAAAGGTGGTTATGGTCAGACGTATCAAGGCTATTAAACAAGAAAACTCACTTGTATGTGGCAGGCCGCGTCCTGGGAATTGGTTTTCTTGAAGAGGGACGCACAGGGAAGCAGTCTTGAAGAATACAGCAGTAAGCTTGAAAATTTATAGTGACGTCTGTCACCTCGGGATCCAGTGTCCCCGACACAGGCTGGCTCGGCGGGTCATTTCTTCCTGACACTGATAGTGACACAGAAGCAGTTTACATTAATAAGAGGATCAAAGTGCTTCCAAAATTCATGGCATTCTTAGAAGATATTCTCTAGATAATAATAAAACTCAAAAAAGCTCACTGCCATTGAGTCAGAACTGCCCCTGTGGGTTTCTGAGTTATAACTCTTTCTTTCTCATGAGGACAGCTGGTGGTTTGGAACTGCCAACCTGGTGGGCCGCAGTCACTATACATACATATGTGCCACCGGGGCACATATAACTCAGACTTATGGAATATGATGGAGAAATCCTGCCAAAGTGTACGTGTCTTGTTGAGAAATCCATAATCCAGATATCTTGGGGAAAATAGATGCTTTAGAACCTTAAGACAATATTTATTCTTAAGCATTGAATTTTCCAAAAATAATGAAAACAAAATATATAAATCTGCTTGTCTGGTACACATGTCCTCCAGTTCTGTGAGATAAAGCGGTTGGGACCAGGCGTAAAAGGCTGGTTTAGACACAGCACCAGATGGAAACCGTCACCGCCATCTCATGAATACAAACCTAAGTAGTACAGAGTGCTAGTGTTTGCTTCCAGGTGCCAGTCGCCATTCCTGCTGGTGTTCCAATTCAAGGGATTTGAAGAGGCATTCCTCACATCGATAATATTAAACATATCAGGGTTTTGAGTGAAATTATGAGATATGATTACATAATCTTCTTTCTGTAAAAGTTTACAGCAAAATATGACTTGTTTTATGTGCTAATACTCTGCATGGCATGTTAACTTTATCACATAAAATTAGCCCTTACTTTATTTAAAAACAAAGTTTGGGTTTTAGTTTGGTTTTTCTCTTGCCCGTTTCATATAAACACCTTACATGTCTATGGTGATAATGCTAACTGTATTAATAAGTCAAGGAAAGGATCAATCAGACTTACATCGTGATCTCTAGATTGGTAGTAGGTGGGTAGGAAGGTATATGGCAGAGCATGTGTGCCCACATGCAAACTCATACACACACACACACACATTCTGAATTAATGACAGCCAAGATTCCACATGGTCAAGAATACAGTAAACTGAGTGTTGTTTATTTTTAATGTCTGAATATGCTTCTAAGAGACTTGGTGACGCCCTTTGGTAATCATTGGACTACTAAGCCCAATATCCACAGTTCAAACCCACCAGCAGCAACAGGGGAGAAAGTTGAGGTTATCCACTCCTGTAAAGATTAACAGCCTCGGGAACCCTCTCCAGTGCTGCTATGAGTTAGAATCCACTCTATGGCAGTGAGTTTTGGTTTAGAAAGTGTTTAAACATTTTCCTAGGGAGCCTGTGCCTCAAGATGACACCTTTTCCCAAGGCTGCATGTTAAGGTGACCAGACGTCCCGCTTTTGGCGGGGCAGTCCTGATTTTTGGCGTTTTAAAAAAGTCCCAATTTTTGGAAAGAATGCACGACAAGCTAGGGAACGGTCTATTTGGTCCATATAGACCAAATTTTTAATTTTAATTTTTAATTTTAACCCCCCTCCCCCGCCCCCCAGTCACTGGTGTCCCGCTTTAAATCTGGTCACCTTACTTTATGCACACAGGACAGCAAACTAAATGACAATGGGATATGTCTAGCGTTGTGATTTTTATGGTAAGGATTCATATGTCCCAAGTTAATCCATTAAAAAAACAAAACAAAACAAAACACGGGGCAGTTCTACAGGGTGGCTGTTAGTTGAAATGCGCAGAGCAGAATTTGTCCCTGTGAGTTCCGAGGCTGTGAATCGTTATAGAAGCAGAAAGTCTCGTCTTTCTCAGGGGAGGCACTGAATCCAAGCGGCTGACCTGGTGGTCCACAGAGGCAGGCAGGCTCAGGGCTCAGGAGAGACTTGCTTGGCTGCTGAGGACAGGTGTTTCTGTGGCGCGACACCTATAGCTTTACTTTTACTGATCCTGAGGTGTGGTAACCCGTAAACTTCCCTAAAACTCCCTTAATCATGAGCCCTGCCTATGAGCTGGGTGACCATTGCAATGAATCCTTGAGCCCCGAATAGATGTAGAGTGGTGTGGGAGCAACACTTGGTGTCAGACTAGCAACAGAAGGGCAAAGGGCAGAGGCGTGTCTGACCCCTGCCTCATGGCAACCGGGCAGCCAGAGGTGGTCAGATACATCCGCCCCTGTGCTGTTAACTGCAGTGGTGACAGTAGCAGGCGCACAAACGAGTGTTATGGGCGTACGGCAGCATCAGTGGTTACAGCTCAACAGAGGGGCTTTTCTTGACTCGCTCCCTAGAGGAGAGGTGATTTAGGTCATAAAGGCTTACTTAGGTCACGTGCAGGATTTACCAAAAGGTTATGCAAGGCAAAGGCATTCTGAGTCTGCCGAGTGGTTCGCGTACAAATACAAGTGTAATAGGCAATGGCCATGATCAGAATACAGATGTGATACATCTTTGTTTACCTTAAATCCATAGAACGTTGACGTATATGATATGTTAGTTATGTGATCTATCCCTCTAAAATACCAATTAATGTGATTTGCATTTGGAATGAGAGCCATCCATCCCGATGTATGAGTCAGCCGTTTCTTCTGAAAAGGAACAATGCTTGTGCCTGTAGGAAAACACAAAATTAAAGGCAATCTCAGCCCACAGAGAATGATCCCTCCTCAGCGCAAGTACAAGTGTAAAATTCTGCTCTGGTCTATGGGGCTCTCCAAAGGGGTCAGAGCTGCATTTTATTACTCAATGTTCTAAATGTCTTTGTTTCACTGAAGGCCCTCAATGTTTAATATTTCATTTAAGTGAAACATAAAATACTTTCTCATTTGGAATTCTGAGTCCAGATGGAGTTTTTGTTCCTTACAGAAACATAAAATGGAACGATGGTGACAATTGCTATTACTAAGATAAAAGTGCTTCAATGTATTCCTATTACTCTTGAAGTACCACTGATCTAAAATAGAATTCCACTTCCATCCTTTTAAAAACTTGATTTTCCGAATCCTTGATTCATAGTGTATGCAAATATAAGTTCTGGTTCTTTATGAGATTCTCTTATGTATGTTGAGCTTATCAATATCCCTCTAGATACCAATGGAAAATTTTGAGTTAGAGCCCTTCCTAGGCTAGGCTACAATTAGACCCATCCCCACACAGGCCACCAGACCCTACATTTTGTGAATGGCATACTGGGAACCGAGATGACCTGATAGGGGATATATTTGTTTCATTTAACAATGCTGTGGAAAAGTATATATAATTTAGAAGTGTTTGGGTGCTGAGAGAGTGCCTGACAGCTTCAGGAGAAAAACTTAAAAGGTCTTTTACAATGTAAGGAAAGGTATGTGATTAATTCATTCTATTCTGTACTTTTTCTCTCTTCAAGTTGATTAAATTTTATATTAGATTAGCAACTCTTAAATAATTTGGAGAAGAAGCTAGGACTAAAATTGTGGACTAAATGAGTCCTTTTGGGAAGTGGGAAGACAAAAAAATATAAGGGAAAGAAATTAATAAATTCTTAATATATGGGTTAATGGTAGTTTTTGAAGGGCCTTGACAGAGCCACTTAAAGCTTATACTATAAAAATCCTTGAAAATATGAGAATTATAATGAGTTGGATTATTATCTGGTAAATATCTATGCATTCTTTTCTTTTTGAAATCAGAGTTCTTGTCGTTAGGTGTCTTTAAGGTGGCTCTGATTCATAGCAACGCTGTGTACAACAGAAGGAAGCACCGCCCTGCGCCAGCCTTACAGCCTTTCGGTTTGAGCTCTTAGGCTCTCTTCACAGCCACTGTGTCAGTAGGGGGAGTAGATTGCTCTGTTGTTGGTTGACATTTTTTTTTTTTTTTGCCAATGGCCACCACAGGACTTTCTCAATGACTTGAAAAGAGCTTGCTTGAGAGTGCATGACCTTTTGAAATTGCCATTGCAATGAGAAAAAACAAAACAAAACTCACTGCCATTGGCTGGGTCTCCATGCACTGGGGTCCTACTTATCACCAGAACAGCTATTGATAGCCTCTCTAGCCTGCATTTCCGAGGGAGCATTAGGAGAACCATCCGGTGTCCAGCGCACCAGCACAGCTGGTGTTCCAGGTGTTTCTTTTCTGTAACACAGGTGAATCAAGCCAGTCTCTGGGAACTGGCATACAGCTGCTACTCAGCTAGCAAATGTTTCTCCCCATTTCATCTCCATCAGGAAATAAAATGAACATTTTTGCTTTTAGTGACAAAAACAAAAGTATATTTTTACTGTTTTGCTCCAAGGACTAGGCCAACTCTGCTGCTCTCCGTTATATTGTTGTCTGGGGCTCCTTACTAAGCAGAATATCGAGTTGCTCCATCAGCGTTTCCAATGTTCCTCAAGTACCCGACTGAGTTTACTGGTTTCTGCCTGGACTTGCACAGATATCAATGTGCTGCACCCAGTGAAGACGAAAGAAAATGAGAACTTTTTAGGAAAATACCTACCAAAAGAGGCCGAGAGAACCACGTCCTTTTCCAGCAGCGAGGCTGGGGAAGGTTTGTTGACCGCTAAACGGTGGAAGCTGACAGAGGCATCGCAGACGGACCCAGGGAATCCGATGCTCCACTCGGGCTCTTGGGTACAATGGGACGGATCCAGCAATGGGCTGTGTGGGATGACAGTGTGTCCCGGGCGTCCTAGGACAGGAACAAAACTGTATATTTCCCAGGTCACGTTTGTTATTGTTGTTCATGGCCCTGGCGAACTATCTGCAACGTCCACGCACGGTGGCCCCTGGACCACTGATAGAAATAGGAAAACAAGACCCCGTGCTTGCTGCCATCTACTGGATTCCGACTCAAAGCGACCCTGATGGACAGGGAGAGCCCACTCTGGGTTTCTGAGACGGTCGCTCTTTCCAGGAGTAGAAAGCCTCCTGGTTCTTCCTCAGACCGGCTAGAGGTTTCCAACTGCCGGCCTTGTGGTTAGCATTGCACTGCATAACCCATGACGCCGCCTTGATAAAATTGGTGCTAACATAAGTGGTAGTAAAATAATATTTTCGTTGACTCTGGTGAAAGATTTAACATGGATGTGGCAGAAATAGAACATCAGCACTAGAGTATTTGCAGAATAGACGATGGGAAGGACATTCGGAATACAGTCAATGACACCACCTCCTCTGCCATCGAGTGGCTGCCCCCTCAGAGCAGCCCCGTCTAGGGCAGTCGAGGCTGTCAATCTTTATGGGGGTAGTCTTTCTACCACAGCGTGGGTGGTGCGTTTGACCTTTTGGCCTTTCAGTTAGCAGTCTACTTGAAAGCAGGATTCAATTCCGGGAATCTGACCGTAGAACTTGCCACGTAAACTACTGTACTGCCAACTAACATTAAACATCTAAGCTGAACTATGTAAAACTAAAAGTTACCTAGAGTTACAAAGCAAAAGGGCCCAAATGTTCTCCTTCTGTAAAGGCACAATTAGATCTGAGACAGAAGTCAACAACCGCTGTTGAGAACTTTAAATATTGAGATGAATAGTGTTTCATTTTCAAAGAATCTTTTGAAAGGAAATACCGGTAAGCTTTCTGTCTCTTATATCGCATTATGCAGTATGCCTCATTGTTGTTTGTAGGTACTCGCAAGTCCACTCCCATAGCAACTGTGCATACAATGGAATGAAACATAGCCAGATCCTGCACCATCTTCACAACTGTGGCTAAATTTTAAACCCATTATTGTAGCCCCTTGTGCCAATCTATCTCCTGGAGAGTCATCTTCCTTTCCTCTGACACCCTTGTTTTACCACAGAAATTCCTTTAACATGATACATTTTTAAAAACTCTAAATTCTAGAAGCAATGAATGTGTGCAGCAGAAAATATGACATGTTCTGAACTTGAAATGCTAAAAAATACTTGAGCTAGGGAATCTACTGAATTTTGTACGAGAGTTAACATATTCTTTGAACAAGTTCTGAATTTCAACATGGGAATAAAAGGGTTAACAGCAGGCCTGTAAATGACTTTGACCCTGCAGTGCAGGAGACTTTTTAGCAGGATGTGCCCGTGGGACCAGATTTCTTAATGTAAGTAACCTGGAACTTACAGGTCTACGGACATGGCTGGCTGGAGAAATTGCATGGTCCTCTATACCGTTTCTTAATAGTATAACTAGTGGACAATAAGGTGGAGGAATTGGAAAACTGAAATGACTACTTTGGTGACCAATGTCTCCAAAAACATTTCTCAAAATTGGCTGTAAATCCAAAATGAGAGGGGCAAATGCAAGAGAGAAAGGGCATATCTGGGGTCAGCGGCTTTAATTTTGGGACTTCTCCAGACAAGAAGGTCCCACCTGGGTCCCACCAGTCCCACCTTGCCTATAAGCTTAAAGTCGTTACACAGCTGGGAACTTGGGTCTCTGTGGGATTTATCTGAATTTTCTTTGATAATTCCACTTCCTAGGTTAACAAAAGTCTATTTCCAGTGTGGTTTGTCACCCATGAAAAATAACATTACCTGTAAGCGAGCCATCCACATCAATCAGTGCCATTTCATGCTCCCATCGAAACCCGGCCTTGTTTGGTGTGTTGAAGTACTGGATGTCAACAAATTTGGCACTCCAGCCTCCACATCTGTCATTACAAACTCCAGTGATGGATGTCACACCGAAAGCTACGCAGTTGGGACGGTCAAAGTTCATGAAGTGTATGGAGGACCCCGTCAAGCCTGCACTGAAGGGGAGAAGCAGGCCTTTCATTGTGCAAAACGCGGAGCCCATTCCCAGCTCATCGAGATGGCCAACTATTTTGGCATTTTTAATCACTGCTCCACTGGTTTCACCCCAGCCTCCCACATAGGGAGCCAGGATCCTCTTGGTCTCGATTCCAGCCTCGTAATTATTGACCATCACAAAATTGTGGAACTGAAGGGCACCTCCATGAACCCACTCTGCACCTTTTCGACAATTCCAAGTCGTGAGTGACTTAAACATCGCAGGCACTGGCTCTGTAGATGTACAAGATCCTGTTTGCATGGGGAAGTATTCTTCAAATATCCATAGTCCAAACCAACCTTGAGAGTGAACGGTATTGTTAAAGAATTCTCCAAGAGGAACTCTTTTTTGGCAGATGCTTCGGTCATAGGATGGTCCATCAGGATGGTTGTTCATTCGGTACCAAAAGCCAAAGTGAGTGCCACCAGCAGCAGCATTGTGCCGTATAGTATTGTTTGGGTTGGTTACCCAGAATGCAGCTGGGGTCACATCATCATTCAGAAGACTGGTACTTTGATGTACAAATATGGCCAAGTTATACTGCAGGATATTGCCATATTCAATACCATCTTCTATAAAAAATGCTCCTCCTTTGATATCATAGATAATATTCCGCTCGATCAGAAGGTGATGTGTGTTATGGATAGTAACGGCTCTGTTATAAGTCTGGTGAATTGCACAGCCTCTTACATAAGATTTAAACTGCATATCTCCAAGCAGGTGCCAATGGATTGGATAGCGCCCCAACCGGAAAGCCTGGCCGGCATGGAATACCTGTCGGGTCCAGAAATCACAGCCATTTACTGATCACACAGACTCAGCATTTGTCTCGTTTGTATTTTTCTCCTCTAAAATGTTTTCGATTTTATATTAACTTTAAATATACTTCTATCTTCCCTTTGTTTATGTTTCTCATTTGAAAATGTTTGTTGATCCCTCTTCATTATTTTTTAATAGGATCCATGTGTAACAGTCTTATTTTTTACCAAATAGACTCATGGAGGAGCCCTGGTGGTATAGTGGGTGAGCTTTGGGCTGTGATCACATACTCGGAAGTTCGAAACCACCAGCAGCTCCATGGGAGAAAGACTGGGCTTTCTACTCCCATAAGCAGTTATAAAACCTGCAGAGGGTCACTGTGAATCAGCATTGACTCAGTGGTGGGGAGTTGTTTGTTTTGTTTTTGTACTTTTTTAATTCAAAGTCATCTTAAACTCTTCAGTTTTTCATGTTAGTGTATTAACAACCTTGTGTGCTTTGAAAGTAAAACTCCTTTCCTCTGAAGGAGAATGAGTCACAGAAACCGCTGTTAATTTGCTTTTTTATCTAATAATAAGAACATTTATTAAATGTTTACCATGTGCCAAATATGTGCTACATGTTTAATGTCTGTACTGTCTTCTTTTCCACAACCCTACAAAGTAGCCACTACCATCAATCCCATCTCATGGTTGGACAAACACTGGGGTAGAAAGGTTGACCGTCTTGCTCATGATCCCCAAACTCCATTTAATCCACATCGTTCTGACTCTCAACTGTGCTCCTATGAAACACTGTGTGGGTCTGTGAATGGGTCCGTGTTCCAGTCACAGAATACTCGTGCCCACCACCAAGTTGATTCCAACTCACAGCGACCCTCCAGGGCAGAATAGAACTATCATGTTCGGGTTTCTAAGCTTCTAAACCTCAGTGGAGTCCGACTGCCAACTTGATCTCCTGCAGAGCGACTGGTGGGTCTGAATGTTAAGGTTAGCAGTCAAACTCTTAACCATTGTGCCATGCTGGCTTCTTACACCAGTGTGCGTGTCCATACAATCAGATTACTACTGTTTATTTTTAGGTCAACTAAAAAAATAAAAAGTCAGTATTACTGATGGTTAGTATATGGTTTAACCTGAGTGCCTGCACTCAGTGTGTATTCAGATGGGACACAAGTGCAGCATGACCAAGGGGAGGGACATTTCACCACCTAGAAGCCACAATTGTATTACTTTACCTAAAGAGATATTTGGATTATCATACTTATGGATTTTACTATCTGGTTTTGATTAGATTCGCCCTCAGAAAATGGGCCAAGGGGCTAAAAGGATTCCTGAAAAGAAAGCGTGAATCGAAGAGAATAATAACACAAGCACAAGCAACCAAGAATAAATGTAGGAGAGTGGGCATTTGTTCTACTTTTAGTAGACTTCTGTCAGCGGCGCTTTGAGAACAAGAAACAGTTAATCAGAAAGAACAACAACAACAACAAAAAACCCCCAGTGTTGTCAAGAAGGATGTTGGAAGCATGCACCCATTCATTCTTGTTGACAACAGACATCGCCCTAAGTAAATTAACTAATCATACAGGTACCTCTCTTACAAATCAATAAACATTCACACACCAAGAGTGGTGTGATTCAAAGTTTGTTCTTGAAAGGACTACAGTTCTAGAAAAGCCTCCCTTTCAGTTCTTCTTTTCAAGACTTGTCATTCACTTGCTTCATTGATGAATACATTTCTGAACTATCTCTACTTTATCTCTGTATAAACTAACTTTTTAGCTTGAATATTAGCCACCCTTTCATAGTTTATCTTCTAAAGGTTCTTACGGAAAAATGCTTCCATGGAAAATCCATTTGCTCTATGAACAGGCTGTAAATCCATAGTCCTGGGCAAATCTACGGCTGCATCCAGTTGTCCTCCTTCACTTACCAGCACCCCATGTAGCACCGCCTTGGCCTTCGGCTCCCTGCCCCTTGCTGCCTTTCCCACCAGAGTGCTCTGCTTTGTGATGCGCTTACTCCCTTCAGACTGGTTTTCACCACTGAGACGGAGGCAGGCGCTTGTGAAATAGTGTTGCTCTATCGCACTTTCTGGATTTTTCTCCTCCTTCCTCCTTCCTCCTCTGTTTCTTCCTCTCCCTTTCATGCCTCTCCGTCTCCCTGCGTCCTTCCCTCCTTCCCTCCCTCTCTTTCTGTCTTTGCTTTTGGATTTCTTTCTTCTAGCGGATGTTTCACAGGAGCTGTGCTAAAACTTGAGTATGTAGATTAAATGTGAATAAGATGTATATATGCTCATAATCTCATGGAAACTGACATAGTTTTGCACATATTTATATACTATTATAACTTACATAAAATTTTAATTGGGCACATTGATATTATTTATTTATCTGTCTCCTCTACATGATTATAAGTAGCATCTGGAAAACAGTAGGAGCTCGATACCTGTTGGAGGTCTCAAACTACTATGATTTAATAATAACACCTCTTACCTCTACATATTCTATCCTTCCAGTTACCATGTTAGCACCAGGTACCGGAGCATGAAACATAATGCAGCCTCCAAACTGGTCACTTCCTATTTCTTCTCCAAACTTTCCATGGAGGCAGGTCTGTGTAGCAAATTCACCTGTAAAAATGTTTTTTTAAAAATATCATAGGAGAAAAGCCACCTTACAGAGTTATTATTAAATAATGATTTTTTTCCATCTTACTGGTGCCTTTTTATTCACATGTGATTTCTACCTTATCTTTTCTATGAGCTCAAGAAGCAAAGGAAAGGATGAGAGAAAGCTAAGCTTGAGGTGGTTGATCTTTGGCTCTCGCCCTCAGCTGAGGAGGTCCCAGTGGGCTCCTGCATCTCCCAAGCAGAGGGCACAACTTCTGCCAGACAGCCTTTCTCATCAGCTCTCTCTGTCTGCAGCCTAACAGAATTGTCCCTTCTCCTCAACAACTCAGGCTTAGCTGTGGCCCAAGCTTGCTTTCACTAGCCCTTTGAAGTGCTCAGTGACGTTCTCTAGTGGCAGGGTGTGGTTGTTACATAAACTGTTGTCAATTGGAGACTTACAAGTGAAGGTTAGGCTGTCAATCAGGTCACAGCTCAATGGTCTCATTTGGAGGTGCTAAAGACATAAATAGCTCGCTGGAAGCGGGACATATGCTGACTCCCTGTGAGACTTCTCTGTTGACAAGATACATGGAACAAGGCTAGAGCTCTGGAGCAGGAGGAGCCACGTGGAGACCGATGCCAGCACTGAGATGCTAACACTGCTACTGGATTCACAAGACCTTCCACCCACTGGCCTGTGATCTGCCTGCATTCAACGTCATTGCATGTGTTTCATGAGTCTGAATATGACTTTATAGAGGCATCAGACATATGGGTTAATATCAGACTTATAAGGACTTGATCAGGACTGGGCTGGAATGTTTTCTCAATATTCATTTGCTCTTGTATATAAAGCTCTTTCTTATACACATATGATAGTCTTTGAATCTATTTCTCTAGTCTACCCAGACTAACACACAGAGATACTGAAGGAAGACGAAGCAGTGGAAGTGAGTTCTCTGACCTCAATGGGAAAAATGGGGCCAAAGGTGGTAGAAGCCAAGAGGTGTGCACATAACAACAGATATAAAAACCCTAGATACTGTCACATGGTCTCAGACGCCTGATGACCCTTTGTGGGTCAGAGTGGCCATGTAGAACAGGATTCTGAAGAATACATTGTTCAAAAGCAGAGAGCCAGACCTTTCTTCTGAGATACCTTTGGGTGGGTTCCAACCACCATCCTTTCAGTTAGCAGCCTGGTGAGTTACCTTTTGTCCTATCAAGATCTCTCTAAGTATTTAGACAGAGACAGAGCTATCCCAATGTCACTGCCAGCAAGCCCATTTCAACTCATAGCCACCCTATACAGGGTTTTTGAGGCTGAAGAGCTTTATAGGAACAGGCAGCCTCATTTTTCTCCCAAGGATCAGCTGGTGACTTTGAAAATCTGACACTGTGGTTAGCAGTGCACTGTTTACAGCATCTCCAGAGCTCCTAAAAAAGTAGGCTTTATGACCACACTACAGGTCAGAGGGATAATCAGAGTATTCTGACCTGAAGTAATCTGTGGTAAGAGATAACCAATTTTGGGACTCTAGAAAATGGGACAGCTGGGTAACAAACTACAGTGTTCTTTGGCATATATGTGAGAAAAAGTCAAAAGTATTGCTATGAAATCATAGAAATCTTTATGGAACAAAACTACCAAAATGGGAAGCGATTTTTGTCTTGCCATGTCCTCCCTTGGTCTATATACTTCTGAAGGCAGTGTTTCATCCCTCTCACACCTTTCTAAGATTCTGTGCTCTCTGATGTCCATCAAAATGGGCATCTTGGCATCCTCACGGGGCTCAAATTGTGTACTTTTTAAATGTTGACTTTGGGGAATGAAATTATGTCTAAAGAGGCAAGATCAGAACTGTAGGGTGAAAGGGGTAAGGCTTCCCAAAGAACACCTCATAAGACAGCCCTCGCTACTCTGAAAGAAGAGCAAATGATGGGGTCAGAAATTGACACACAAATGCCATATGGGGAAATCCTCAGCACAACTTCCTAGTCTTTTTCTCATCAGTGCAGTTTTCAGATTTTAAAAAGCTTCAGCAGAAGCCCCCATAATTGTCCTGTTGTCCTTCAAGAAAACCTATCAAGATTTGGAATTCCAAAAACAGTCACCAAGCTCTTTGGAGGTTTCCTCTCTGCCTTCAATTTAACAGGCACAGCAGGGCCCCTTGGGAGCCACTGCTTTGGTTGTACTGTTTTTTTGAAGATACCCCAATGAGACTAACACAGGTGTGTTTTTGAGCAAACTTACCTGCAGCCATCCATAATCAAAGAGATAGATTTAAACACATTCTGTTTGAAATGAATCTGTGCATGTATGAACTGGTCCCTTACTCACAGTACTTTTTGACTTACTTACCTCAGTATAGGCAGAAAAGTCATAGACCTACACACTCAAGTATAAGCCAACCCGAATATCACCAGAGCACCTAATTTTACCACAAAACCTGCAACAACAAACAATTGTGCTGGAAAAACTCGGCTTATACATGAGTATATACGGTAGATTTTTGAAGCCTAATTCAAGTTTCACAAGTAGAAATCTGTCGCTTCTTCCTTATTTTTTAGACCCATGCCAATTCACAGACCCAGAAGGCTTCCTTCAAAAATACCATTAGCATTTCAAATTTTCAGCATTTAATTATTCTTATCAGATAACAACTGGGAGTTTGAGATTACAATCTTGTATCTCAGTATAACCCAAATACGTGTTGCAAGTGTGTAGCGGAATCATAGCGGCCACACTATTGCTGCTAAAATTACCTGTGTCAAACCCATCTGGACATGCTGGAATTTTGTTACTCCACTCCACATTAGTAGATCCCTGTATTACAATATTCCTTGTAAGAACTCCAACTTCTGCTCTTGCTTCAAACCAGGTTCCATCGGGGAGTGGGACAGTGACGCCTAAGTGCATGTAGTTCAGGGGCCGAGTCAGCGTTATGCTGACGCCATCAGCAGACACCGAGCCTAGGGTCCTTTTTTCATTCTCTCCTTGGCTGTGTCTGTAAAAAATGTAACAAAAAGCTTTTTCAACTTTACTCTAGATATTTACATAGATGGCCATATTTAGTTTTTATCATGTTAATGTTTAATTTTTTAAGCTACATAAATATGTTTATTCTGAAGATGGGTACATATATCTATGTACATATGTATATATGGACATGTACATACATATATGTGCATACATATAGATATGCCCATCTTCAGAATCTGTATGTCATAAATATGTTTATTTGTGCATAGAAATGTGCTAAAGTCTACATACGGTGTTCAATAGAACCGGAAGATTTAAAAATAAAGAGCAAAATGAGGAAAATACGTATGGTAAATTTGATGGCCAAAGGAAGGTAAAAGGAAACAGAGGAACGATCTAGGAAGAAAAGCTATCGATAGAGGTATAAGCATAGGTGTGTACACATGTAAATACATTAATTCA
>NW_022103896.1:29775773-29777524 GCF_000313985.2 Echinops telfairi
AATAAAATGATCTTTTAATTAAAAAATTAAAAAAAATTTTTGATGGCCAAAGATTAACCACCGTTCTAAATGATTATATAAATTAATAAAAGTACTTGTTTATAATCAGTTAATGAGAAAAGAATAGGAAACTTCCATTTCACCTAACCAGCTCATCTATATTTCTAGAGCTACTAGCATGTCTGACCATTTGTTAACCAAACAACAAACAAGCAAGTCCACTGTCATTGAGTCAATTCCAATTGATACTCACTTCCATCTAGTAGATTCTGACAGAGTGATCTTTTAGGAAAAGGTACAACAGCCTCTGTGGGTTTCTGGGACTTTAATCTGTATGTGAATCGAAAGCCTCATCTTTCTCCTGTGAAGCAGCTGATGGTTTGGAATTGTTGGCTTATGGTCAGCAGCCCAACATCACCAGGATTTCCAAGACTGTAAATCTCTATGGGAACAGAAAGCTTTGTTTTTCTCCTGCTAAGCCCGGGTGGCACAGTGGTTACACTTTGGGCTGCAATCCACAAAGTCAACAGTTTGAAACCACCAGCCTCTCCAAGTGGGAAAGACAGACTTTTTACTCCCACAGACAGTAACAGTCTCGGAAACTCTAAGGGGGCAGTTCTACCCTGTCCTATAGGCTCACTCAGACTCAGCATCCACTCTAAGATAGTATTTAAAATAGAACGGAATTGAAGCAGTGGGTGAGTCTGAATGACTAGCCTTGAGATTAGCAGCCAAATTTGTAACCCAATATGCCACCAAGTTTCCATGTGTTAGAAATCAGAAATTTAAAGATGGTGCAGATACAATTACTACTCTCAAGAATTTCTGTTAAGAAAGGAAGAATTACTTATAAGCCACCAGTTAAGATTTGATCAATATAATATCAGGCTACTGGGAAAAGGTTCAAGTGAAAAAACAGCTCAAAACATCAAGGAGATGCTATTTTTGAGTTATAAAATTAACAAGAAGTTCAAAATAATCTATGTTGTCAAAATACTCCACGGAAACATGATGAATTTGCATTGCATGAATTTTTGTCACATCTGAGTGTGAATTGATGTGAGTAATTGACACTGTCATCCTGTGGTGGCTTGCATGTTGCTATGATATTGAAAGCTATTTATCACAGTATTTCAACTATTAGTATTTCAAATATCAGGATCCCCATGGTGAACAGGCTTTGGTGGAACTTTCAGACTAAGAACAGACTGGAAAGCAGAAATAAGATGCCAACTGGTGAGGGATTAGCCACTGAAAGAAAACCATCTGAATTGCCGTGCGACACTGTCTGATACAGACCAGAAGATGAGCCCCCCCCCCCCCCCCCCGGGGATGAAGGCATGAGGAAGAGCTGCCTCCTACACAGAGGGTGGACCTTCATGATGTGCGTGCAATAGAGCATTCAGGGCAGTCATCTGCTGATGGCGCATGGCTCAAAATGAGAAGAAACTGATGTCAACATCCATTAATAATTCAGATGTATGACACTAGAAAAATTCAAAATGATAAAAAAATGAAATGCAACATATAAAGATGGATATACTAGGCACCTTGAGCTGAAATGGACTGATATTTTTCATTTTGAGCATGGAGCAACTTGCTCTGAGTTAGTGCACCCAGTGGCATAGCCTGGGATGATTCTCTTACTACTCTTCTAACCTTAATTTATTTTTCTCCATAGTATTTCTGACTTATATGTTCACTTACTAATATTCTGTCTGAATCACTGTAAGCTCCAAAAACAAAGTAAC
>NW_022103896.1:29778383-29788500 GCF_000313985.2 Echinops telfairi
TAGGACCAGCAGTCAAGTGCGGTCCCAATTAGCAGCCCTCTCTGTCGGAAGAGGTCGTGGAAGAAGGTAGTGCAACCATAACTCAGTGGCACAGAGGCTTTGGAAAAGCAAAGACCTGCATTCAGCAGGAGAAGAAGCTGATAGGAAGGGTATGTATATTCATTAACAACTTTTAGGATCACACCAAGAAATCTAATTTTAATCTAATGGCCCTATGGTACATTTGGTAATGTTGATAGACGTATTTATGGGGTCACAACTAGCAGGTACTACTGATACCTGATAGGCTGTTAATTAATATGTTCCTTCTAGCCATAATTCCTTATGTGATGTATTATAATTCTGGTCTCTACACTTGTGACTATAATCTCATTTTGTAGGGTATTCTCTGTTACAGGATTAGGGTGAGGTTTATATTTTTAAGAGCACTTTAGTAGAGGGTGTAACTTTAGACACCATCCTTCGCTTTCCTTGGGGCTGAAAGACAAAGACCACACGTCCATCAAAGCCTTCCTCTGTGTGTTGGAGCCATGAGACTCAGAGGGAGAAGATCCAGGACCACTAGAAGCACACATCCCAAATCTCTGTCTGAAGTGGTGGAGGCTGCCGAGGTCAGATGCCTCAGAAACAGTGGCAGAGCAAGTGGAACAGAACAGTGACTATGGGATGGTGAAGTAGAGCAACAGGTTGGCTTCCTGGCCCATGGAAGCAAAGGCCAAGGGACCGTGGGACTGAGAGGCTGAAGACCAGATAGGCTTCAGTGCTGCCTGAGAAGAGGTGCTTCTGTGGACCCATAACTATATCCTGTTTGCTGATCCTGACTAGTGGTAACCTAATAACTTCCCCAATAAACCACAGGACAAACTCACTGCCATCGACTCAACACTGACTCAAAGTAACCCCACAGGCAGGGTAGAACTATTGTTGTGAGTTTCAGAGACTAACTCTTCATGAGATTAGAAAGCCCCATCATTCTGAGGAGTGGCTGGTGGTTTGGAACTGCCAACCTTGCAGATCATAGCCCAACATACAACTCATAGTATTGGCGATGAGTTCTGTGTGGTCATTGTAACAAATTATGGAACCCAGCATAGAATTAGAGTGCTTGGGAGGACTGTGGTGTAAGCAATCCTTGTTAGCATCAATCTTTTATTGATTTATCATATGTTACCTATTGGTTCAGGTGTGAGGATTCTGAGTTTTTTGTGTGTGTACATTCCAAAGAAAGATAATCCAACAGAATTCAGACACTAGTGAACAATATTATTAATATCACATATGAGTAAAATTTTGCTAAAGATTTCCAACAATGTTTGCAGCAGTACATCAACAGGGAGCGGCCAGAAAGTCAAGCTGGATTCAGAAAAGGATGTGTAACAAGAGATATCGTTGCTGATGTCAGATGGATCTGGGTTCAAAGTAGAGAACACCAGAAAGATGTTTACTTGTGTTTTATTGACTATGTAAAGGTATTTGGCTATGGACCGTAACCAACTGTGGATAGCTTTGAAAAGAATGGGAATTCCAGATCTCTTCAAGAGGATCAAGAGGCAGTTGTGGGATCAGAACAAGGGAAGACTGAATGTTTCAAAATCAAGAAAGGTCGTGTCAGTGTTATTCCTCATGCTAGATTTATTTCATCTGTATGCTGAGCAAATCATCTGAGAAACTGGCTTACATGCCGAAGAATGCTGCATCAGGGTCAGAGGAATGCTTACTAACAACCTGCAATATGCAGATAGCACAAGCTTGCTTGTTGAAAGGAGGAGGGCTTGGGGCATCTGCTGATGAAGGTCCAGGGTTGCAGCCTTCAGGGTGGATTATAACTCAATGCAAAGAAGATCAAATTCTCACAATAAATTAACCTGCCCTGTCTTCCCTTGGGTTCCACTGATCAAGCAATTTCTTCAGGGGAAAAAGGACTCTTAAAATAATCTTTATGTGTTGTGTGCACCTAAATATACCTATTCTTTCTTAAATTATTTAACTCATAAAGCACTTAATTTAAGCTGAATTCTGCTCTTGATGCTTTATATATATTAATTCATTTAATCATGACATGAATTCGACAAGGTAGATGTTAGTAGCATCCTACTTTTACAGTACAGGGAGGTGAAATAATATAGTCATAGGACTGGTAAGTGATATTGGTAAGTGGAACCCAGGCTAACTTTAGGAGCCCTTTGCTTAAAGACTTGATTTACAAACTCACAAACAAGGTTTATCAATGAAACAGTGACTAAGTGAGTTTATATTTGGTTAACATGTTTCTTCATTCATGCTTCTTAAAATCAAGTACCCCAATGCAAACTTTTAAACTTCTATTTGATACAGGAAGATAACAATGAGGATTTTCTATTCTAATAGTAAGTCCTTTTGTTTTTCAGCTTATTTTTCTTTTTTGCCATTATATAATTAAGATTTCCTCCAAGGGTAGAAAAAGCAAGAATTTGTAAAGCTAAGTATATATTTAATTCTTCCTAACATTTGCATATCTATTTTTAACTTGAAAATGGCAAACCCAAAATGCCATCTTACATTTTAATTTTAAATTGAGACAGGGCCTTCACCCAATCTAGCTGTTTACTGTCATAAAACTACTACTTATTCTTTGATAAGCCAAATGGCACCCAATTTTACTATCACCTAAAATTTGAATATGAAAGTGAAAACAAGGCTCTTCTTACTTTTTTCCTCTTTCTCTTGATTGACTTGGCAGAGTTTTATTAGTTATTTTCTTGTGTTTATTGATTGCTAAGATAAGCAATTGAACAGAAAATGAAGGTTATAAGCAGTGTTAATTTTGAAATGTCAAGCATCTCAAAGGTCATGTGAATCACCACTCACTCTATAATGATGTCTTCCTCCCTTTTAATTGATGATTACTAATACTTCTGGGAACCACTGCCAAAAGCATACAATACGAATTTAGTAGCTGCTTTCTGTCAACTTATTCAATGAATTAATATGAGGGGGCTTCAAAAAGTTTATGGGGAAATTCCATTATTTTTTATTTCATTTATCATAAGCTTTTTGATAAGCACCCTTCTTGTATACACTTTCTTTGGAATCAACTCATTGGCAGTAGGTCCTTACCAGTCTAGTTAGACTGTAAATTATAGATTTTCAAGTGATTTTTAGCATCATGGTTTTCCCCGCTAAATGAAGTTTTACACAGAAACTAACCATATAAAATAGATGAAATATTTTATAAGCATATACTGATATACTATAATATATTCATATTATAGGAGCCCTGGTGTTGAAGTGATTATATATTGGGCTGTGATCCGCAAGGTTGGCAGTTCAAAACCACCTGCTGATCCTCCAGAGAAAGACGGGGTTTTCTATTCCCGTAGAGTGACAGTCTCAAAAGCTCGCAGGGGGCAGTTCGACCCTGTCCTACAGGGTCACTATGAGTCAGAACCTACTCGGAGGCAGTGAGTTTTGTTTGGTTTATTAATAGTATACATTCAAATTGATTTTTGTCATGAGTTCAAGTAATAAAGATAACGCAAGGGTGATCAGCCAAATGTTATTGTTAGGTGGTCAGGTGTCATCAAATCCGCTCCGCCCCATCCCATAGGGACCCTGCACACCACAGAAGGAAGCTCTACGCAGTTCTCCAGCACCTTCACAGTTGCTCCTGGTTGTATTGGGCCCATTGGTGCAGGTACTGGGTCAATCTGTCTTATTGAGGGCCTTCCTCATGTTAGCTGCCCCTCTACTTTACCAAATATTAGCATTTGGCATATATGATTTGAGTGTATTCAAGATTTCAGAATGAGGGAAAATAAAATGGGTAAGTCATAGACCTTTGTAGTGGAGTGAGATTTCTCATATATGACTTTTCTGCCCTGGTCTCTAACTCCCATTCTGGTAGCATAGTGGTTAAGCATTGGGCTGCTAACCACAAGGACAGCAATTCTATACCACCAGCTGTTCCAGGTGAGAAGGATTAGACTTTCTACTCCCCAAGAGAGTTACAGTCTCAGAAACCCGCAGGGGTATTTCTCCTCTGTCCTATAGCGTCACTCTGAGTCAGAATTGACACAAGAGCAGTGAGGTATAAATAGGGCATGTGTAACATTAATAATAGGGTTTTACATTTTTTTCCTTAACACCCCACCCCCCTCGCTAGCTGTCAGGATAAGCCATCTTTGAAGTAGCAGCAGAGAGAGCAAGCTCAGGACCATCAGAAGCGCATGTTCCAGATCACTGTCCGAGGTGGCAGAGGCCAGGACCAGAAGCATCAGAGACTGTGGCCCAGAGACGATGGGACTGTGAGACAGGTCGACTTCCTGGCCCACAGAGTCCGAAGCCAAGAGACCATGTGGCCGAGTGGCTGAGGACTGTAAAGGGATCTGGCTGCTGACTGAGGTGGGATGTTGCTGTGGACTAATGACGGTACCCTTTGACTGATCCTGCCTTCTCGTAACTCATCCACTTCCCTAATAAAGCCCCACGATTGTAAACATTGTCTGTGAGCTCTGGGTGGCGACTGTAATAAATTATCGAACCCGCACATCGAAGTGGTGTGCTGAGGGAGGGACAGCTGGTGTCCAAGCAAAGGAATAGGAAGATCGAGTGTAGAAGCATGTCTGAGCCCTGCCTTGTGGCAATAGAGAAGCCAGAGGAAACCAGGTATGTTTGCCACACCATTTACTGCAATCCCCTGAATTATCCTTGTATTATGTAGTTATAAAATATCTGCTCTACATCAAAATACTAAGGCTTAGAAGACCCCTTACCTGTGCCCTGTACTTGCAATGATAATGTCATCTCCTGCTTTCCACGTCACAGCTTCTTGTAAAAGCAGAGTCCTGTCCCCTGCTTCAGCAGTCTGAGCCAAACGAGTCCAGATCACAGGAATAGGCAGACCTAGAACCCAACATGCAAAGCAAGTGTTTCTTACGGAAAGGGAGCACTTCGGGCATTGCAATCTCATCCTGGACGGGATCCCTTTGGGCAAGGTGCATTTTACCTTAGCATTTTGACTTTTCTTAAAAAAGGGTTATATTCTTGCTGTGTAAAAGGGAACATTGTGTATCAATAATATCCTATTTAAAAAAGCCTTCTGCAATGATATACTCCATTTGATAGTTTTATTTATAGTCACAATATAAATATTGTGTGATAGCATTGAGAAAATGAACAGAGGCCCATTTTCTTTGTCATTCTTGTTAGGAATTGCTTAAACTAATGATCTAGAGGTAAACGAAAGGTGTTAGTTCCTAAGGAATTCCGGTTATATAAATATATTTAGTCCAAAGCATGCCATGGATGATAATAGAGCATCATGCTTGTGATATTCTAACTTTAGAAAAGAGATACTTTGTTATTATTGTACGGAAGACTTCTTCAACATAAAAGGGAGTTGCCACACACTTCCTTTAAGTGGTGGATTGTCTTAGTTCCTTAAACATGTCAAAATCAATTTTATTTGCTGTACTTTTCCAGAGTACATTCACAGAGAGGTACAACTCTAAATGCTACTTTTTAGGAAGAGCCCATTTTCAGGTATGAACATAAGAAACTACAACTTTCTGTTTCTAGACTTACTGACTTTTAAAAAATAAATGAATAAAGTAGACAGATGACCACAATGTCTGGTGAAAATGACAAATTTGACCATAGGTGCTGTGGGTGCAGAGAAGGCTCCAGAAGGGCGCCCAGCAGTGGCGTATGAAAGGACGAGCCTGGCCTGGATAGGCAGCAGGGCGGGGTACGGGTGGTGGAACAGGAAGGTGCAAAGACATGAGAAAGCCTGGCAAGTGTCATTTTGAAAGTCTTAGTGGGACTATGATTTCTGGTTTCATGGCTAATTTCTCTTCTACCAGTTCTCCGAACACAGCCCACTGTGTGTACCGTGCAGGTCAAGGATGCCCTCTCGTACGGCCAGTGTTTTCGCTCCATATATGGGGAGCTCAGGCGATCGCAGGTGCCCGTGCAAGGTAATGACAGCCTTGTGCTGAAATGGTGATGCTTCAGTCCCAATCTGAAAGAGATCTCACAAGCATCATTTGGGAAACAAAAGCCCAGCATCCACAATTCTGCTGACACAAAAGTCCTAATTTCCTGGTATCCTGTCACTTGAGAATCAATTCAGCCAGTGTGTGGGTACTTTTTCCCAAGCTTAAATTATCTAGTCAGTCAAATGCACCATGCCGCTTTTGGAAAGGATATAGATTAGTTACATCACAGAACTAGTGATTTTCTGTTCTGCTTTTAGAAACTGCCCAACAATAACATAGTCATCTTTACATGGGAAAAAACAAACAAAAAATTTCTCTGAAAAAGAAACTTTTCTTCTTCAAAAGGGTTTTATAGCAACAGAGATCTAACCAAAGGAAAACCTGGAAAAAGTTGACATAGTGAGCTATTCATTTTACATGTTCTTGTTGCTGTGTGCTACCGAGTTAATTCCGATTCATACTGACCCTATAAGATGGAGCAGACTGGCCACAGAGGGATTTTTAGGCTGAAATTATCAAGTCGTTTCTACCCCAGGGAACCTAATAGGTCTGGGCCCCTCATTTTTCAGTCAGCAGCAAAACACTTAAGCATTGGGCCATGAACACTCCTCATTTTACACATGGTAGGTACACATTGGGCTGCTAAACCATCAGCTGTTCTTCTGGAGAAAGATGCGGCTTCCTATTCCTGTAAGGAGTGACGGCCTCGGAACCCACAGGTGCAGTTCTGCCCTGTAGGGTCACCAGGAGTCAGAAGCGATGGACGGCAGTGAGTTTGGTTTTGGGTTCTTTTATTCAAACAAGCATTTGAGAAAAGTTAGCCAAGAATACTAGTCAAAGACTCTCATATACCTGAAGAATGCCTCCATCTGTAATGAGGATATTTTCTGCTTGAAGTTCAATGTCAGCTTCATCAAATATTAACATTCCACCTGTAAACCATACAATTTGGAAATGTATCATGAGGAAAAGTATTATTGAAAGTTACCTCTGAAATGGAGCATTGAGATTTACTTTTTCATTCTGGCCCTTCCAGGCCGATGCATGTCCCTTCATTTCAGCGCTTTGGCAGCAGAAAAATATAAGCCTCTATAAAAAAACAACCCAGGGAGTTGAGGGAAAATCTCAGGGTGGATGTTTTTGCCTTGACCTTTAATTGCTGGAAGGTGGGTGCAAAGGAGCCCTGGTGGTAGAGTGGGTTACGAGTTTGAATGGCCACCAAAGGGTAAGCTGTTTGAACCCACCAATTGCTTTGCAGAAGAAGAATGAGGCTTTCTACTCCTGTAAAGAGTGACAATCTCAAAACCCTCCCAAGGGAGTTCCTGATCACATGGGGTCGCTGGGAGTCAGACAGGACAGTGAGTTTGAATGTTGAAGAGATGCTACTGCAAAAATTATAGTGCAACAAACTCAGGACTTCAACACAAATTAAGAGCAAAAAGAATTACAGAAGCCAACATAATGCTCTGAATTTTGATCCTATAACGTGTATTGCAGCAGTTATATTTTGATGGGTGTCACTAAAGTGGGTACTCGGATAGGACTACTTTAATGAGACAAATGTACATTTGTTGAAAATAACACTTGGCTCACCCAGAGATCCAGAGTTTAATAATTCAAATATCAGAAACACGATTACAACCTCAGAAGTTAAAAATAAAATGAATGAGGAGCTGATGCCAGGGGCTTAAGTGGAGAACAAATGTTTTGAGAAGGATGAAGGCAATGACTGTACAAATGTGCTTTACATAAGTGATGTATGTATGGATTGTGATAAGAGTTGTATGAGCCCCTAATAAAATGATAAAATAAAAAAACCCACAAAAAACAAAATGCAAAGCTCCGTGAACAGCCCCAGTCACCTTGGCCAAGTGTACACACGGACGCACTAATGACTCTCCTCTCGCCAGTTGGTTCTGCATTTACACATGCAGTGAAGAGTTTGGGTATTGGGTTTGATATCTGAAAAACGGACTATCAAGGAGATCCCAGCTAACAACCCAAGGCAGGTTCACATACAAAGATGAGAATCACAGCCTGACATTAACGGGTCAGATAGGGACAGAATTTCACGAATTGCTGTGATTTGATAACCCCTGCGACCCACAGCATTTTTTCTAAGTGGAGAACACCTTTTACAGTACATGCTCATACCCACATTGTTATTGAAAAAAGTTTCATGCAGCAACATTAAACTATATGGACTCTGACATTTTCTAATCTGATTCATTTTAAGAATGCTAATAGCAGGGCACTAATCAATCCCATAACAACCAAGGAATTTTAATCCTCAATTACAGTAAACCACAACTCTGAACTGCATCCTGGATGACAAACGCGACACAAGTGAAATTCACAATCACATATTGTGATTAGATGAACTTCATAGAAAGATTCGATAGCATTAACAGATGTTCAGAAACTTACCCTGAATAAGCAACATTTTCAAAATGGGGGTACTTTGATCCAACAAAATTGTCTGTCCTTTGGAAATAACAACGAGTGACCCTTCATCCGGGGGAGACTTCCCTCCCCACGAGACGTTGGCAGACCACACATCAATGTATAGGAACTCAGCATTGTCCTGTAATAAAATGCGAGAGACCTCTTAATAAAAAGGTTTTAGAAGAACTCTTTATTCATTTCTTCCAAGACAAAAAATATGAAAAGGATGACAAATATTTTTTATAATAATTAATAACATGCAACTGCCTTTGAATAGATACCCCTGCCTTTTTGTTTAATTCACAGGAACCCTGGTAGCACAGCGGGCTGCACACTGGGCTACTAAGCCCACTGTCAGCATCTGAAACCCACCAGCCACTCTGAGGGAGAAAGACATGGCTTTCTGTGCTGCGAAGATTGATAGCCTTGAAAAACACACAGGAGCAGTTCGACTCTACCCTGTCGGGTCACTGTGAGTCAGAATTTACTAGAGAGCAATAGTTTGGGGTTTGTAAAAAAGAAGAAAAAAACCTCATTGCTAATTATGTTGAAAAGGAAAGTAATAATTAAAAAATACGAAATAATAAAATAAGGATTCTGAGTGGTACAGTGTTGGAGCACTTGGCTGTTAACCCAAAAGTCAATGGTTTGAACCCACCAGCCACTCCACGGCAAAGAGTTCAAGGCAAACTCCAAACTCACTGCCATTGAGTTGATTCCAGCTCGGAGCCGCCCTCCCAGGCAGAGTAGAACAGCCCGGGTGCTCTGGAGGCTTATACTCTCGGTGAGAGCAGAAAGTCAAAAACCTGTGTCGTATAGGATTGCTTTCAGTTGGACTCAACTTGACAGCAATGTTTTTGTTTTTAAGTAAAAAATATTTACAATCCATTACCAATGACCTCACTTCCCATAACGCTAACTTTTCTCCTGCTGTGATTTCCATCCCCAAGAGCACCATTACCCCTTTGGCCATGCCCACGCTTCCGATGTTGACATGAACTGGTGCCCATCCTGAAGATGCGTGAGCGTTCGTCACGCAGATGATCTGCGTCTTGTTGGAAAACACAACATCACATCTGGTTTCGGCTATCGAGACGTGAACATCCTGTACATCTTCACTGTAAAGAAAAAAGGGTGGGGGGGGGGATGAAACATTTACAGTTCCCCACCCCCAAATTTCTAGGTCACAGTATTCATTTTTATTTATGTTATTGCAAAAATAACTGCAAATTGGCTAGGTTGTGATTTTGAAATATTTGTTGAGAAAAAGTAAACAAAGAGTTAAGATGGTGGAAAAGAGCATTATTTTTTCTCCTTTTTTGATGTTGCTTCTTTCCCACTGCTAGTATGTATTTATAAATGAACCCAAAACATAGCTTACGAGATTTAACTATTCTTATTCTACCTTCTTGGTAGAAAGGTTTAATTGGGGGAACTCTGCAAATTTATTTGGTCAAGTGATGCCCATGGAAAAGTTGGAGTTTTATTGATCTATGTCTGCATGTGGCTAGCAGGACCAAAGTTTTGTCACATGAGATTGTTAGGTGTTATTTATCAGCAGAAAGAGAATGGCAGACTTCACTCTTGTCTAGAGTATCAATGACTGTTGAGTAGTTAACAGCCATCTGTTTTGATTCTAATGCTGTCAAACGAAAGGAGAAAATAACTTAAAATACATCAAGTAAGAAATTTAATCA
>NW_022103896.1:29789929-29804509 GCF_000313985.2 Echinops telfairi
AACAGTCATGGTGGAAACATAAGACACTGACTAAAAGTTGTGGTGCTTGTGGTGCTGCCCACTCGTCTCGTCTCCATCGCCAGCAAGTTGTCACTCACTCACTGCCATCGGTCAACTCCAACGCATAGTCACCCGACGGGACAGAATAGCACTGCCCCCTTGGCATTTCCGAGACTGAATCTTTACAGGAGTAGAAAGCCTCATATTTTCTTCCTCAGAGAGGCTGGTGAGCTCAAGTCATTCACCTTATGGTTAGCAGCTCAGCCCACTACACCACCAGGGCTTTGCGCTTCGTAAAATGAAGCGACAGAGGAAGACCCTCGACAAGATGGACTGACACAGTGGCGGCAACAGTGGGCTCAACCATCAGGAGACTGTGAGGACGACAGAGGACTGGGCGGTGCTTCGTTCTGTGGTACAAGGGTCACTCTGAATTGGAACAGGCTCAGCAGCACCTGACCACGTTTTCAGTCTCCTAACCATTCAAGGGCAATTTGAAACGCTCATAAGGTAAAGCAACAAGTGTCTGGTTGGAAGTTGTCTAGCACAGTAAGGACTCAATAAACGTTATTAAGTGTTAGGACTGTTACATACCCCAAAGGTGACTCCCTGCCCTGGGTACACATTCATGACTACATATCAGCAGTATCTGGCCCCAGAGAAAGGAGTAGTGACTGGAATCTGGACATAGGCATTGGCGTGTGTGCATGTGAAGACAGCACCTGAATCCGGATCCCAGGACGGTCAGTCTGGTGCCCCCTGCTGTACTGCCTCTCTTGGGAGCGATTCCGATGATGATTGGAGTCTGCGACACATTGTACACAAATGGAGTCATAGACAGTGAAATCTCCTTCCCGTTGGCCACACTCACTTCACAGGCTTGCTCAAGGACCCTTGCTAGGAAAAGAGGATCAAATGGAATAGTTTTTCAATCTGATGGTGACGTCCACGTTCATCTCCATCATCACGAAACTTTTCAATCACACCTCCCTTTTCCGTCAATCACTGGCCCCGGGAAACAGACTATATTTGAAGTAACAGATCTCTGGCAATAGCTGAAAACATCACAAAGTTCTTTGCATTATCAGAGCGTTAAAATCTCAGCCTCTCACTTGGAATCCATTATGGCAGATAATCTACAAATCTGCTTGTTTAGTTTTCCAAGCGGAGGGGATAGAGTGTAGGAAATTAGAACAGGAAGAAATGTTAGAGGTAAACACACTGATGGCAGCCAGGAGTGACAGCTGGAAGCCAGGTAACACACACACACACACACACACACACACACACACACACACACACACACACTACAGAAATAGGTGCAAAATCTTAAAAACAAGAAACACAGCCCGCGTTAAAAAGACAACCTAAAAAAAGTCCACAAATGCTGACATAACTCTTGCATGTTCAGTCAGAATACAAAATCTGGTGTTCAAATGGAAAAAGGAAGCCCAATCATAAAGAGGTTACATTTTACTCAAAATGTGTGTTTAAAAAGTCAAGGAAAAGAGTAAAATTATTTAGAAAAGTTTCATAAAATCTTACTAACGTTTTGAAAATGTTTGCACATAAAACATATCTTTCATTTACCTAGCATATTTACTTTGAATGAAAACCATCCTGAGAGTATGTTTTAGACAATAATTCAAACATATCAAATATGCAGAATACCAAATGTTTGAATTTCATGACAGCTCACTGACTTAAAGGTTCATTATAGCTCTACTAAGGAGCCCTACTAGCCCTGAGTGTTAAGCATTCGGCTGCTTATCACAAGATTGGTGTATTGGAGTGGGAAAGACAAGTACAGCAGAGTTAAAGGTAAAGAGACACAGGATGTGGCAAAACTGAGTTTTATAAACTTTTCAAAGCCAATGCTCTTAGCCACTAAATAAAAATAAATGCACAAATGAAACAATAATAGTAAATCATGTTATATGTACCAGATATGATCCCATCCACCTTAAATACATTAATTTACTAAACCCTGCAAAAATACCATAAAGCAGGCTACAATGATGTGAAAGGTTTAGTGTGCCAACTAGGCCAATAGGAACATGTGGGCAGAGTTTAATCAGGTTGCAGCTTGATTAGAGGGCAACTAAGATAAATACGGGTGACATCCCATCTCTCCCTGGTGAATGGACTAGTGTGCTACTGCTACACTACCTGTAGGCCAAGCCAACCTGTTGATCTTGTTGCTAGAGCTTGAGGCTCCTTAGAGACCTGCTTTGACATGCTGCTGGCATGCACATTGCTTGAGCTTGAGGTGGGTTGATCGCTTGAGTTTGAGATCCCATGGGGCCAGCTTCAATAAGCTCCCATGCTACTGACTGTTGGGGACCCAGTAGGCAGAATCTGCCAGTCTTGCCTGAAGGAAGACTCCAGCTGTCTGCTTCCTTGACCTTGGACCTGCAGGCCGTGTGAGTTGTAGGTCTTTCAGTATATTAACTGTTCCACGAAAGTGAGTTGAACTGAGACCTCTGTACTGCTGTGTGGACTAATTAGCTGTTATATTCCTTCTTGCTGTATAAACCTATCCATATATATATATATATAAAATCATAAATGTCCTGGTTTTGTTTCACTAGAGGACACTGCCTAACACACATGATTATCTTCATTTTTACAGGTAAGGAAATTGAAGTACCAACTAAAAACCCAAACCACTGCCATTCAGTCTATTCCAATTCATAATGACCCTCGAGGACAGAGTAGAACTGCTCCATGGGGTTTCTAAGACGTACATCTCTATACAAGCAGACTCCTTCATCATTCTCCTATGTAGTGGCTAGTAGGCTCAACCCCCACCACCAACCTTTTGGTTATCAGAGCAGCATATAACTCTTTGCACCACTAAACAAATATCCAAATCAAACCTACCTCAATTGGGTCAATATAGGGCTTCTAAGACTGTAAATCTTTACAGGAGCAGCCAACTTCCTCTTTCTCCCTAATCCACAGTGCTACCAAGGTTTTTTAATTGAATAATTTTTAAAAACCCACAAAAAAACGCCTACCAACAATAACAACAACTGCCCTTGAGTCAATGCTGACTCATACAGACCTTATAGAACAGGGTAGAGTTGCCCCTGGGGGTTTCTGAGACTGTAACTCTTTGTGGATGTAGAGAGCCTCATCTTTCACTCACAGAGAAGGTGATAGTTTTGAACTGCTGACCTTGTGGTTAGCAACCCAATAAGTAACTCACTGCACCACCGGTGCTCTTCCTATTGAAGCATAGAGAAGTTGAACTACCCAGTAATAAAAAGCTCGGTTTTGAAACTTGGCAATATGCTACCAGGATCCACACTGTTAGCCATTAATGCTATTCAATCTGTAAGGAAAAGCTAGTATTATTGGCAAGATAAAAACATGCTATCCATTAGCCATGCAATAAACTAAGAGTCATCAGTTTATGTGATAAACTGAAAAGTGAAATCATAAGCAATTCAATCGAACCTAAATTTTATGACTCTTGAAGGACAAACCTAGAAACCAATGTTCTTAAGAAAGTACTTAAAATCAGGACAAAGTGACTCAGTTGTTCCAAAGAAGCTTGAAAAAACAAATCTAGATTTTGATCTTTATAAAATTAGTCTTTTCTCACAGACCAAGTATCTTCTCTGAACACTTACCATGATTAGGTGGAATTTTGCACAATAAGGTTGTGTAATTAGATTTAAGCCTGTCAGCTGCACATTCTGTGTCACAGAGGAATATAGCCGAATCTTGCGGATTAAACCCAGTGCCTGTTATTGTCATAGTTTGACCTCCACCAAAGCTCCCTAGTAAATACAAATAAAGGAGAAAACAAAGTAATTACATAAAATAGTCTCTGTGTGCATATTTTCTTAACCTTATTTTAAAATTCAGAATGGAAATTACATTAAAAATTTAGAATTAAAAGTTAGAATACTATATATGAAATAATTATAAAGCTGAATTATGATATATCATGTACTACATATATAGTTTTTATAGAATAGAATCTCTTGGTTGAACTATTTTAAAACTGACTATTATGAATGTCACATTTGTTTATCTAAGTTACATTTAGAATTCAAATTTCATTTAAGGAGATGCCACAAAGAATTTCAGAACAGTCAAATATAAAAGAAAGATTTCATTAAATAAGTGACACACTAGTTATACTTTTCTAAGGTTTTTAACCAGAAGTAATTACATAACACTTATGTCTAAATGTAATTTTTAGGATGCTTCATACAGAACCTAGTTAGGTAGGACTAAATTTCGAAAAATATAGAGCACTAAAAGACATATGATGCTAAACAAATACTTCACTTATGACACTAAACTAATATGTATGACACTGAACTTCAATTCTTTAATATGAGTGAATGATACTCTTGCATACTTATTTACTTGTACATGATAAAAACTATTGTTAAATGTGTTCTGTGTTAACAGTATTTGAAGAACTTTTTTTCCCTTCTAAATAAGGCAAAAGATTTACAGGCTCTTGACATTCGTGACTACCTTGGCTTGGATGAATATTTTGGATAGTAAGTGGGTACTCAAAGACAATCGTGGACACAGCAAAGCCTTTTGTCTTATGGTGCATTGAAACAGGAAAAGTGCCCCCTGCGTGCTCGCCCACAATGCACTGCAACACACTATCATTGACCATGGTTATATGGCACTGAAGGTTACTGATCATCACGGACACTTCCAGGGTGTCAATACCAAAATTAAATCCAGTGATTTGAACTTCTGTCCCTGGTGGACCTAAACGAAAAATAAATAAACAAGAATATAACTATATCTAAACCCTTATACTTACACATACATTTAAAGATGCATTTACTTTATAAATCAAACAATATCTAGTGTGTTAAAGTAAATACATATTAACAATACATGCATGTAACAGTCTCATATATTAGCTAGAAGTAAATTTATCTCAGAGCTTATTATTCTTTTGTCTTTCTTCCGCTCTATGGGTTGTAAATGATTAACTCAAGATAGTAGTATACAGAGGCGGGAAAAGGAAGATCTGAAGTTAAGTATAAATGTCTGAGCTGGGTGTGTGTGTGTAAGGAGTTATTTTAGAGGTTAAGGATTACTATTTAAAATTTACTTTGATACTTTATTGATGTTGCAGCTCATTCAAGGACAGACTTCATACATATATCTTAATTCATTATACTGTGGTTGCCTTTCAAGGATTTATTACTTCAGATTTCAACACCATGAAGAGGGCCAGAAACAGAATAACAGAGTGCAATGGTCCAAGGAATATCGTAATATTCAGAGCTGAGGAAATGAGTCATGATTATAGAAGTGAGTATATCTTATTTTACAATTTTTTTTCATTATCTCCATGAAATATTCTAATTATAAAATTAATACAAATAATTTCAAATATATGTGAGTTTTGATGAATGTTTCTTGTTTTGTATCAACATTATTTGACATAAATTATCAATTCAATTCATACAATTCATGTATTTCTCCTCATTTTGAATTTTAAGTCAAGTCATTGCAAAGTTGGGTCCTGAATAGAAATGGGGAATTTGAATAAAGTTTTTACCCAAGGAAAGCGCAAAAATAAGCATAAAACTGAAACTATGCAGAACTTGAATCACATAAATTAATTGGGTTAAATAGGTGGTCAAAAACATATTAATAATTATGAACAAATATTCCAATGCAATACTACCAAATACTACTGACACTAGGTTACCAAAGCAACACAGAGATTTGGTTGTGAAATACCTCTGCTTGGGACAATTCCCCTAAGAAATGGAGTGTCCTCTATGGCGTATGTGAATGGCAGTGGAGGGTAAGCGACTGCATTCACAAAGATCTTTACATCCACCATCGCAGCTTTCCCTGGTGGGGTGCGGCAGTGAACTTCACTGGAGTGGACGGAAATCACGTCGCAAGGGTTCTCTCCAACAATGACAGAGGTTTTGCCTGGGTAGAAGCCATTTCCGGTGATCACCAAGATAGTTCCACCCCCAGTGCTTCCAGAAGTGGGTGTGACAGTGGCTGCCGCAGGGCTGCTGACCGTGCAGTTTCCCAGCGCCAACCCCTTTGTGCCCACCACCACACGGAGCGAATGAAGCCCCGCTGGGAGGGGAGTCACAAGAGCAGTGATGGCGCTTTCGTTTACATCTATTGCTGGGAACCGTTGACCTCCAATAAAAACAGCAATGTCCTCCAAGACAGTCCCAAAGCCTTCTCCTTCGATCAGAACTTGGGCAGATCGGTTGATACTGTTTGGGGTGATACTTGTGATGACAGGTGTAAGGCCGTCTAAATAGGAAAAGCTGCAGTCCCCTTCGCACCGGGCTGGCACTCCGTGTATTAGAAGACTGACATCCACCAGCTCTTGAGAGGCAGCTGGTGTTTCACACTCGATGGCTGTGTAGTTCACGGACAGAACTTTACAGGAGAAAGGCCCCAGGAGGACATCCACATCAGCAGCAGAAACTGCAAATCCAGAGCCCTTTATGGTCACTCTCGTCATTCCTGTAGTTGATCCTGCAGGTGGCAATACCGTGTCAATGTTGGGTAGAAGCACAAACCGCCTGTCAATGTCATTGGCCTGTGTGTTGATAGCAGTGCCCAGGTTGTGGACAGTTAATGTGACGATTTCCCTGGTACCAACATCCATTGTGTTTTGAGGGTCAATATGACACATAATAGAATTTTCATTGCTTTCATCTACAACACAAGGGTAGCTACCAATTATAACCTAGAAGTGGAATAAATAGGAAATAAATCAATTTGATGCATCACCTTCGTGTGAACTTAAATTTTACATTAGCAATAAGCAACATTCAAAAAACCTGATCATGTAAAACTTTATTGTTAAAATTAAGACATTTCATTCTTAAGTGCTTGATTATTATTTTAACACAGGGCCGGGGAAGTTCAGTGTCAAAGGCCATGGTCTTGGGGGTTCCACCAATCTCTATCCGACCAGTAAGCCTGTTCTTTTTTATGATTTTTTAATTGTACTCCACATCCCCCTCACTCCCCCCCCCCCACTCTATACAGGAACTTCAGATGTGACTCTTTTCAGAGAAGTTGGTCATTTGAGCTAGGCACCATCTAGCTCTTCAGGCCTGAGGACCATGAAGACTGATGTTTGCAGGGCCCATTCGTCCATTGGACTAATTGTTTGCCTCTGTTTTTCTATTTGCATCCTTATTCTTTCCTCTGACTGGGGAGAGACCAATGGTTCTACTTGAGATGGCTGCCCACAAACTTTTAAAATCCCAATTGCTACTCGCCAAAAGGATGTGGAACACTTTCTCTCTGAGCTATGTCAGTTGACGTTGGTGTCCCACAAATCCACAGATCTCCCAGACCCAGCGACTCATTCCCTCAAAATGTTTGGTTATGACTAAGAAGTCTTCAGAGCTTTGCTCTTTGTACGCTCCACCACATTCATGGATATATTGACCATACGGATAGATAAAACACATTACCATCGACTCATAGAGACTCTACAGGATAGGGTAGAACTTTGCCTTTGGATTTCTGAGACCTTGTGGTTAGCAGTTCGGTTCATAATCCACGATGCCATCAGGATTTCTTCAAATCACACAACTCAAACTAACTGCCATCAAGTCAATTCTATCGGACAGAGTGACACTCTCCCTGTGAATTTCTGGAATGGTAAGTCTTTACAGGAGTAGAAAGCCTCATCTTTCTTCCAAGGGGCAGTTGGTGGCTTCAACTTGCTGACCTTACAATTAACAGCCCAACTTGTAACCACCATAGCACCAGGGCTCCTTAGCAGGTATACATATGCGTACACAAATAGTCTCTGCAAAACACATCTATTTTCAAGGGTACACTTCCACACCCCTTCAGCCTGCATGCAGGAATAAAGGAGGAGTGGGAACAGAAAAGGAGGAAGTTGTATGGGGATTGCCAAGCATACACCGACATACAATCTGCACAAATTGTTGAAAGTAAAACCGATAAAGCTTTGGGTAAACCTTCACCTAATTTATAGTAAAGAATTTTTAAAAATTAATTCAGGGTACTGTTTAAAGCGCATCTTGGATTCATATTGAAAACAAATTAAGATTGTCCATGAATATTCACAGTAGCATTACTCATAATAGCCATAATGAATAAACAACCCAAATGACTATGATCTGATAAAGAGATCAACAAAGGAGTATATTCGTAAGTGGAATATTATTTGGACATAAAAGTAAAGTAAATACTGATATAGATACTAGAAGGCGCCTGCCTGGTGCTGTGGGTTAGGCATGGAGCTGCTAACCACAAATCAGTGGTTCAACTCCACGAGCTGCTCCATCGGAGAAAGAGGAGGCTGTCGGCTCCCACATAGATTTACAATCTTGGAAACCCTTTATAAGCTTGCTGTGAGTTAGGAATGATTTCCTGGCAATCAGATTTTTGTTTTGTTTTGTGTTTTACACACATATGAAACCGTAAATGAACATTGAAAACATTCTTTACAAGGCATATGGGAGGATGGGGCATGTTAGCAAAGGGGTACAAGGGCTTCTTTTGACAGCAAGAAAAATGATCTCGAATTGATTGTGGTGATGGATGGACAGCTCTTATGAATGTACTGAAAGCTATTGAATCGCATACTTTAAGTGGGTAACTGTGTGGCATGTGAATTATATATCAATAACTGAAGGCAACCCTCCAGAACAGAGCAGAACTGCTCCATAGGGCTGGGCTGCCAATCCTTCCAGAAAGACACTGCCAATCTTTCTCCCGCTGAACAATGATGGATTCAAACCATCCCCATTTCAATTAGCAGCTGAGCTGTTGAAAACAATGGAATTGTGAGCTTTGGACTAAAACAGCTTCCTGTTATTGAGGATATAGAAGTATATGAAGACCTCCTACATATTCTTACCTTATTAGCACCGGTGACATTACTGAAGCCATGTCCGGTGATGGTTATCAATTCATTTACTGTTCCAGTGGAAGGACTAATGCTGTTTATAGAAGGTGAAAAACAACTTGAAAGCTCAAAGAGCAATTTATTTGAATGTTTAACCTCGGTGTTGTTCAGGCTACCCAGGGGTTCCGTTGCTAGGCAGCCTGCCACAGAGCTTCCCCCATGCACGTACTCAGCTCCTCCTTTAGACAAAAGAATTGCCTGTAAGTCACGGGTGCCTTCTAAAATAAGAGCAGTTTTCAGATTGATTTTCTCATTATTTTGATGCTGGTACCTTAAATTCTATTTTAAAAAATTACATGACAAGATGCGCACTAGACAATACAAAGATCCTAAAGACATGAGCAGAGCTGGTACAGTAAAGAGGGGGTAAGAAATCTAAACCTAATGTTTCAGTTCATTTGTCTCAGGTCCTTGTTTCAGGGGAGCTGGACAAGAATCAATAACATCACCTCACATTTTCACATAGTAACTGTGGGGCATGCTCAGAGGGCCAGAGCTCTCTCAGATGGCATCTCATTGGACATATATAAGGATTCTCAGAGACTGGCAGGATGCCCTTAACATGACCTTTATTTCATAGAAGAAGATCCAACCTCTGAGCAGCCAAGACTTATTCAAGGTCATTTTAAGGGTCATGTGGCCTCCATCCTCTGAACTTCTATTCTAAAGCATCTCCTAAGTCCTGGGTGGACTCAGTATCGGCGCTTCCATCTCTGGCCATCTTACCCGGAGCATATGTGGCTTCAGTGCCACCCACAAACAGGTGCAAGGGAATGTGCCTGGTTTCAGCTGGTGAAACATTAATGACTCCTTGGAGAAAAATAGAGTGATCCTCATCAACATACCCACTGCTATAATAATAAATTCCAGGTGATGCGAATTGGTAAGAAAATGAACCTGTCATAAAATAAGATTGTACATAATAAATACAAGCAATTAATGAGGCTTTGAAAAGCGTGCAAAAAAAATTCTGAAAGGATCATTTAAATGCACGTTTAAATGCTGGGTTTCTTATTTTTCATGAGTGTGATATTTCAGCAGGAAGGAGAAAGGCTATAAAAGAGCTATCTTGGATAATGAAATTATGTTCCAGGAAGACAAGACCCAGCATTAATTTTGTAGAAAATCAGATCAAGACTGGCATAACTTACCAAAATTTAGAGAAAAACTCACATGGGATATGAAGCAAACAATACATAAATTTCAAGTGAGAATTTGATACTGCTATAAAACAATCTGTCTATAAGACACACTGAGGTCTTCGACAGAAGTACTGCTTCTTAAGCTGATTTCAAAGCACAAAAGTTAATGATTTAATATCAAATTGGTAGGATAAAAAACATTTGTATTTATTTTGTTTTTACTTCTTTCCATATTTTTTCTGATTTATTTTTGCAGCATCAATAAAGGTATTTCTAATATCAAAATTCTAATGTGTTTAAATTCCATTGCTAATGATCATTTATAAAGTTTCATTATAGCATTATACATTACATACTCTGCTGTAGGCATATATTACAAACACACTTAAATGATATATACATAAATGTTATTATACACATAGACATATGAGAGAACTTCAAAAACTTTGTGAAATATGGAATTAAAAGATAATAGAATCTTTCCACAAACTTTTTGAAGAGCCCTCATTTATACAATTTATGTGAAATTATTTTGAATCTAAACAAAAAATTTTTTTAATTAGATCTTGGAAAAAGAGATATGATATGAATTTCAACAACATGGAAACATACCAGTTGCAGATTTTTGCTTTCCACTTGTAAATCCTTTGCCATCATAAATTACACGTCCAGGACTGGAGACAGAGAAAACTCTATACCCTATCCCCCGAAGAAACGGATGTGCTTGCCAGTGCCATACCACTGTGTCGCCCATGGATACATTTAACACAGATGGAGACCACGCGTAGCCTGATCCATGCTCTGAAAGCAAGGTTTGAGTCACATTTTTAACAAATGAGAAATGTCTCAGTCATTAACTTGAAAACATATTGTTCTTTTACCAACGTCCGGGAAAACAACTGCTAATTAACTTTATAAAACTTTGCTGTGTGTGCAGTTTTAATACTTAGCAATAAAAGAATAAAAAATAAGATAATGGGACCCTTTAAACATATAACATAAATTTTTGAGAGCTGATGTTTGGATTTCTTCCCGTACAGGCATGCAAAATCTAGATACTTTCAATTTAACGTTCACTCAGAAGCACCCTGACTGCTAAGCAACTACAGACTACACTAGTACACTAAGTCCAATGACCATTCCTGAACTTGGAAAGCGCATCTAGCCTTCCACAGAGTCACTCTCCGTGTGATCACCTATGTAAAAACTATGGGAAACAGAAGGATTTCTCCCAAGTTGTCTTCCCCAAATATATGCCAAACTTAGCTGCTTGTGAATGACTGTACACTTGGAGGTCATCAAGAGTAGCCATCTAGAGCAAGCAGACACCACTGTTTGTCCCACAACAAGTAGGGCCCACTCTCTTCTGATAAGGATAGTAGTTGTCTGTTTCCTTGTAGGAGACACCAGAGCGGTCAAACCCGCCCAAGGATGACCAAGGTTAGGCTGCCATCATGAATATAGGGTCCGCCCATCTTGTCACATGTATACCCCTAGACCTTGCCATTCCTATGGGCACAGCCCTAGCTCATCCCTTCCTATTACACTTAATGCCTATCATCGATCCCCTTCCTACAATGTGTATACCTATTGTACTGCCCCTTCCTGTGACATGTGGTTACCTGTAATCATGTCCCCCTTATGCGATATAACCCTTGGTTAGCAATAAAGTGGAGGCTCTCCTGGGTCCTCAGTCCCCGGGGCTCTTTCCTGCTCTCGTGGCCGGGTTCCCCCCACGAGGACCACCAAGCGGGGCTGAGGTGAGCATGCTACTATGAAATGTGTCTGACTCCACTATTCCAATCTCTCCTCTACCTCTCATGCTCTCTATGACTTTACTATAATCTTTACTTATTATCGCTGTACAATTGCGCCTACTGGACCTGTGATGATTTGTGGGGGACCCTCTCCTTCTCCCCACAAAAAAAACAAAATACCCTTGACCCATGGTGTAAAAAAAAGAAATGCATATTCTTCAAACAATTGACTTTGAAGAGCAAGATACAAAAAATCACCTCCTTATGTAAAACATAAATATGAAGTGATACCTGAATCTTCTCCATTGTTAGTGACCCTGAACACATTCATTGTTGAATGAAGAACACATTTTATGACATTGTCTGAAGATGAGATCACATTGCAAGGAAAGGCACCTAGAAAGAATAAAGATTAAAATAATATTTCCTGAAACATTTTCATGTTTATACAATGAGTCATTAAGTTGGTGATTAATAAACCCAAGTCTAGAGACAATTTCTGTCTTTTCTAATTTGTCTGATAATAATTATACTTAAGTATTGTTTATTTTCAGAATAGAAATGACCCTCTTTCTCCCTCCCAGGTGTTCAATAAACATACATTGAAAGAAAAATAAAGTTTCTATGACAGACAGTATTTGTATAATCTCCCACAATGCACCTTATCTGAGCCAAGCAAAATGATAGCACAGCTTTTCAGTGAGAATGAAACTCTTACCTAAATGCACAGTGTTCTCAGCTGATGTTGTGCTGAATCCAAAACCCGTTACAGTGATTTCAGTTCCACCATATAAGGACCCTCTCCGTGGAGACATGTTGGTCACTTCCAAAATATACTGTATAGAGGCTTGTAACTTATCTCTGAAAGAGAGTTGGGGCGTGGGGAAGAGAGGCTGTTTCATTGCACTTTCGAAAGGTTCATATTGTTCAAGTCTTAGAAGGATACACATTCTTTAGGAGGAGGCAGTAATGGAATATTTAATCAGACATTAATTTTTTAAACTAGATAATCAGATAATTATCATGGCCCCTATTTCATTTAATGGTTTATGTATCACTGCTTTTCCCTAACTATGAAATTTCAACTTCCAAAAATCCCCAGGCAGAAGAATTTGAAATGGAAGATTTAAAAATATTATGAGAAAATATGCTTATGAGAACTGAGTTTATAAAAATACATGAAATCCTTTCAAATATTTTATATATTCATTAGAGTAGAACATAAAGACAGCACTATTAAAAAACAAGAGCAATGTAATTCCACACATTTATAAAAGTAATAAAAGATCCTATGCAATTAATCTATGATGCTTATCTTTATTGGACACTTACTCAGACTCCCGTCCCACTATTTCAGTAAGATAGTTTTTAATGTATTTGCTTTGTTATTGACAGTACACCTTCTCGGAAGCATTTCTCCCAGATGCCACCAAGAATAGAGAGCAATAGAGCAACTCAAATGAGGCTTTCTATGAACATTTATTTAATTCCCCAGTACAATGGGATTTATATCTCTCTAATCTCCACCCAAATGTATATATAAATAGTACTTTTATTGAGGGGTCTTACATCTCTATCACAATCCATACATTCCTCCAATGTGTCAAGCACATTTGCACAAATGCCGCCATATGCTTAATGGTGCTCAGGATCAGCCTGACCATTTTCCTCACTCCACAGAACAGAGAATACCTGTTTGGTCCCACCTCAGCTCCCCCTCTGAAGGTAAGAGAGGCCACCGTTCTGAGGTTTGTGTGTACTGCTGCTCGTCCTTCTTCACTGTTCATACGGTTTCAGGACCATAGCTCTCCTGATTCAGGAATATCAGCTTGGCTTGCATTTTTAATGCCTAAATCTACTTCCGTTTTAAAAATTCCAATCAGTAACTTTCTCATTTGAGAACTAAAATTTCATCAGTTAAGGAACAAGTGCTGGGAAGAAAATACTCTACAGGTTTAGGTTTCTATTATATAGTCTCACATCATCTGGTACCCCTTAATTTATAGTATTTCTCACTTTTACAGCTAAAATATTGCTTGTCTTTTGTTTAAAGTTTGTCTCCCCACCCAAGTTGTGAACACAGGTAGAGCAAAGGCAGTACCCTTCTTGTTCACCACTGTGCATTAGTCCGGAGCAAGTGCCTGCCCCAGAGTATCTGCTTGATAACTATTTTCTTTTCTTGGTTTTTAAATCATTTTATTAGGGGCCCATACAATTCTTATCACAATCCATACATACATCAATTGTGTAAAGCACATTTTTACATTCATTGCCCTCATCATTCTCAAAACATTTGCTCTCCACCTAAGCCCCTGGCATCAACTCCTCATTTTTCCCCTCCCTCCCTGTTCCCCCCTCCCTCATGAACCCTTGATAATTTATAAATTATTATTTTGTCATATCTTACACTGTCCGATGTCTTCCTTTACCCACTTCTCTGTTGTCTGTCCCCCAGGGAGGAGGTCACATATAGATCCTTGTAATCGGTTCCCACTTTCCAACCCACCCTCACCCTACCCCCCCAGTATCACCACTCACACCACTGGCCCTGAAGGGATCATCTGCCCTAGATCCCCTGTGTTTCCAGTTCCTATCTGTACCAGTGTATATCCTCTGGTCTAGCCAGATTTGTAAGGTAGAAGTGCGGTAGGAAGAAGCATTTAGGAACTAGAGGAAAGTTGTATGTTTCATCGTTGCTACATTGCACACTGACTGGCTCGTCTCCTCCCTGCGATCCTTCTGTAAGGGG
>NW_022103896.1:29804609-29872643 GCF_000313985.2 Echinops telfairi
AACCGCTCTTCCGATCTAGGGGATGTCCAGTGGCCTACAAATGGACTTTGGGTCTCCAGTCCGCACTCCGCCCCCCTCATTCACTATGATATAATTTTTTCTTCTGATGATGCCTGATAGCTCATCCCTTCGACACCTCGTGATTGCACAGGCTGGTATGCTTCTTCCATGTGGGCTTTGTTGCTTCTGAGCTACATGGTCACTTGTTTACCTTCAAACCTTTACAACCCCAGGTGCTATATCTTTTGATAGCCGGGCACCATCAGCTTTCTTCACCATTGATAACTATTTTCTGAATGAAAGCACATCATCTGTCATATACAGAAATGTCTTTTCACAGAGATTCTGACAATTGACTCTGAATGGTATTGACCTCAAACCCAAGTATTATTATGCTTTTTGGGGTATTCGCACAACCACCTACAACAAGAAGCAACAGAAAACCAGACAGATTATAAAGCCGAGGGCTTTCTTTCCTAGTTGTCATACGATTAGCCCCAGGTGCCTTGACTTACATTTATGGTTGTGTCTGTTTTAAAATGTTTTGTGTTTTAGGTGAGTATTTGCACAGAAAATCAAATCTCATTTAGATAATGCACACATATTGTATTGCTCCGTGACATTAGTTATAGCCCCTGCAATGTGCCAGCATTCGCACTATGTCTACCCTGGCTGCCCCATTTCCTTCTGTCCAACCAGTTTCCCTTGTCTTCTGGTGTTTGCTGCTGGGAAATGTTGACCAGAAAGATGTGGATGGTTTGGTCTCATGTAGCTGATGGTTCAAAAGGGCACATTCCTTATGCGTGCTATTGTTTATTTGATAGGCCATCTTTTATTTGGCTGAACTGAAGCAGTGGTTTTGGTTCCAGGATAAAGGGATTACCATACCTGTTGGATGCAAAACCCCAGCCTGTGACTTCTACATGGACATCATGTTTTCCGGGAGGCAAGCTGGGCAAGAGGCACCTAATGTCTGTAAAGTTCCAGTGAAGGACCTGGCACGGTTTTCCTCCCACATATACCATGTTCTCTGTGGGTCCATTTCCAAAATTATAGCCCTTTACTGTTAAATTAACTTCTCCTATTATTTTAAAAGAAATGAAAAACAAAAAACCTTGAGAAGCCTCAACATATGATCAAGTGTGAAAAATACATATTCAACAGGTCAACTTAGAGTCCATGTCATTCTGGAAGTCTTAACATTCTCAGTAGCAAAAAAGAAGAAAACACTGGTCATGACCAGGTACAAATAAAATCTTTGCTTAGTTGTTACACACACACACACACACACACACACACACACACCCAACAGGATGACAAAGCACTTTCTCTCCCCGTCTGTAACATTTTCCCCTGATTGCACGTGTTCATGGAGAACTACTAGACGGATCATAGTAGAAAACTGTGCTTTGAAAGAATTTCTAGATGTGGTTCCTGTAAGCTAATATCTAACTTAAATGACTGATATTATTTAAGAATTTCTTACCTAGTATTGCCCGTTCTTTGGGGTTAAAATCAGTTATAACTGGAGTCTGCAAACAATTATAACTAAAAGCATCATTTGCTGTGGCTTGAAAGCCATTGGTAATGACTGATACATCCACTGTACCCTCAATTCTCTAAAGCAAGAGAAGGATAAAGCGAACCATTAGAAAACATTAAATGTTCAAATGCAGACATACAATGGCTACAACAGAATCATTTAAAATAAACTTCTGAAGGTGTTATGTTTGGAAAAAATAAGCATTTAGATATTTTTTAAATTGTGGTGTCAAATTTAGGTTGTAAGTTTGAATTCTAGAGATAAAGGTATATGTTAAGGTTGTGTCTAGCTGCTCGTGAACAATTTATAGACAAATACATTATTGAATTCCCGGGGGTTCTGCAACGCAGCCTAAAGGCTCTGGCAACTGAGTCAGCGATTGCATGCGGGCTTAACATGCATAAGGCGGACATCACTTTAACTATTTTTGCAGTTAAAGTAGATTCAAATATAGTTGGATTCTTCTTCACTGATAAAACACAGAATTGTGGGGTTTTTTCCAGGCCCCGTCCATGAAACCGTGGCCAGCACTTGGATCTTACAGGAAAAGACGTGGTACTGCCACAAACAACAATAACAACAAAAAGCCATAGCTGTTGAGCAAATTGTGAATTGTAGGACAGAGTCAAGGTGCTCCATCATGTTTGCAAGACTGAAGTCTGTCGGGAGAGAGATGAGCCACATCTGTGAGCAGCCCGGCTGCTGGGCTCAAACCACCAACGTGTCAGTTAGCTGCTGCGTGCTTCACCACTGCCCCACGGGGCTCCAGCTTTCATTGACCTGTGTATTCCCTGCTGGAGCACAAAGGGAATTCTCACCTAGTAACACTCGTACTTCTGTAATGCATACGCAGTGTGTAACTCAATGATAGAGTTTAAACAAAGTAAGTTTACTTGACTGTATTCCTCAGGTTCTTAACACCCATCATTCAGTCTAGTAAATTCTCAGATTTAGTTCCTACATATTCTACAACATAAAACCCCACCTACTCTGCTACAGTTTTGTTTTGTGTTCCCTTTAGTGTTAATGACTCAATTCATCAGTACTTAACACATAATAAACCAGTGAGAGTCTTGGATTAGATTGAAGCATTATCTTTGGTTCTAAGATACAATTTTTCAGGGAGAACTTTGCTTTTATTATTATTTTATTATTAAGCAAACTGAAACTTTCACACATTTTTCAAGATTTAGTCTCAAAACCCCAAAAGAACAATTCTACTTTCTTCGGGAAGATCAGTACAGGATGGCTATAGGGAGGAATCATCTCTATAGCAGTAGGGTTTTGGCTTTGATTTAAAAGGTAAACTTCCGTTCGTTAACCAAACTCTGACAGAGCATCAACTTTTCTTCAAAACAGTTCCCAATGAATTCTTCCCAATGTATGTTATTTTTCTTTTGTATCTATTTCTATAACTTAAAATAGAATCACACTGTATAGTACTCGTTTATACGTCTATTCTCCTTCAACATTTTAAGTGTCTAGAATGTGGAAGTTATGTTTTGTCTTTGTATCTTAACAGACAGAAGATGTGGAAGAAATAATTATTGAACAGCATAAATGAAATTGTAGTTTTTAGATAAAGACCCCACTTGTATCACCCTTTATAAAGGTGTTCTTTGATTCATAAAAGATCAGGCATATTACGAAAGTGAAAGTGGACTAAACTTGATGCCTTACTTTCGGTGTTCTGCAGGTTATAGTATTGGAATTCCTTTCAACCACATTGCAAGATTCATTCCCAACTACGACCTGGGAGTTGTCATTAAAGCCAAATCCAGACAGAGTCAGAAGAGTACCACCTTCATGAGAAAGCAAAACAAAGAACAGATCAATGATAACAACAACAAAATGACAATTGGGATCAATAATCTAATTTATCATTCAGTGATTATCCAATCATTCAAGAGATGAATTGGCAAGTAGATGAAGGAGAAAACTCGGGATTATGGGTTTAGCTTTTATCCAATAACCAGCGCATGCCAAGCCTCCACACTGAGTTTTGGGATTAGAAAGGTGCTCCACAAAGCAGTTTTATGAAACGACAACTTTGTAATTGCTATTTGCTTTGGGCAATTATTACCAGTAACTACGATTTTTCATGGTAACTTTTTTATCCTACAAAGAAGTTAGGTGGTTTCTATTTGCTCAACCATCTATGGGTGGGAAATGTGGGTGAATTAAGACTCTCACCAAACTCAATTTACATACTTCTCACTTAAAGGGAAACAAAGAAAACAATTTTTAAAAAAGAAAACATAATTTAAATATGCACAAGTCATAAAACCAATTCAAATCCAGAGCACAAAGTCTAAAACCTAGCGTAGTGAAAAATAGCAACAAATAAAGCAAAACGGAAATGAAAGAGAACAGGGGAAAATACTGTGTGCTTTTCCTTCTATTCTGGGCATTAGCCTTCCTTTGTCTGATGTGTTCCGAGAACTTTTTCTGGGTCAAGTAGCTCCATTGAGACCATGGTTACAAATGGAGCAGCTGGTAAGCAGAATAATAACTAATAAATCTTATCTTGACATAATTGATGAGCTTGTTATAGGAACATGTAATAATTGATGATATTAATTCAATGACCTAAGATGTAAGTATAAGCAATCACCCTGACTTACATTTCATAAGAAACAAAAGAATTAGCCTGCCATTTAATCACTGTACCTTCTAACACAGTACTTTGCTTTGCTCCATGGCATTAGGGCCCCTCCCCTCAGCCTGTTCCCGAAACAGCACAACCAAATGGTGGAAATAGATGTCATTTTCTTTGTCATACCTGCTAGACTTCCAGAAGAAGGCCAGATGCGTGAGAGCTGATGGTGATAGGTGAAGTAAAATGTCTCAGTGTTCACACTCTGTGCTAGTCCAACATCGGCTATGGACACAGCAACTGGGAAATGTCCGGCACTTCCTTTCAGAACCTGGCATGTGATGTTGTTCTCTTGTGATAATAAAGAAGAAAAGGATAAAGCAAGTATTTTTTGTACAACAAAATTCTTGAAAAATGTCTACTTCCAAATATTTACCTTGGACCTCATTTTTATAACCCAAGAAATATGTCTACAGACAATAACTCATATATTAATTGAGATAAAAAACCTTTAGAAACTACATGTTATGAATCAGATTCTCTTAGAAAACAGGCAAATCAATAATGAAGAAAACAATTTTTAAAAATTTCTTCATGATTGGTGCTATGCCCCCTCCCCAGAAGTTTTTATGACAGTACCCATAACCCTAATTGGTAAGGTCATTTTTGCTAACAGTTATAAAATATTTGGTCCAATATTTTGCTTAAGTCTAAAATTCAGTAAAACACTAAGATTGATCAAGAAAGGTTACAAATTAAATGAAAATATATTTGCTTCATTTAGAATAAGATGTGTATACTTATAATATAGGTGCAGTTTTGACTATTAAATCCCAAGAATTTATAGAAAAATCTAGATTTAAAACATCACTGATTTGGTAATTGGGTTCATTTATGTAAGTCCAATCTACTAAAGTTAAACTAAACATCTAGGATTATAAAAGACAATTTTTAGAGAAATATATATAGTTCTCATTATTTCCAGAGGTAGAAACATAAATAATTGTTCATCTGTATTGAGATTTAGTCAATTCATTGCTTAATTCTAGCCATAATTCCTGATATTTTTACATATTTTTGCATTATATTTTTGAACCATATGCTTATTTAAATCCACCCAGAGGCACTTTGGGAGAAAACTCACTGCCATTGAGTTGATTCGGACTCACAGTGTCCTATAAAACAGTGCAGAACTGCCCCTGTGGGTGACGAGCCTCCTCCTCCTCCTGCTGAGTGGCTGGTGGTTTCAAACTACTGACTTTCTGATTAACAGCCCAACACATAACCACAACTCCACTAGGAGCACTGGGGACATATTTGGGCTGCTAATCAGAAGGTCAGCAGTTGAAAACTACCCATCACTTCTTGAGATAAAAATAAAGCTTTGTCTTCCCACAAAGAGTTAGAGTCTCAGAAACCCGTCACGGCAGTTCGACTCTGTCCTGCAGAATAGCTATGAGTCAATTCACTTGATGGCTCTCCACTCTACTGCCCTCCTCATTCACTATGGTAAAATTTTTTTGTTCGCATGATGCTTGATACCTGATCCCTTCGACAAAGCCCATTTGTAGGCCACTGGAGATAATCTTTGCAGAGAGCTCTTGGGGAGGAGACGAGCCAGTCCGGGTGTGATGTAGCAATGATGAAAAATACAACTTTCCTCTAGTTCCTAAATGCTTCCTCCCCACCCTGGCTATCATGATCCGAATCCTACCTTGCAAGTCTGGCTAGACCAGTGGATGTACACTGGTACAGATAGGAACTGGAAACACAGGGAATCCAGGGCGGATGATCCCTTCAGGACCAATGGTGTGAGTGGTGATATTGGGAGTGTAGAGGGAAAGTAGGTTGAAAAGGGGGAACCGATTACAGGATCTATATGTGACCTCCTCCCTGGGGGACAGACAACAGAAAGGTGGGTGAAGGGAGAAGTTGGACAGAGCAAGATATGACAAAATAATTTATAAATTATCAAGGGCTCATGAAGGAGGGGGGAGAGGGGGAGGGGAAAAATAAGGACCCGATGCCAGGGCTTAAGTGGAGAGCAAATGTTTTGAGAGTGATGAGGACAATGAATGTACAAATGTGCTTTACACAATTGATGTATGCATGGATTGTGATCAGAGTTGTATGAGCCCCTAATAAAACAATTTTAAAAATTCACTTGATGGCATTGAGTTCCGTTCTGTATGCCTGAGGTTATGATCCTATTTTGGAGGGAGTTTTCTGTTCCAGGATTGCTGTTGGTTGGTGGCCTCTGGTCAGTTCTGACTCGTAGCGACTCTTTAACAGAACAGAACACAACCCAGTCCTGTGCCGTCCCCACAATTGTTGCTATGTTTGAGCCCATTGCTGCAGTTACTGTGTCCTTCATGCTGTTGGGACCTTCCTCTTGTTACTGCCCCCTCCACTTTACTAAGTGTGGTGTCTGTCTCCAAGGACTGGTCTCTCCTGACAAGATGGCCAAAGTTCTCAAGATGACGTCGCACCTTCCTTGCCTCTAAAGACCACTCTGGCTGTACTTCTTCCAGGGCAGATGTTTGTTTTCCTGGCATCCCCGATACTTTCAATCCTCTCTGCCAACATCATAATCCAATAATCCCAATGAATTGATTCTTCTTCCGTTCCTTAGGCAATGCCCAGCTTTCACATGTGTACGCTACAAGATTAAGAGGGGAATGGTGGCTAAATCCTGCCCTTTGTAGAGGGTGTGAACCAAACCACACCTTTTGTTTCCTTGGCACCATCTTCAGACTCTACTAGGAGAAGTGGATTAAGACGCCATGGCTTTCCTTGGGGGATATGGTCTAAACAGAAAACCACACCTCCATCAAAGCCATTCTTAGTATAAAGAGGCCATTTGGGACACGGAAAAATCACAGGACCATTTGGAAGAGCACATCCAAGATCTCTGAGACAGTAGTGCCTGCCAGGCCCAGGTGCACCAGAGAATGTAGCACAGAGCCTCTGAGATACATTCTCTACATCTGATCCATGGAACTGTGAGAGAAAGCGACAGGCAGGCTGACTTCCTGGTGCTTGGGGGCAAAGGACAAGCCCTGGCTGAGGGGCGGAGAACCAGGGAAAGACTTCATTGCTGGCTGAGGTGAGCTGCTGCCATGGGCCAATGAATGCACCCTTACTGTTTGCTGATCCTGATGAGTCATAATCTATTAACTTCCCTAATAAAGCCCCTTAGTTGTGAGTTCTTTGTATCCACTGAAATGAACGATCAAACCCAGCACAGAAGTATAGTGCCTTAGGAGGAACAGTTGGCATGAGATTGGGGTATGGAGGGATGGAGGGTAAAGGCATGTCTGGATGCTGCCTCCTGGAAATACGGGAGCCAGAAGAGGTCATATAGGCCCACCTCCATGCCATTTGATGCATGTATAGCAAACAACAGAGGGTCCGAATAGAAGTCTGGAAAGATGAGCCTGTTTGCTTGCAACCTGACTGACAGGATCTTGTCAAAGCATAGACAGAGGACCATGGGACGCCAGACTAGCAATTCGTATATTCTTGTATTCTAAAGTAACAGCCAAGAAAGTATTCATGTAACCTAATGAAGGAGGAAACATGAATAAAAACCAAATGCTAAGTGAAAAAGACACTCAAATTTGACTGAGAAAAAAATGAAAGCATTTAACCAGATCGGGTTACTAATTTCATAACACCGTAGAGTGCACTCTAGGGTAATCGTAATTGTGCTATTACTCTTTTGAGGCAACTTTCTCTTAAGAGAAGAAATATTTAATAATAATAATAAGTTTTAATAGGACCTACCATCAACAGAAAGAAGAGAGCAACCTATTGGTCCAATTGAGACGGATACAGATGAACTAGGAGAAAATCCAGAGCCTAAAATGGTGAGAATTGTGTTTTCTTCATAGGACCCTGCAAAGGACAATTTAAATATTAAAATAACAAAAATTACAGAATCTGTTGTTAGGAAATCAGATATTTCTTAGGGAAGATATATAAGATACATATGATAACCCCTAAAACACATAAACAATAGATCTATAAGCAAGAAGGGGGATGATGGGGAGTGGAAATAGATTTAGCCAGGCTATTATTTTTTTCATGTAACTACTCTATATTGATTCATATTTAGAATCTGAATGTTGACCGTTATCATTGGAGATCATGATGTGACTGAAAGTATAAAAATGAGTTAAGGAAAATAAAGATATTCTTATGAAAAATAAATGAAACTGAGATATCTTTATGTGGTAACTTTGCATAGGATCAATATGCCATCACAACCTCAAGAGGAAAGGATAAACTGGATAAGATGTGTGCAAATACATTCCATTTGAATAAAAATAAGATTACTCTACCTAGGGTATTACATATTATGAAAGTGTCTAGGATATAGCCAGTTTACAAGGGTAAAAACCTGTTGTCCCAATAAATTATATTGAATATCTTTCCATTCAATCTTAAAAGTATCCAAGTATGATAGAACTACCCAACATTAATAATGCCATACACAACATAGATTCCACATGGAATTAAATAGCCAAGAATGAAAACAAGACCCTACAACTTTAGGCTATCATCAACATATATTAATGATTTGGGGGCAGATAGGGATCCTCTAAAGTTAGAGGACACAGGTAGAGAGAGGTCCAGCAAAGCTCAATACAAAGACCACTATTTGCAAAGCCAAAAATTGGAAATGGTTTAAAAGTCCATCAAAAGAAGAACAAATAAATGAAAACTGGTATATTCCTGAAGTTGTTTAAAAGGATGAATTAGATGTACATACAACTACATAAGTATCTATCAATGAATGCTGACTGATAAAAGATACAGAAAGATATTTACATTGTAATATCTCATTTGCAAACTTAAAAAAACTGGTAAAAATGACATATGTAGGTGTGCAACATAAAATAATTTTTCAAACGATATTGAAGAATACACACAGACTTAATTATTGTGATGGCCTGTGGGTATTTGTAGCACACTAGCATAAGGAGTAGCACCTCAAGGGGAATTAAGCAGTTTCTATAATACTTTTCTTAAATAGAAGTAAACGTGGCAAAATGTTGATTTTTCAGTAAGGGGAACATAGATATTTCTGTAACCTTCTTTTTACATATATTTTATTACTTTTACCTTTATCAAAATGTGACAAAAAGTTATTCAGCTTAGTGTGTTAGAATGAGAAATCATTATTTTCAAGAAGTGCATGTAAAAATTAAAATTCATTATAAAGTGGAAAATATATATTATAAAAGCATGCTTACATAAGATTAATAAAATTAATACCAAAAGACTCTAGTAAAGTACACCAAAAAGTCCTTTGAGGTGTGGCATCACGTAACATAAATCATCCAAAAGTTAATACTCAACACTCCTCACTTACTGGCATAAGTAGGTTCCAAAGACCATGTTATTACATGAAGATTGACATTGACACAAAGGAGGAGGATGACAGCAGATCACAAAATATGTCATCACATAACTGTCAAACCACTGGGATTCAGGGCCCGGGTAACTTGATGCAAACCTTAACCATCACAGTCAGCATTATGCTCATGATACGCTTGGCTTTTGTTACTGCCAGATGTGCATTGGTAATTCACAAAATAGTTGGAAAGTGGATTTTAAATCCTGCTGTAAATACAAAATGTCATAATGACAGAGTCAAAAAGTAAAGAGTAGCTGTAATATTGTGAATGTAAAAAGTCTGAAGAATATATTTCAATATATATATTTCAATATATTTCAATCAAAGATGCAGTCATTAAAAATGTTTAATGCATATTGCTTTTTGCTGATAGAAAATTAGAGGTAAATTTTCCTGCTAGCCATCAAGAGTAAATTGTGATTATTCCATATGAGTTTATCTCTATGATTGAATAAAAAAGAAAAGACCTTTTACAATCCTAAATCCTACTGCCTATTTTAATCCTGGGGAGCTAGACGCAAAGTATAATTACTTTGTTTTAAAAGTAATAATATACTATGAAGAAACAGTAAAACATGTCTTCTAGAATGAGTTCTTGTTAAGAATTTGCTAAATCTCCCAGAGGAAATGATTTTATATAATGAACAATTCCAATTAATATCCTAGGTAATTCCATTTAAAAAGAATAATGACTCAATGGCAGAGTGCAGTTGTAGAGATTGGTTCCAACTGGTGAAACTGGAAACATAGTACTAAGGAATCCAACTTCAATGACAATATTCTTTTTTTAAATTAGTTTTTCCATTAGCTTTCTAATTTAATAGATTTTTTTCACCTTATCTGTCTAGTTGCCTTAATTGTGAGAACATAAAAAATACCATGAGCAGAGTATTTGCTAGTTCCCTTCTACCCTACATTCCAAGGTAAAAAGCACAAGGTTACCTCGCAAAGGGTTTATGTCGAAGACTTGGGGTGTAGGCAGGAGATCCCATGTAAATCTGCAGTCGCCTGAGCATTTAGCTGGAATTCCATTGACATAGACTTGAACCTTAAAATAAAGACACACATAGCTACAGAACAGGGGTAAAAAGGCACGAGTTTAAGTACAATATGTACAGAATTTAGAAACAGATGATTATATTGTTTTATATATTTGTCTGCTTCATTCATTCAGCAAATGTACCCACTTGTGTTGAGTACTTGTGGTGGAAATACAGCATTTAAAAATCAAATGATGTCACCCAATTTATATCCTTGAGATGGTGGATTACCGAACTGTATTAGATTATAGAAGAATAATTATGAAAGAACATAGAAAAGTTTATGAAAGCATAGAAAGTTTTATTCAACAAAAATAACAAAGTGTAAAGCTATTGTTTCTCAACAAGTCCTCCACTTGGGTCTGCACACTTCTGAAAGGGGGCTTCCATCTCTCTAGTCCTTCCCCTAAAAATGCTGCACCTTTCTATTTGTATATGCCTAAACTATTGTTTCGGCATCTTCAAAGGACTCAACTCATGCTGTTTTTTAATAGTCTTTGAGTTTGGGGAACAAAATGAAATCTGAAGGGGCAAAAACAGGGCTTTTATGGTGAACAGGACAAGGTTTCTCATCAAAAATCCTTCTAAGATAGGCTTTGGCAGTCACAAAAACTGAGCAAGTGAATTAGTGTGATGGGAAAAATTGCTCTGCACAACTTGCCTGGCCTTTTATGCACCAATGCAGTTTGCAATTTTCTAAACACTTCTTCCCAAGAAGTACCTGTGATTGTCCAGTATCTTTTGGGAAAATCCATTGAAATCACTGTTATTGATTCTGACTCATCGTGATCCCCATATACAATATGGAGAATATTTAATATTCTTTACCAGTACCATAATTCGAAGGCATCAGTACTTTTTGATATGTCTTACTCATTGCCCAGATTTCATATGCATATGGAACAATCGAAAATACCCAGGCTAGAATCAGGCATATTTGAGTCTTCAAAGTGACGTCTTTGCTTTTTTAACACTTTAAAGAAATCCTTTGCAGTAGATTTGCTCAATGTAATATGTCATTTGATTTCTTGACTTGCTTCCATGAGTGTTGATTGACAATCTCATTCTACTCTCTATTTATCAAGATGTGTCTATTGCTCCAGTTATGAGGATTTTTGTCCTCTTTATATTGAGTTTTAATCTGTTCTGAAGGCTGTGGATTTTGGTCTTCATTATTAAATTATTCAAATCTTCTTCTCTTTCAGCAAACAAGATTGTGTCATTTGCATATGGTAGGCTGCTAATTCGTCTTCCTTTCATCTTCCTGCTGTGCTTTTATTCATAACGACCTGCTTCTTGGATTCTTTGCTCAGCATACAGATAGAATAAATGTGATGAAAGGATACAACCTTGACACACACCTTTCCTCATTTTAAACCCTACAATATTCCCTTGTTCTGTTTGCATGACTGCCTCATGGTCTATGTCCAGGGTCCACATAAACACGATGAAGTGTTCTGGGAGTCCCATTCTGTGATCCACAGTTTGAGATGATCCACATAAGTCATTGGTCTTCCTAAATTTTGTTACGTTCTCTCACGTGAAGGCTATATATATCCCAAACAAAGGTTGTGTTTTCCAACTACTGATCCTTACTCCCAACTTTCATATTCCAATCACCAGTGATCATAAATGCATTTTGGGGGGGATGCAGAAGTTGGTAAAGAGCTTCAATTTCCTCATCATTGGCATTAATGTTCGGTGGGTAAATTTGGATAACAGTCACTTATTGGTCTTTGTTGAAGGCGTATGGCTAGTGTATCATCACTGACAATGTTATACTTCATGACAGATCTTGAAATGTTCTATTTAATGATGAATACAATACCATTCCCCCTTCAGTTTGTCTTTCCTGGCACAGTAGACCCTTAAATATGCCCAGGGCCTAAAATAGATGGCGTTGAGTAGACTGCTGATCCAACAACATAGACAAGAATTCATGTAGACTAGTAAAGGTATTGCCCTGTCTTATTATAACAAGTTATTTTATACTTGATGTCTTTGAAAATGTATTGTTTTATAAACATAGAGTCATCAGCTAGTTAGAATAATGCATGCAAATTGCTCATATAAATGTGTATTTCTTTGCTTTTATTATAATAGCCATTTTTATCCTGATAGCTGTCTTACACTTTAAATTCATTCAGTCTTAGGCAACTCATAAAATAAGGCACTTTCTTAACAATGCCTTTCATATGAAACTGCTTTGTTTTGACAGCAAGCGTTGTTCTCTAATGGTATTGTATTCCTCCATGAAAATCATTGAAAAGGTCTATTTTGTTATAGTAATTATTTTTATGTTACTTTATTTCCCTCCACTCTGAAGGCTTTTCAGAAAATTTCCTTTTACCACTTTCTTTAACTCCTTCTATCACTTAGGAAGACATGTGTCCCTATTGCGTTAGTTGAATAGACCACCTGGATAAGAACATAGTTACGCTGACAATTTGACAGACTGCTGGATATCGCTCTTCTCCTCGGTCCACGACAGATCATGCTGACCGCTCTACTGCTGGAGTTTTAAAATTGTACAGCTATACTCATTGCTACTCTAAAATTTGAAAGAGCTTTTAAAAGAGCCATATATGGTTTATTGCAGATAGATTATTGACTGCATTAGGAATTATTAAGTCTTGCCAATATAGGCATGGTGGAGTTAGTCTTTGGGCTTCATTCCCCACATTCAGTATACTATGTTAAAAATATAGTAATTTTAGATTTTCTTTTGGCTAGACAAGGAGAAACTTTCACTGTTAATATCTCTTACTGTTCGTTGGTAACTACCTCTGAAGAAACTGAATAAGACCTAACAAAGGTCCACCATGAAGTTACATGGTTACGTTCAATATGTCCCATGACGGTCCTTTCTTTGGCATCTTTAATGGTTTACGAAATAGTGTTGAACCATGGATTAGATCTATCTACTCACTAGAGGAATTATTTTTGTTTTGATTATTGCAAATATAATGAAATGTTCTATAAAATATATATCAAACACTTTCACCCTTTCTACAATGACTATGAAAATAATTATGCATATTAACAAATTGCGCTTTCAAATAGCTTCCTACCTGAGACAAACCTATTTTAATTATGCCAAAGTTGTTTTCCTGAATTTAGCTGGCTCAAAATCTTAATAAGACAAAAGCTTAATGTATTGTCCTTACTAAGGAAAATTACTCCTCTGTGAGTAATCAAAGAAAGAATGATCACTATTTCAATGACTTCAACAGTGGGCTCAAACTTGATGGTGAATATGAGGCAGAGCAATGTTTCATTATGAGACAGAATCAACTTGACAGCACTCAACAACAACAACAACAACAACAAGATCATAAAATTGGCTGGAATGACTCTCTAAAGACAAGAACCTAAGCTAATGCAAGAGGAAGAGGTAAAACATCTCCAAGAGTGAACAAAGAATTTTCATGGAAATGCTTGATCAAAAGGGAGAAATGAAAAAAAAAAAAAAAAAAAAAAAAAAAAGGGAGAAATGAAACAACGGAGCATCCTGAAATGTAAGTCTCTGGGGCACTTGACTTAACTAAAAAACGGCTGCTTATGGGCCTGGACTTAAACTCCATTTTGAAAAGACCTGCTTTATTATAAGAAGTTAAACTTCAACAGAAAACTTAGCCTCTAACAAAATGCTTTCTTTGCAATCAAGTTAATACAAGCTAGTCCCATGAACTACACTGTACAATAAAGCTACACTAGCAGGAAAAAAATGTTTTATGGTTGCTTTGTTAATACTCTCAGTTCCTCCCAAGGGTTCCTATCATCACCAAGTACTAAAAAACAAGCACAACAACAAAAAACCTACCAAAAGTAACTCATCAAAAAAGACTCTTTTAACAAATTACTGCAAAGCCTCCACTTTTCCTAACCTGCCGTTGACTTTTAGCAATCATTAGGAAGCCAATAGGTGGCCTTTTGGTGCAATGACTAAGCAACTTGGCAGCTGACCTAAAGAAGAGCAGTTTTAACCCAGCAGCCACACCACGGAAGAAAAGTCCTGGCGAGCTGCTGCTGTGACGATCACAGCTTTGCCGAAATCTTATGGGGCAATCCTACTCTCTCCTTTGGGATCTGGAGACGTGAAAATCGACTCAACACCACCTAGCCACGGTGACGACACGTAGGTCATTTGCCATCTGACGTAGCTAATTCCTGATTTAACAGGATCATTATTGCCTAGCTGTCTGAACTCCTCAGGGAGTATAGTTCACTTTGTGGCCCCCGCTCATCCTCAGTTTAAACTTAGTCTCGCCTTCAATAAATCTATTTTGATCCTTATCAGAGCAGACTGCTGCGTCTTTCTCTTGCAAAGTGTCTGGTGGCCTTAGATGGCTGTCCTTACAGTGAGCGGCACAATGACCAGCCCACAGTACCACAGGCTCCTTGCCATCTCCTAATGACCCGCAAGGATGACAATCGTATTCTTCAGCTGGTCAACGGGTAACATGAATAAACGTGTCACACGTGCATATTTTCCTAGTTCTTTAGTATATGACATGTAAGTTATACATTTAACATTATGTTAAATATCATGAGAAAAACATTTTAGAAATACCTGTGGCTGTTGGCTGGGTACACGAAGCAGGTCTCCAAGAATGTGTTGTCTGAATAAGCCACCGTCCTTTACCTTTGCAATGGTTACCTTAGCATTTTCTCCCATAATGTGTGAATCATCCACCTATTTTTACACAAAATCATTTCATCAAAAAGACTATAATAAACATGATAACATTAATTTTTCTTTCAAATTTAAACACATTCGAAAATGGACCTAAGCTAAAAGATGTAAGGAAAAAAATTCAAAACCACTTTGTCGCATGTCTGGAAAAAGGAATGTCTCTTAAGTAAACAAACAAATTTACTCAAGGGAAATATTAGTACGACCATTGTGGTATCATGCATTGTATTAATTACAACTTTGTAGTTAATATTAAGTGGAGTTGTTAACTTAATTTACAGAATTAATAAATTGTGTCTAAAGAAAATAAATTTACTAAAACCCAAACCAAAACTCCCTGCCAGCAAGTCAATTCTGATTCATAGTGACCATCAAGACTGTAATTTTACGTGAAAGTAGAAAACCCAATCTTTCTCCCAAGTTTACCAAATGCAATTTTTTAAAAAAGTTCCATTATTTTTCAAAAGACGGCCACTTTGGTAAATGATTGTTAAATAATGGAAGCACTGAATTATCTTTCTTCCCGAGCGTCAACTTTTTCCCGTGAGCATTTTTCATGTGAGGCTATGTTGGTTTATCTCCCACTTCTGAGATGATGTTTCCTTTCATTTATAAAAATAAAACCAAATCAAGGCATTATATACCACACTGCTCATTCCAGCTTCCTCTGCTACTATGGTGCCCTCATGCTGGACCACGCTTGAGGCAGTGAGGAGAGAACAGAAGTGATGAGCAAGCGCCGTATCCTGGTCCAATGAGAGCAGGCGAGATGCACAAACAGAGGAAGAGACCCACAGAAGGCGACATTGCTGGAGCAAACGAAGTGTGGTCCTGATTTCTGAATTTTCCAATCTAGTCTAGTCTGTGTGTTTTCTTAAAATAATCTCCTGACTATTGACTATTTTGCGTATCCATGCAGACTTGTTTCCTCCATGTATGTAGCTTTTTTTCGGTTTCTTTATCTCTACCCCCCCTTTTTTGCCTTTTCTCCTTTTCGGAAATGTTTCTATAAGTAAGTCTGCCTTTTATTTCTGCTTTAGGTACTGGCCATCTTTGAGGTGTATGTTGAGTCTCCATGCTAAAGCTGTGCCACTTAAATAAGTTTTCAGGGTTTTGTTGTCATTCAAAAAAAGAATGCAGTGACTATATCGTGCCACATTTATATAATTTTAGTATGATAAAATTATATAACTGAGCTCTTATCTGTACCTGTGTGCATGCTCTGGTCTAGCTGGTTTTGTAAGGCAGAATTGGGGGTCATAATAGTGGGGAGGGGATAGTAGAGGAAGCATTAAGGAACGAGAGGAAAGATGCATGTTTCATTGGTGCTATACTGCACCCTGACTGGCTGGAAACATAGGGGATCCAGGACAGATAAGCCCCTCAGGACCAGCATTGAGAGTAGACATACCAGGAGGGGAAGGGGACGTTGGGGAAGTGAGGGGGAACCAATCACAATGATCTACATGTAACTCCCTCCCGGGGGGACAGACAACAGAAAAGTGGGGGAAGAGAGACAGCAGTCAGTGTATGACATGAAAAAAATAATAATAATTCATAAATTATCAAGGGTTCAGGAGGGAGGGAAGGAGGAGAAAAATGAGAAGCTGATACCAAGGGCTCAAGTAGAAAGAAATATTTTGAAAATGATGGCAACATATGTACAAAAGTACTTGATACAATGGATGTATGTATGAAGTGTGATAAGTTCTATAATCTCCCAATAAAATGATTTTTAAAAATTTATATAACTGAGATTGATGAACTATAGAATATCTATATGGAAGTTATCCATCAAGAAAGTTATAATAATTTCCTTTATTCCCACCAGTTCATGAGAGAGACTGTGTCTTCAATCTCTTGTAGACTCCTTGCTTCAAGTACTCTGGGCCCCAGACCTCTTCCCCAACTCCTTTCCACCCTCAACAAAGCAATTAGATGACAGCCCATGGTGTCACTCACTTATGAACTTAAACACGATTGGTAGCCCTAAAACACAGCTCCTCTGTTAGAACTATCGACAGTGAGATTGGTCCCCAAGCAGGTTTAGTTCTGAAAGTGGATCTGCCAACATTCCTCCTGCACTCAATAATAAGGCTTTTCTGAAATACTCATCTTCCTGAGCATATCTCTTTTACTTCCCCTTCTATTTTTTGTCGATCATTTTCTATATACACATAGGTCTGTATATATATATACACAAGTTAATCTTCTCTTTGGAATGAAGCAGAGTACAAATCAGCAAACAATACATAGGGACAAGCACAGAGTAGAGCACCTGCAGCAGGTTCTGCCTCCCACACATGCTCCTCCACTTGATGTTCCATGAGTGTCCAGCACAGGTTCCCTCTCGAGTCACGGAGACGTGTCCCATTGCCCCCAGGCTCTGGAGAGCAAACTGCAAATCCGCAGCTGACACGGCAGCAGGGAGGCCTGGGCTCGCAGAAGGAAACTGAACAGTCAGTCTTCTATAAAGCAATCACTTCCTTTGATAGATAATCTATAAGTCGTGGTTATGAATGAGCAACACACTTGTGAAATGTAAACTTTCATATCTGATGAGGCAGGGAAGCAAATAAAAAATTAAAATGTTTGTTCTGGATCATTTAGCATCACATCTTCTCAACTATATAAATTATGTAAATAAATAGTACTAGAAAAAATATACTGAAATGTTTTTAACAGTTGTCTAGATCAGCACTGTCCAAAAGGTATAAAGCCATAGACAGCTTTAATTTTTTTCTAATCCTTATACTTTAAAAGTTAAAACAAAAAGTCTAAATAAAATGACTTTCAATAATACATTGTATTTAAATGATTATATAAAAGCCTATTACCACTGGATCGATTTTATGGCAAACTGATGTGTGTCAGAGTAGAACTGGGCTCCCCAGGGTCTTCCTGGCTGTAATCTTACAGAGCAGACCACTAGCTCTTTCTTCCATAACAGGGTAGTTTGAATCACCAGCCTTTCAGTTAGTTGCCAATTTTTTGTACTCATCATTATATTCAAAATGTTATTTATTTAACATGTAATACTAACCATGTTCAAATGCTCAGTAATGATGTGAGCCTCATGGGTTTCACATTGGACAGAACAGCTCTAGATTATTCGACCACAGTTGTCTTTGAAAAATAGTATTCCTTAAAGTACAGCAATAGGCCATTATCGATCTAGAATGATAGAAGATGGAAGTGTCGGGAACAGGAGGGGGAACAGAACTGTGCCCCTGAACAGCTGCCTCCATGAGACCAGAAGAACTAGATGGTGTCCAGCTACCATGACTGAGCATTGTGACCAAAGAGTTGATAGGAGAATCCTGATCACAAGGATAAAACTGCAGAAGGGAGTTTTGAATTCTTACAGCCACCAGATTTTCTGGAGCCATAGAGGCTGGATAACTCTTAAAAAGTATTATCCTGAGTTAATCTTAAACCTTGTACCAAGAACATCCCCAGAGATCTTAAAACCAAACGCAAGTTTTCCTTAACTAATCAAGAATGTCTGCCTGTAACATTATGATCTTTTAAGGTCTATCTATCTGGTATCAAATTGAACAGTAACTAAAAAGATTAGGTCAGAACCTTAAAGGGTAGTAAATTTACTCTAAGGGGAAGGAACAAATCAGAGAAGAGATGTGAAAATGCCTACACAATTCAAAGAACGTAACTGATGTCACTGATTCGTACATGGAGAATTTGTTGAATTGGTATGTGCTCTGCTGTGTGTAGCAACAACAAATAAAAGGAATTATAAAAAAAAGAAAAAATTTAAAATACACCAACTCAATAAGGGTAAATAACTTCTTAATGATAAAGGCAATATTCTAATTTTCCCTTTTTTTGTAGTATTATTCTTTCTCCAGTCACCTCAGTAATGAACAATCATTTAAAAATTTTATATGTTATTTTCAAAGTCTATAAAACTAAAGAAACTAATGGTTTCAGCCACTTTCAAATAAATGACTTTAGAGTTGTATATTATGTTTAAGAAAAAGTAAAAATAATTACTATTTAAAATGTTATCTTTGGATGAGTGTGTTATTCTTATCTATTTCAAAAGGGCATAAAATGAAAACACTACAATTGGCCATGAAGAAACTATAATATGTTATACACTAATATTCATGTACTAGTATGATTACACATTTAAGGAGAGAAACAACAGTGAGTAACCCAGCAATTCTACTTCAATGAAAAAAGACTTGAAAACAGAGACACAAACTTATATTTGTTCACTGATCATTGCAGCAGTATTCACAATGGCCCATCAACTCAAAGGTGCCTCAACATACGGACGGATAAACAACATGTGGGATGTACACAGCACGGAATATGTGCTATGCGCGACATACTGGATGAACAGAAAAAAAGAATTCAGATGTAAAGGACAAATATTGTATATAATCTCACTTGAAATATCTAAAATAGGCAAATATAGAGAGACCAAAGTTTATCAGTGGTTACGAGGGACAGGTGGGAAAGGAAATAGGGAGTTGTTGTATAAAGGACACTGATTTAAAAAATTGTGTTCTATCTTTTTCTGTTTTCAGTTATATGAAACCCAAGATTGATGAACCCATAGAAACATCAAGTAGAATAAGGGTTTTGGGTGGGGACAGGGCTACCATGCTGATGGTGGGGGGTAGCAGGGAGACAATGTCCAGGAGTCCAGGAAGGAAAAGAATGTTTGGAAACTGTGGTAGCAATTGTACAACACTGCTTGATGTGATTGAACGACGGAATGATAAGCTATGTGTATTAACTCTCAATTAAAAATAAATTTTAAAAAATGAAAGATGGCATGTGACGATGGTTGTACACCCTGGTAAGTGTAATTACTGCTTCTGCGGTCCACTCATGAAGCGGTTGAATTGGCAAATGCTATGTGATACATGTTTTAACATCATTTGAAAGAGAGAACCAAAAAGAAATAGCAAGTGATAATTCTTCAAGCGAAGTAACAGCGTTTGATCGCATTAGAGAGCGTATATTCACATGCACAAATGTCCCGGCTATTTTCCATATACCTTTGAGAACACGTCCGTAAGCTCGAAGGTCAAAGGTGCCACGGAGAGGAGCAGACGCTGCTTGAATCCTTTGGATGCGAATCTGAGATTCCCCCGGCCAATTATTTCCTCTGTAAACAGACTCATTCTCTGTCTCATTTGTAATTATCTAATTTCCAAAATAAATATTGATAAAACGATTAAACTCAAAACTGGCTAACATGATTTCTATGTGAGCATAGTACAAACCTGTGACATGACATAACTGAGCCTAATGTATTCAGATTCTTCACCGCATCCGAGAGAGCCCCATAAATCACCACAGGCCAGACCTGCGTGGCTGCAGTAAGGAGGCCAACATCAGCTCAGTCATCTGTGTGGCAGTACCTCATTCATGAATTCCGAATGCACCTCCCCGCCCCCAAGAAATACACAGCCCTCAACAGGCAGTCTCTTCCCAGTACAGTGATAATCACTGGAGGGAGGTAAAAAAGTGTGAGTGACATTCTTGGCTATCAGCAAACTGAAACTGTCTTTGGTAAAATAACATACAGAGACATGAAAACTCAAAGAAGGATATGATCAGTGGAGTGGCCCAGAGGCAGGAAGCACTTGTTTCACACTAAGTGAATGTCAACCAAGTGATGGAAGCGAAAGTACTGTAGGAATTCAACCACTTTCTGGCAGCACTTTGCTATCGTTTAATCTTGCAGAATGTAAAATGCTAAGTCCCATATCCCACAAAAGGATTAAATATAAGCAACACAACATAGGTACAAAAATGTCCCTATATGATTTGGCCCTGAGGTTAAAAGCAATGAAATTCAAAAAGTACAAAGTGTGTCATGCCACAGGTAGGAAGCTTTAAAACAGGCAAAATTAATCAAGGCGCGTAGGAGTCGATTCAGTCAGTAAAAAGTTCTTTCTGTGAGACCCAGTATAACTATAAAAACCACAGCCAAACTTATCACCATCTAGTCAATTCCATGTCATAGCAATTCTAGATAGGGTTTCCAAGACTGCACATCTTTATGGGGGCAAAGAGCTTCGTCTCTCTCCAGCAGAGCTGCCGGTGGGTTCAAACCATCGACTCGGAGGCACGCAGTCCAATGCTTAGCCCACAGAACCACCAGGGTTCCTCCCAGGTTAAGTCCTGCTTAATTTTTAACCTTGTACCTGTCATGCATACTTGCTTTTGTTTGTTGTGGGAAGCTATGTTAACACGTTTATATTTTATAGGGAGCTAAACTTAAAAGACTCATCTTACGCTGCAATAGTTAATGAATTCCTGATCATTTCAATCTGGGGTGGCAAACTGTGGCTCTCGAGCCCCACGTGGCTCTTTTGTAGATGTGGCTTTGAAGGGAAACGGAAGCTTTTCAAAGGCTGTGCTTCAGATAAGGGCAACTTCATTTGCTGGAAAACATATTTAGAGCCTGCAAGTAATGTTTTAAATTGTGGCGAAGGACACGATTGGCTCCACCATCTCAAAAATTTGCTGACTCTGTTCTAAATGACACAAACAGTACAAAACATGGTTCTGCTCCTTTTGAAATGATGGAGCCCCAGCTTCTTTCCTTCTGAGGCAATGTTGCTACAATTAAAAAGGAGTGGTGTGTATACATAAAGGACGCGATTTCACCTCAATGTCGAATCTGAACTTTTCTTTCAAATATATCAGTTCCAAGATATTTGCTGGAAGAGTACACATTTTTCCTTTTGAGGCAACTAATAAAATACTGCTTAAATTGAATCAACTCTCCTTTTTGCGCCCTAGATCTATTGCTTGAAGAAATTCTAAGGCTTAGAGGGAATTTTCATGCTCGTGTAGAAAAAGTCTCTAAATCTTCATTGATCCTTAGAATAATTGCCCTGTCCTATTGTGTGACCTGTATGTGAGCTATTTTCAAAATAGAAAAGTTTATTACATCAAAACTAGTGCTCTGTAAGATGGCCCCGATTTTGCCTTACCTGCCCAAAACTGGCAGCCATCATAGGGATATTGTAACTGCAATTGTATACCGTCATCATAACCGAATACTGGGTGGTCCTAGCTGATCCATTTATTTTCTTCTGATTAACCTGAAAGTGCTGTAGGAATATTCCTTTATTTGCTAATGCTGGTAGTCTTCTCTTGTGCATTTCTAAAGAACATAAGTAAACAAAGAAAATGGGGGATAATATTTCTTAGTTTCTGTTGCTAACAAGAAAATCATAACACAACATAGAACAGGCCATAGAAAAGTAATCTGGTATGACAAAATACCCATTTATAAACTATCAAGGGCTCATGCGGGAGGGGGGAGCGGGAGGGAGGGGAAAAATGAGGACCCAATGTCGGGGGTTTGAATGGAGAGAAAATGTTTTGAGAAACGATGTACAAATGCGCTTTACACAATTGATGTGTGTATGGATTGGGATAACAGTTGTATGAGCCCCTAATAAAATGTTAAAAAAAAGAAGAAAAAAAAAGAAAAGAAAAGTAATCTGGGAAGCTTAGTAAACTCACACTTATAAAATATAAATCTTTAATGTCTTCCAACATATAAACATCACATCAAACAAAACAAAGTATTTAAAACACACCAAGCCCTGGGTCCATGAAGCTCCCTGTGGACCAGTTGCCTAATGGTAGCATAGTGGTTACTCATTGGGCTGCAATACTCAAGGTGTGCTGTTTGAAACCACCAGCTGCTCTGCAGGAGAAAGACAAGGCTTTCTACTCCCATGAAGAGTTATAGTCTCCGAAACTCACCGGGGCAGGTCTATCCTGCCCTGCTGGGTTGCTATGAAGGCAGGGGATTTGGTTGGTTGGTCTTGTTTGTTTGTTTTGCTTGTTCACTGCTCTTCACTTAGTACCTGACCCGGTGCTGCACATGTGGTAAGGGCTGAATGAATGATGTTGAATGACCTCCATCACTCTTACCATCATATCCCTGCTGCTTCACGCATCTGTCCCCCAGTCATAATATAGGACTTGTAATGGCAGATTCAAAGGGTGTGACTATGAACTAGTAATATTCAGCTTTTCTTATCCATTGACTCGTAACCTGAAACTAGATTATGGAAAGGACTCCAAACGCCTCTGAAAATCGGGAGCAGTGACCTTTTCAGGTGGCTATTTGGAGTTAGGGGAGAGTCCTGGTGGTACAATTGTTCATCACTCAACCGCTAACCCAAAGATCAGCGGATGGACCCCATCGGCTGCTCCTCAGGGAGAAATAATAGGGCTGTTTGCTTCCCTAAAGAGGGAAAGCTTTGGAAATGCTCTGGAGCAGTTCGACTCTGTCCTGTCTAACGGACTCAACAGCAATTGCTTGCTTTGTTTGGTTATTTGGAGATCTGTTGATGTTCAAAGAAGGCAGTAAAGAAATGTTTTATGATCATATTGCATACACGCATGAGTCTACTAACCTGCCTAAAATAGCAATGCTGGCATTAAAGTTTTTATTTGTAATATTATATTATTAGTTACCATGATTGGTTCTATAGAAAGTTTCAGTTCAATCTTACTCAACAGATGTCAAGGTCAATAGTTGCCTTTTGATCTCCCACATGGTGGTATTTAGTTTCTCAAAGATAAAATAACAAAACTGAAAGGCTTGTGGTAATTTCCTTATTCTTAAGTAGAACTCAGAATTATAAAACGAATTCTTGTCCCAATGAGAAAGTTTGGATTAAAGATGCAGGTATCACTACAGTGGTAACATTTTACTACAACATAGAGGTAAAAGGTATAAGGAGATATGAAATAAAACAAAATACCCTCCCATGATGAGACTGTAGGAGTCTGTCCAACATAAACGATATCCACGTAGAAGGACTGTGATGGGGATGCTCTCTGTAAGCCAATCCTTTGAAGAGAAAAACGAGTGCCAGCATATTTGGTTTGTACAAGGTCCAGAAGGTCTATGCAAGTATAGGTCCAGCTGAAATACGATTAGTTAAAATTAGGTGTACAGATCATTTTAATATAGACAAATGTAATATTAAAAACTTTAAAAGCTTAAAGAATGAAAGAAAATGTTCACAAGGATTTCATTAGCACAGAAAAGTGGCCAGACTAAGACACAGGGGGCAGAACTAACACTGGTACTAAAAGGTTTAAGATTGTCTACAAAAAAACAAATTCCCTGCCATCCAGTGGATGCGAATGCATAGCGACCCTATAGGAGAGGACAGATAGAACGCCTCCTGTGAGTGTCAAAGAAAGCCATCTTTCTCCCTTGGAGCTTGGTGGTTTCAAACTGCTCGCCTGGCCGTGAGCAGCCCAGTGGGCAGCACTACCCCATCAGGGCTCCTTCGCTTCCCGACAGTACTATTAAATCTGTCAGGGGACTCCGATTTTCCATCAAATACTAACTGCACTGGAATCCTATAAATTGTAGTCAAGCAATTCAGCTATGAAAAGTTGTGATGAAGAGATAAACACTATTATCCAAATAACTAAATTAAGTGGTCACGATAATCTCCATCTGCCGCCCTGAGTAGTTGTTTTGTCTCTTATCTTCATTTTCTGTGAGGTTCACAAACTCATCATCGGCGCCACCTCTAATGAAGTCAAGTTTAGACTGCACATGCCAGTTTAGAAAATTGTATGCATGGTTACTTTAAATTAAACTGCTCTTTACATTTAAAATATATACATATATATGGACATCTAAACAGAATTATGCTACTAATTATATAATTTGAAGTTGTAAGAAACACTACTTTAAAGTCTGGTATACTAAAAGTTTTCAAAACCTTAATAAACGAAGTCATCCTTCAGGTCTAATATATTATGAAGAAATATGGAATGTACTTTTCTTGAAGCATGACCTTGTTATTAAAGGTTTTCTAATGGTGTGGAATGAAAGCTTGCCACTGCAGCTGGAAAACAGTAGTGGGCAAAAGAGAGAGAAAAACAAAAATTATAGAAATGGTACCCCATTTAAGGCATAAAAAAATAGTTTTGAAATAATGGACACGTCAGAAAGTGTGAAGGTGCAGATGGGGAAAACAAGCTCACTGACCTGATCCTCATTCAGAAACAAACCTCTCCATCAAGTCAGTCCTTCCCAGTCAATCCTCTTCCCATTCGGTCATTCGAACTCCTTGCCATCTACCTTGTTTTTATTTCTTGCTTTTGTTTTATTCACAGCTAGTATTTGGTTCTATTTCCAACTCTGGGTTATCTCTCTCCCCCTCCCACTCTTGCCTCAAAGTGAAGGGGAGGCACTGATTCTGATATATATATATTCCATACCTGGTAGTTCTGAGTTATCATAGCTTCATCCTTATGCTGAGGGTAGAATAATGCCCTTCATATACCACAATATAAGGAAACTAAAAACATAACCTAAAGCCCTTGTGGCACAATGGTTCAGTGCTTAGCAGTTAACCAGAAGATGAAGGTTCGAAACCACAAGCTGCTCTGTGGAAGAAAGGTGTAGTTGCCTGTTTCTGTAAAGATTACAGGCAAAGAACCCCAATGGGGCAATTCTACTCTGCTCTAGAGGCCGTTCTACTCTGTTGCTATAAGAATTGATTCTAGGGCACCCAACTGTAAAATAGAACGTAAACTGTATAATTCTACACAAGATACAGATTTTCATGTAGCTATGACAGGAGAAAATACTAGAAATCATTTCGAGATATGCAAGCAAATCTTTGCAAAAGTTGGACTCAAACCGGGTGACGAAAAACAGAAACATGGGTGAAGGGAAACAGCGGATGGTGTAAAATATGAAAATAAAAATAATTTATAAATGATCAAGGGTTCATGAGTGTAGGAAAGGGAGGGGGAAAAGAGAAGCTGAGACCAAGGGCTCAAGTAGAAAGAAAATGTTTTGGAAATGATACTGGCAACAGTCTAAGGATTTCCTTTTGGCACACTTATTTTGGTTAGGAAATATGTTGAGGCAAGAAAAATTGCAGTTAGATCCATGACGTGCATGAGTTACACCAAAAGAAGAAAAGGCATGACATGAGTTTCTTTTCTCTGTATAGTTTACATAGTAAGTATAACTTACATTTTTTAATTCGTGGAGTAACTTACTTGTTTCCAGAAGCAAAGTGAAATGGAAACTGTACATCCATACTTCTAGTAGTCTTGCTGTGGTCTTGGTATTGGAATTTTAGGCCAATATGATTTGCCAGGAATCCTTTATATGCTAAACATAACTACATAAGAAACGGGGGGTGGAGGTAGGGAGAGTCAGTAATAATATCTTATCATTGTATTGTTTGGTAGCAATCCAAACTAACTCAGTAAATATTTATTGACTATTTCCCATAAAAATATATAAAAAATCGAGCAAGGAAGGATTCATTTCAGCCTCTGACCATGAAAAACACGACTTCAAAAAGGTTTTCTCAGAAATAATGTGAACTTCAAGTGACCTAACAATTAATAGATAAGCATGATTGCTTTGTTAGCTATTGTGTACTAACGGGAACTATTCACTCCCTACAGACAGATGTATTAATCAAGTCCAGCTCTAACTGAAATGTTTCATGAATTAATAAAAGTCCATTTTGCAACAAATGTACAAATGTGCTTGACACAATAGATGTACATATGGATTGTGATGAGTGGTATAAGCCCCCAATAAAATTATTTTTTTTAAGTCCATTTCACATGTAAAGAGAGGGAAGGTAAACCTTCCATTCAAACCGAAATTTGAGTTTGAATAGGCTGGGCACCTGTAAAGACCAAGTACTACTCTAAACTATTAGTATTTAAGTACCGTCTTTAGTAGTCCCCAACTCCTTAACCCACTGCCAGGGAGTCAGCGTGACTCCCAGCAACCCCCTGGGACGGAGGGGACAAGCCCCAGAGGGTTTCTAAGGCGGGAATGTTTGTGGGAGCAGACTGCCACCTCTCTCTGCAAACAGCTGCTGGGTCCGGAATAGCAGTTTGCCGCTGAGCACATGGCTGCATCACTGGGCCTCCTTTGACCTCTCCTTTGACCACTGCCAGGGAGCCCATTCCGAGTGTAGGCACCTTACAGAGTTTGTGGGACTGCAAGTCTTTGTGGGGGCAGGCAGCCTCACCGTTCTTCTGAGCAGGGACTAGTGGGTTTAATCAATGACCTTTGGGTTAGCATCCCAATGCACAACCCTTAGTCAGGTCAAATATACATTTTGGAACTTTTATCATAATCGGAGAATTATAAAGCGAGAGAATGGTAGTTTCAGAAAAACAACAACAACAACCCTATATTAAAATGAACAACTTCAGCACTCACTCACTTCTTTTCCTTTCCCTGACTGGAAACACAAGGTGGCATATGAAAAGTATACTGGCTTCGAATTTAAGCCTATGTGAAATTGTTTTTAAGATTATGAGACAAACCAGAATACAATATAGCTGGTGCTACATTTACATTTCCTTTTTTATTTTTTTGAGCATTACCATAAAGACAATAATAAAAGCATATATCATGTAAACTGCAATGCTCGTCCAATGTAACAAGATTTCACTTGACACATGTTTATTTTCTTCTGGCCTTAAAATTTTGTGAAATTGTATTACCAAGGTGTTTTCCTGATTCAATTAGCATATCATTTTGTTATGCTTACCTGATTATGAGGAAATAATAAAATGTCTCCATATGGCCGTCTGTTCAGTTTAACATCTGCTGATTCAAAAAGAACAGCTGGGTTTTTCAGGGAGTAACGACCACAATAAGCATCGGTCTCAGCTGTCTTCTGCCCTCGATTACCGCGCTCCTACAGAAGCAGTAAGATATCAGATGGACACATGATTTATTGTCCTGCTTTAGGCCCTGATGTCTTCACCCAAGTCCTTCAAGGCCCAGCTCAGATCCCCTTGCTCCCCAAATGCCTTTCATTTCAAATGTTCTCTCTCTTCTCTGAAATGCTAAAGCACTTACACTGATCGATAGCCCTTTGTACCTGTATGTGACTATTGCCCAAGTCCTATCTTTCTCCTTGAAGGAGACCTGGTGGGGCATTAGTTAATGGTTGGGTCGGCAATTCTAACCCACCAGCTGCTGTGTGGGAGAAAGACGTGACAGGGTCCTTCTATAAAGATTACAGCCTTGGGTACAGTGCTGCTCTGTCCTGTCGGGCTGCTGTGAGTCCGGATGGACTCCATGGAGAAGGGCAATGGTCATCTGTCTCCTATCATATTCATTCCAAATGTGTACACTGTGTTTACAATGTGTCAGACTTTTGTTACGTTTTATGCTTTCTTTTATTTATATATAAGGTTCAAGGGGTGAAGGATAGTACACGATCTTTCTACACAGGTTCTCACAAATCAGAGATAGACAAACTATTATAAATCCAAGGCTGAAGAGGACCATCAAATCCCCATAAAGCATCAAGAGGGATAATTCAGAGAAAAAAAAATGACAAAGGAGGTTTAAAGGCTTTAAAGATAAATAGGAGCTGCTCAAATAGGAAAACAAAATGTTAACTGTGATTTGTAAATGGGAAAGGGGGCCAAGAAGTTTTAGAGAGAGGATAGCATGTGCACAAAGAAGCAGAGATACGAGAGGGCCTAGTGGTAGGGAACACAGATAGTTAAGGTTAGGTGAAACATAGAATGTGTACTGTGGTTGTTATAAGAAATGAAGTATAATATAAATCCCTTGTGCAATTCTTGTGGCTTCGAGTACTACATTCAGTGCACCAACAACAAAAACAAATCAAACTCATGGCTCGAGTTGATTTTCCCTCATAGGGACTTTGGTAGCAGGGTGATTTCATGTCAACTAGACACTCCTAGCTAGGCGTGGAGCCAAGCCTGTCAATCAAGAGGTAACTTGATTACACTTCCTTGAGGGTATGGCTTTTTGTATAAGAATGAGGGACTCTGAGAACTGCCTTTCTTTCTGCCCCTCTGCCTTCCTGCCTGATGGAACGCTGCCTACCTGGAAGGGTGGCGCCATGTGGGGCCCTGAGAGTAGCCTGTGCCCTGCCATTTTCCCATGGACTTTGGATCCATGCACTTCTGTATCCACTGGCCTGTGACCCATCTGCCACCTGGTTCACCTTTATGCATCACTGGCATGGAGCTACATGAACCTTAAGAGGGACTTATGGACTAGCATCTGACCTATGGGCTTGAGCTCCCTTCTTGATGTGTAATTACTTCTTAATATAAGTCACTCTTTCAGTCCATAATGAATGTTACTGGATTGGTTCCTGATGACTACCAGGCCCAACACAGGGCCCCTCTAGGGCAGAATAGTATTGCCCCTGGCATCTTTCGCCCACGGAGTAGCTGAGGTTTCTGAACCGCCGATCCTGTGATTAGCAGCCCAACGGGGATCCCACTGTGCCACTAGGGTTCCCTATTCGGGACACAATAACCAAAATATACATATATTTATTGAACTAAGTTGAAAAAGAAGCTTTGTGGTAAGATTTTCCTGTTTCATCACTAATAAATCTACTCTTATAAAGTATCATGTGATATTCATTTTTAAAGATTCATGTTTTTCTTTCTTTGAGGAATTGATATGAGTTGGATAACTAGTATATATATATATATATAGTATTCCATTGGAAATAGTGAATACCTGGCTTCCCCAAACCTCAAAAAAGGAATTAGAAAAGAAAGTATATATTTCATTTTCTTTATTTATTGTCTATAAAAGAAAATCTTTATATCTCACCAAGAAAAAAATAAATGATTAAAGAGTCATCTCAGAAAGCAAAGCAGTGCTCTACTATACAGTGTACGTCTTAGCTGAAGCTGATGAGGAGGGAGAAAAGGATGTAGCTTGCATCTCAATGAAACAGTCAGACCTGCAGCTTTTGCATCTGTCCATCGTGTCTCTTTTCTATGAATCAAGACATCCACCAGTGCGGTGGGAATACTGCTTTCATGACTGATTCATTTTACAATGCAGGTAAATGCTACAGGGGCCTTACCAAGACATGTGTAACAAAATGATTTGTGCTGCATAGCTTTGAATAGAAAAGATCTAGTGCGACTTTCTGTAGAGTATCACAAAATTCCAAAGATTTATATAAATGCCTAGCATGTCATTAACATTAAACATTTCATACCGGGTTAAAATCAGTTTCATAATCTCTGAAGTACTTCACAGCAAATCCTTCCTCAACATTTGCAATGTGCGGTGGACACTTGGCACTAACCATTTCCTCCAAGGCTACCTGAAACTAAATTGATAACATACGGGGTTAGAACATTAGTAACTCTACTGATAATTCTATAAAGTTACTTTAGGCATACTTACATTATTTCCCAAATAAATTCAATATGTGATCATTTAAGTTTTCAATGACTTTTTTCGATGTGTTTTTTTTTTTAATGATCTGTTGCTGTTCTAGTTGCTCTTGAGCCACCTCTGGCTCTTGGTGATTTGATGTGTAACAGAACTAAATATTGCCTGATGCTCCTCATTGGCTAATATTAGCTCGTTGAGTAAGTTATAAGGGAGTCAAATTGTGGCTTCTTGGTTTTGTTAAAGCAAGCAATGAGGTGTAGCTCAATGAATTAGTACCCACGAGATTCAAAATATATGATTTTCCCAATTAACTAGAAATTATCTTTTTGAAAAAGACTATACAGCTCAATGTATTCTATTTGTTAAAAGGAGATACAGATACTGTAAGTCAAGATGTCTGATTTCTTTTACATTACAAATAATTCTGATTTACACAGTACAATTTCATGATACTTCTGATAATGGCAATTGCTGATACTTAGAATTATGGGCTTGAGAAAATGTATAATCATTAATCATCAAACACATACTAACTTAGATTCATTTAGGGGCAGTACTCAAAGATTCAGTAACTCATAAGCAAACTTCCTTTCCCTATGGTCAACTGCCCGAGATGAAGATGTATTAGGTTCTGTTGGCACCAATGTATGAGCACAGGAGAACTCTCCTAGTCTCCCCTTTGTTCTTGCAACCTTGCTTCCCTTCCTCACAGACTATGAGTTGGCTGCCACCCATTGTGCCAAGTAGGAGAGTATGTAACTCTTCTTTAAAGCAATATTTATATAAGGCTGACACTTCAGAGCTATGAATATTGAACAAGGGATTGAAACTAACAAATACTTTGTAGGTAATCCTTTACTACACTACACCTCAGAAGAAGTTTCTGGCTCATCTTTTACAGGTGCAAAAATTTACAATAAAAACATCAGGGGGATGGCGAGGCACAGAGTTCTGCAGTCGAAGAGGACGGCCTTAAAGGCCTCAAGATCTCTCAACCAGAACGGGGAGTTGTTGTGCTGTGTGGTTGCTCAGGCTCCTTTTGGTCTAAAATGTACATGACACACAAGGTAAAATCATTCATAGTGATTGTTTGAAGAAATGTCTCTTTCCCATCTGTCTGCAAGGAGCCTGCGAGAAGATTTGGGGAAAAAGCATGTTAGGGGAATCCCCAGAACATACTTCAGCTTCTGATGACCACGGAGTGAGAGGCTTGGAAGAAATGCCGTCCCAATTCAGTGTGAATGTCTCCAAACTGGGTCTTCCTTTGGTTTGTTCTGTAATATCCAGTGTCATGTTATTCCCTTCCAATACTTCATAACCGAGTAGATCAAAGTCTCCTGTGAAAAAATACCAAGGATATTTTTAAACTGCTGGCATATCTACAAATAAATAGTACAATACCAGCATACCTACAAATAAATGGTACAATACCAGTATACCTACAAATAAATAGTATAATACCAGCATACCTACAAATAAATGGTACAATACTGGTATACCTACAAATAAATAGTACATGCCAATATACCTACAAATAAATAGTATAATACCAGTATACCTACAAATAAATGGCACAATACCGGTATACCTACAAATAAATAGTACAATGCCAGTATACCTACAAATAAATGGTACGATACCGGTATACCTACAAATAAATAGTACAATGCCAGTATACCTACAAATAAATAGTATAACACAAGTATACCTACAAATAAATGGTACAATACCGGTAAACCTACAAATAAATGGTACAATGCTAGTATACCTACAAATAAATAGTGCAATACCAGTATACCTGCAAATAAATAGTACAATATTACAATACCAGTATACCTACAAACAAATAGTACAATACCAGTACACCTGCAAATAAATAATACAATGCCATTATACCTACAAATAAATAGTACAATGCCAGTATATCTACAAATAAATGGTACAATACCAGTATACCTACAAATAAATAGTACAATACTACAATGCCAGTATACCTACAAATAAATAGTATAACACCAGTATACCTACAAATAGTGCAATGCCGGTATACCTACAAATAAGCCCTGGCGGCATTGTCAGTTAGGTGTTGATCTGCTAATCCCAAGGTTGGTGGTTTAAACCCACCAAAAGCTCTTCAGTCGAAAGATGTCTGTTGGTTCCTATAAAGGTTTATAGACTTAGAAACCCTATATGGGATTGATTTGGATTGGAATCAACTTGGCAGTGGGTTTTGTTTTGGTTTATTATCTAATATAGCTTTATTTAGCCAACGTGGATTTCACTGAAGTTTCCCACAAACAAACGAAGATGAATGGGGAAGACACAGGTCCTCAAGTTTGAGCAATGAGTATCTCCCGCAGAAACAGCCAATGAAACGCTATTCATTTACAGTTCTGCCTTTTGTTTTATAAACACAGTATTGTACAATAAATTCTGGGATGTATAGTGAACAAGAGGTAAAGGTAGGTACTTTAAAAATAATGATTGCCCAAAGCACAAACCAAACGTATTCAAGAAATGATGTCATCAACTAGAGATGCCAACTAGCCAAATGGACTGCCAAGCCAGGTTTAAAGACGAATGTAGATCTCAATACTTCCAAAAGGCCCTTGGAGGAAAATAGTCATGTAAAAGTAAGCCAATAGCTATTCAAAACCAAAACCAAACCTGCAGCTGCCCAGGCGATTCCAACTCATAAAGACCCGATAGGACCCAGGAGAACTCCTCCGTAGAGTTTCTAAGGCTGCAAGTCTTTGTGAACACAGATGGCCTCATCTTCCTCCCGCAGAAAGGCCGGTGGTTTGGACTGCCAACCTTGTCGTTGGCAGCACACAGCTTAACCCACCACACAACCAGGACTCCTTCAATAGCTATTACTTGGGGTTGGGGAGGAAGTAGAGATGTCCAACGAGTTTGGAAAATGCTGCATTAAACACAGGTGACTTTTATTTTTAAGGACTGCCCCGGAGTTTTCATATGCTTATGAGCACTGTGACTGCAGGGAGGAGCCCAGGAATGCAGTGTGTCCCTTGTGACTGTGAACACAGCATACTTTCCTCAGGAAGAGTCCGCCAGATCAATGTCTCCTGGACAGTGTTGATTGACTAAACATTCATTTCCAAAAGGATTATTTTTTATTAATTTGCAAAGTTGGCTATCACATTGCCAATGTATTTGCAGCGCATACAGTACATGGAGTGCATGCATTGGAATTACACATTATTCCTTCCTTCAAAGATAGGTAAAATATGAATTACGTGATTATTTCATTTCCTTCTTTTTCCACAGCAATCAAGACTGTGCATTCAAGTCTTTTCCTCTGTCATTTAATGAAACATTCTCCCTTTTCAGTGGAGCTGCACAGGCTCTCAACTCGGTTCCTAGAGTCGATATTATGGAATCGTAAAACGGAATGCACGCTTACCTCGAGTTGAAATAAAGGTTACCAGGTAGACATAGCTCTGGGAATTTTGTGTTCGTATCACTCGAACCGTGTCAGGTTTTATAGACCACAGGCCATTGATGGCTGACTGCAGCATGAAGTCCGAAGCATCAGCAGGCAGCAAGACTGTCGGATAAGTTAATACAAAATTTGGAATCTTTTGGGGGCCCACAGACTACAATGATGCCTTATATTTGAATTTTTGAAGCACCAATAATCTGAACTATGTAAATCAGTGTTGAATTAGATTATATTCTAATTAGATTCAGGTCTACCAATATTGACTACATAATTAGACTGTGATCAATTTGAGGAAAGGGATCACATTTTATTGTAAAAGTATTCTCGTGTTGTCTACAGATGGGCATTGTGTCTCCCCTACATGCCCCTCCCCCCATTCACATTGGGTATGATTTTGTTCTGGGTCTTACATGCCTGATACCTGATCCTATCGACACAGGTGTCAGACAGACTGGTGTGCTTCTTCCATGTGGGCTTTGTTGCTTCTGAGCTAGATGCCCGCTTGTTGAACATCCCCTCACAGAGGGGTCACAGGTAAGAGATGAGCCAGTCAGGGTGCAGTATAGCACTGACGGAAACACACAACTTTCCTCTAGTTCTTTGGTGCTTCCCTCACCCCACTATCATGACCTCAAATCTACCTTACAAATCGGATTAGACCAGAGCATGCACACTGCTACAGATAAGAGCCCTCAACACAGGGAATCCAGGATAGATAAACAACCATCTCCCCAGGGCCAACAATGAGAGTAGAGATACTAGGAGGATTAGAGGAGGGTGAGGGGGAAAAGGGGGAATTGATCACAAGGATCAAATTATAAACCCCTCCTAGGGGGACAAATAATGGAAAAGTGGGTGAGGGGTGATGGAGGACGATGTAAGATATGGAAATATAATCTATAATTTATCAAGGGTTCGTGAGGGAGGGTGGGGGAGGGTGGATGGGGGAAGAAATGGGGAGCTGATATCAGGGGCTCAAGTGGGAAGAGAATGCTTTGAAAATGATGATGGCAGCATACGTGCAAATGTGCTTGACACACTGGATGAATGTATGGATTGTGATAAGAGATGCAAGAGCCCCCATTAAAAATATTTGGGAAAAAAAAAGTATTCTTGTAGAAGTAAGAAGTGTATTAGTACTCATTACTACTAACTGATTAAAACAATGAACAAATATAATAAAACATTTCCAAGATTTGTTAAAAATACAGAAATATAATTGTGTTTATTAATTGATAAGTTCATATGTATCATATGTATCGATAAGATTATATGTATCGATTCATTTGAGAACTTCAGAGAAGTGTCACTGTAAAATGATGAATTTAACTTTTTTTATATCAGTTTATTGGGAACTCTTGCAGATATCATAACATTCCATAATTCAAATAGATCAAGCATAGTTGTACAATTGCTACACAATCAGTTTCTAAATATTTTCTTACTTCTTGAACTCTTGGCTATCAGCTCCCCTTTTATCCCCTCCCTCCCCCACCTTTCCCCCAGAAGCCCTTACTATTATTGTTATATATTGTTATTATTCCAATTTATCTTCTAGTATCTTATTTATACAAAGACATACACGTATGTATCGATACAAATTTATTATGATTCTTAGAGGGAAAAAAGAGATGGCATGTGCCCCAAAACTGTTTGATGTAATTTTCTGTCCTATTCAACTGAAAGAGGACATCTTTTCTCACACGATTCTGCTTCTATTTACATCATACTCGCGGAGCTATTTTCAGACCACAGATTTTAACTAGAGTAAAGACTCTTTTTGTTATAGCAACAGTTACACGTGAGAGAATTTAAATCTCCCTTGCTCTTGCTACGTACCGGTCTTCTCCCTGCTGTGGATTAACCTGTACTGGTAAAGTGAACATGGGCTCATTTTCACACAGGGGCTGGTTACCGTGATCCTCTGGACTTCGTGAGTTGCATCGGTCATTTCCCAGTTTTCCAACGTTATAACCTATTTTCCAATTTTAAAAGATGTTTAGTGTGCCAAAAAAATCCCTTGACAAGCATAATAATTTAGATATTCAAAGCCTCTTCATTGTTACATTTTACTGCAAATGATAAAATTATATTTTAAAACTCTAAAAATTCTACCAAGTAATGGCTTCTTTAGTTTATAATATAGATATTTCAACACATGGGCGATTTTAGAACACTCTATGATTACTTCCCCTCAAAACAGCATCTTACCTAATAAGAATCATGACCAAATAAAGCTTCTAGCTTTGTACATTTGCTTCCAATATAGTAGATTTATAATCCAGACCAACCTGTACTTCTTGAACAATCGTTGACTGGGATCTGATAACCTGTTCTTCATTTACCGCATCTCCTGTTTGTTGTTCAGTGTAGACATTTCTAGATTGGTACAGGCCAACATCAACAAAAGCACTTAGACTATACTCTTGCAGTAAGATTTCAATATAATACCTGGAAAAGAACATAGACAAAGAAAACATTTTTCCAGAACATGTTTCATAACATTCTTTTCTTAGTGAGAAAAGTTTAACCACCAGTACCCACTACTACTGAGTACAGTCAGATGCAGAGTGACCTCACTAAACACAGTACAGCTACTCCTTAGGTTTTCCTAGACTGTAAATCCTAGCTTGTAAATCTTTCCAGGGTCACCGTTCTCCTGCACAGCAACTGGTGGATTTGAACTATTAGCCTTGCAGTTAGCAGTCCAACATATAATCAGCTATGGACTTAAAAAACAACAAAAAAAACAAAAAAACGTACTGCCATAGACTTGAGGCTGACTCATAGAGACCCTATAGAACCGCCTCTGTGGGTTTCTGACTCTGTAACTCTTCACGGGAGTAGAAAGAAAGCCCTATCTTTCTCCCATGGAGCAGCTGGTGGTTTGGAACTGCTGACTTGTCGGTTAGCAAGGCAATGTGTAAGTAACCATTATGCCACCAGAGCTCATAGACTTTGCTACAAGAAGCTCCTGGAAATGTCAGTACCACATGTAAAAACCTGCCTGTTACATGATTTAATTTTAATGCTTCCACTTTTACATAGTCAAATACTAAGAGGTTTTAAAAGTTTGCTAATATGTAAAAAAAAAAGTCTGTAAGCTATCGACATCAGTAGAGATATCTCCATTCATGGTCAATTCATGCAGTTTAGTCAAGAAATATTTATTGAAGATACTATTCCTATCTTCAAAGAGCTTAAAATACAATATCATTATAGATTATAAGATTAGCTCCCTGGCAAACAACTCAGAGAGTACACAGAAGTAAAATAATTAATGTGTAAAAGAAAGTGACCCCTGTTAAGCAGACCTAACACATGTCTTGCAAATTGAGCGGCTGTATAGGTCAAGCATGAAAGTTCCAAATATCACATTCCTTAGATCTTGGCTCCGTTTCTAACTTAAACAATGAAAGTTTACTTTAGGAAACCCTTATTCATTAGATTGACAATAATCCTCCAATCAGCTGGGCAGGGTTTAGCTATTACACTTGGAATTCTTTATCTAAGGTCCCTTGCACATCATACAAATGTTTCCCCAGGATAAGGTGTTACAGGTGACTGGAAGTTCACAGCTGCCCTCCCTAAACCTCCACCAATGTTATCATTGCTTCCACCTCTGGAGACACCAGCTGGGAGATTCTCTAAGTTGATTCTCACATCATTCAAAAGTCTCCGAAGCTTGGGGTGATTTGTTATGATGTAAAAGCTAACAGATACAAGTACTAAATGGAAGATGATCCCAACATCTCTTGGATGTTCTTTCTCCATGTGCGTTAGCCCTTAGAGTACACCATATCTTTTACCTTATTGTTTGCTAAGGATCCTGAGTGACCAATAAATGAAATTATCAGCTATTTTGTGATTATCCTCACCTGTTCTCTGGACAGGTGATGTTTTATTACATTCCCAGAGCTTACATAGACCCTGGAATCAGTAAATAATAACAGGGGCATTAATTGAAGCAGTTTTGTGATTTTTCTATAGCAATGTTTAAGAGATGCATTTAGGAACAGAGAAGCCAAGTGGCTAGATGAACAAAAAGTCCTAGTAAACGTTGCAAAACAGGATAAAAAACAGTATATTTCACATTATTATAATTTCTGTAAGAGGAATAATTTAGATGCCAAACACCCTTGATTAGATAACTGGCAGTATTCTGGTAAATTTATTTTAAATTTTAATTAAAAAATTTAAAGAAGCAAGCCAATAGGCTAATATCACTTCCAAAAACAAACAAAAAAATTTGAAAACTTCCCAAAACATGTATAGGTTGTAAATATACCACAATAGTTTATGGGGGGAAAACTTACTCTTTTCCTTTCTGAAGATGAATCTCATCTGAACTTTGTGTTGGACTCGAAAAATAGCTGTTGGCATTTGCAGAGTGATATGCTACTCTCACCTTATGAGAGAGAAAGAGAGATAGTTTATTAATAAATCTTTTTGACGTCATCATTATGTTTCTATGGCTATCATTTAAGATTTGTTAGCCGTCGTACTTTTACTTTTATTACTAGAATCATGAGAAAAAACTCCTTTTTTTTTTGCTTCCTGTATGAGATATCAAGTTTAAAATGACAAAATGGAATTTGTGAAATTTATCAAAGTCCAATTCTCTCCTTCTCTCTTTAACTGACATTAAAACTATTTTCTCAACTTTGTTACAGAATTGTTATGGGGAAAAGATACAGATGGGAGGCAAAATCCCTAGGTGGAGCAAACAGTTTGCACTCAGCTATTAACTTAAAGGGTGGCTTTGATTCCACCCAGTGGTACAGCAGAGAAAAGGCTCAGGCTATCTGACAACATAAGGATTCTACAGCCAAACAACTATGCAACGGTTTTCGTCTGCAGCAAATAGGGTCACAGGAGGTAAAAACCAATTCCATAGCAACAGGTTTGATTTTATGTATTATTGTTGTCTTAGTAGGACGAAGGTAATTATTGGAAAATACAACCTTATTTTGGTCTGAGAGAACCTTGAGGAATTTAATCAAGACTAAGTCCTGTAAGTGTATCCTTGAAGGATGGGTCTGTAGATTAAAGTGAGAAGATTTTAGCCAGACGTCCTCAAACTATGGCCCGCGGGCCACATGCGGCCCACTGAGGACATTTATCTGGCCCTCCAGGTGATTTTGCCCCATTTGTTTTTTACTTCAAAATAAGATATGTGCGGTGTGCACAGGAATTTATTCATAGTTATTTTTTAAACTATAGTCTGGCCCTCCAATGGGTCTGAGGGACAGTGAACTGGCCCCCTGTTTATAAAAAGTTTGAGGACCCCTGATAGCCTTTCCATTATAATGTTTTTTATAAACCCTGTTTTTATATCAACTAATAGTCGGTGGCACCCCTACCTTATCATCTGGAAATCCAGTGTGGCTGAAGTAGACAGCATAACGGTCATCACCTTTGATGTAGACCCTGTAAACATCAGAATCTGGCACCACCAGAAATCCACTGAAACGCGCAACAAAGGCGTCTTGCTCCGTGGGCCAAGCATAGGAAACAGAATCTACCCAACTGGCCCCCAGGTACCCCGGTGTATTTTCATTGTACTCAAGAATCTCTTCCAGACGGAGGGGCCGGCTATTGTTCCACACCTCCAGCTTCAGGCCTCTACCCCCTAAAGAGCAGAGAATACGTGTTTTTACCAGCATGCCTAGTATTACAGTTATAGAGGTTCTATTTCAGTCTAGATTTTAGACAATGGACCCAAGGAAATCGATTACACACACTGGCACCCAAAGGACCGAGTGCCATGACAACCAGCCCGCAGTTTCTTTATTGCGATTCCACTTCTCCGAGCCCTGGGTTCCTCAACCGCAAACTGGGACTAACAAGACTATTTGCATGGTGGCTGTAAAGATCAGCTACATGGTGCAGTCTATGTCAAATACACAGCACTTAGTCTGTGCTTTCCATATGAGAACAATAATGCAATGGTTTTTACCTCTGATACAACGGATGTTGTTTCAGCACATCAAAACTCAGACTAACTGATTTAAAGAAATCTATGTCTTCATTACTGTAACAAAAGCTACTCAGTGACTGGTATAGAACTAATCAAAGAGCAGCCACTGTTCCTTCGAAGATGTCTGCCAGGAGTTCTTTTTCCGCTCTGGCCCGGCCCTCTGCCCTTTTTAAAACAACCTTCCCTCTGCTGCATGAGTTCACTCTTCCTTAGACAGAATCAAAGGAAAAACATTTTCATTAAAGGAGTACCAGCATTTGTCAGGGAACCCCTTGTGATTATCTTTTTGTTCTTCCACTCCCTGCCCTCTTTCCCCTCAAAATAGACAACGACAGGGCTCATGCCTTCCTCCATCGCTTTCAACTTGTGGGGGAATCTGGCCCCCATGATGACTCCTCTCTGTTGCCCTTGATCAGAGACCAGGCTTCAGGGCCACAGCTTTTACACGGCAGTGTTCTTAAATGATGTTTCCAACCCCCAGATCAATGTCATTCAACACAAAGACATTTAAGGGGTCGGTAAACCATTTAATTGGCTTCCTCTACCATCCAATACTAAGTTCTTGGGATTGGGCAAGTCTCCAGAATTTGAATCATTTCCTTCATTTGCTGAACAGCTGGTGCTAAGGGAGTTGGTCGGACATGACCATTCACCACAGGGCCCTGGTGTTCTAGTCTGACACGCGTGGGCTTCCCTTTCTCTAGGGCTGGAAGGAGCGCTGAATTTCTGACCTGACCCTCTCCTCACCCTTCATGAGGACTGCAGGTTAACAGGGGTAGACAATTTTAATATGTTACATTTTAGAAAAGTAATACATTATTGTGTTGTTGGTGAAAGTGTACACAGTAAATTAAGTTTCCATCTGGCAATTTCTATGTAAACTGTTCAGTGAAATTAGTTATGTTTTCATTAACAGTCAACATTCATTCCCTTTGACTGCCCTCAGTTGTTCTATTTCCAATATGCTAGTTTCCTCACCACCACCCCCCTCCATCTTCTCATCTTCGCTTTAAAGTGACCGCTGATTGCTTGATGTCATCCATCGTGTCCAGTAGTGCACTGTCCCCACCCCCCACCTCGGGTAATGGCCTTTATGTTGTGTGCCCCTCTACAACTTTGATCAACATTTTACATTTTAAAATAAAATTTGAAGTAAGGCGAAATGGGTTTTTGAGTTAGTTTTTCTCTCTCCCCCACCCCACACCCTGGGCAGTTTTCTATTGACTTTTTAACTTTTTAACCAGTTTTGTGGGCAAATAATCTACATATCACATTCTTCAATAGTTCAGTCATATCAAGAAGAGGTGCACAGTTATTACCACAACCACTTTTAACATTTAAAAAAGTAGGGGTGCACACTGTGTGCACAAGGTTTGAGAGCTAGACTACACACCAACGTATATCCAGTACCTCGAATATCCAGTCCCTCAGACACACCACTTCCGGCTCTAAGGCCCTCAGCCGTCCTTTCATTCAGCAGCTCGCTGGCATTTAACTTGTTCATTATTTTCAATATTAAGTCATTCTATACAAGTAAGGATTTAAACTCTCCTTTTTTTTCTTAAACCAGGAAAACTCATTGTTAAATCTTTCTATAACTTACACCAGCATTTACTATTCATCTTTGAATTTGAAACAAACACACCATGAGATGCCATCATTATAAGCAGGGCATTTTCAGTACGGCCTCCAGGGACTTCAGGCTGGACTTACCATCCTTGGTGCAGCATGGGTTCAGCTATTTTAATATAGGTATTTCCAAACCCAAGTAGTGTAAAAAATTATAATGATCACCCTCAAATTTTTCAAAGCTAAAATAATATTTTCTCCTAATTCTATTTGTTGATACTCATTTATGAAATGATTATTCTCTCTCGGAACTTACCTGCATATAGAGTTCTTGGAGGATGAGGTCTGGGGGGTGTCTTACAATAGATACTGCCCTCTGTGACGTTCAAAACATCGCAGACCTGACCTGTGAGAAGGAAGATGGGAACTGTTACTACTGAAGTTTCATGATGCAACCACATTATCTTGAAGCCTTTTCAGTGGGAAGAAAAAAGAAAAAGCTATACAAGCAAGAGGCATGCTGGGGCCTTTCCATTTCCCCTTCATGCTTTCTGTTCTCATCACTCAGTAATCATCAAACTTCCACATGGCAAAATTTTCCTGGCAAACTATCACAAATAGGAAATTTCACAATTTCTGAGGAACAAAGTAGAGAGGAAATGATTAAGCTATGCCATGGTCCAATTTCATTTTCATTTTAAAGTCAAGCCTTACATTTTATTCTTGAAGATCAAGTTTCCTAAACCCACTGAGCGTAAAATGCCTCAGTCTTCTTAGGGAAGAAAAATATTGATCTGGCCCAAGTTGTTCAACTGAAGAGAAGCTGCGAAGAGGAGCCTCTGTGTCAGTGGTTCTCCACCTTCCTCATGCCGCCACCCTTTTATACAGTTCCTCATGTGGTGGTGACCCCCAATATAAAATGATTTTCATTGCTACTTCATCACTGTCATTTTGCTACTGTTATGAATTAGGTGACCCCTGTGAAAGGGTCATTTGACCCCCAAAGGGGTCGCGACGCACAAGTTGAGAACCGCTGCTCTAGGTGGATTCAAATTGCCAGCCTTTCAGCTGACTACAGCTTCTCAGGGTAGAGAAGGTCATTAAGACAGTGGCAAGTTCCTCACGTGACATTCACCACGGTCTTCCCTCTGAGCTGGAGAGCTCCAACCCACTGAAGAGATGGAGATTGCACACATTAACAGTAATGCAATACCAGAGACCCCAGTCCTTTCTTCATTGCTCTACTCATCAGAATACGTTCACTAATACTTCTCCCAATGCCAAGGCCATCAGTAATCGCTGATATTCAGAAGTGAGAAAGGATAAAGGTAAGTCATAAAGTATTGCTACAAAATATTGGAAACCCTGATCACAATGGGAAGTTATTATTTCGTCCTATAACCTCCATCTAGTTCTGAAGGTGAGTCCATGTCCCTGCCCCTTCCCCCAGAGAGTTCTGCATCCTTCTATTTATACCTCATCACAAGGGCAGTTAGGGCATCCTTGAAAGAGTCAAGTCATATTCCTTTAAAAAGTTCTTCGAGTTTGGGGAACAAAGAGGAGGCTGAAGGGGCCAAGGACAGGGCTGGAGAAGGGTAGGGTTTTGGTGAACTTCTCATTGGGCAGCCCTCGCTGCACTTATGAAGGAGCAGGTGCACTGCTGTGGTGGAAAACAATACCCACTGTACCTGTCCTCATCATTTCCTTACAACCACAGTTGTCAGCTTCTCAACACCTCTTCATAAGAACTCCTCAAGAAAGGCAAACAAGATCACCTGCCTTTGAAGATCCCCAAAAGCAGATGCCATAAATCTTCTGAGCTGACCCCCTCTGCCAAGCAGATCCCTCGTTTTGATTGAACTACTTTTGGAGACACCTTAACAAGTCTAAGACAAATGTATTCCTGAGAGAACTTGTCTGCAGCTGTCTACTGATGACAGAGACATGTCTAAGCATGCTTCCTCACAATAAACCCATGTACACATATGATATAGGTGTAAGGAGATGTCCCAGAATACTACCTTAAATTCCCCCATAGCTAGCCAACCCACTGAAAGTGTAAGCATTTGATATTGTGCTCCACAGAGGATGGGTGTGTCCCTACACTGTGGTGTGGGACTTGTAAGTGGCAAATCACCCCTCTAGGTGGCAGCCCCCATGTTGCCACACAATTCCTTTGGTGCTGACCTCAGAGCTCACACCCCAGTCACAGTAGACTACATGACCTCTGTTTTGTTTCATTTTTAAATGCAAAAATTCTGCTCTAAAATTGACCTGTAAATGTTAGCAATATTGCAGCAGGATAAGTATCAACTCTCAGACTCTGTGAAAAAGACTTCGTTTTATTTTTTTATTTTTTTAAAATTTAATTTATTTTTATTTTTTTGTGGAATTTTTAAAATCAATTTATTGGGGCTCATACAATTCATCACAATACATAGATCAATTGTGTAAAGCACATCTGTACATTTGTTGCCCTCATTATTCCCAAAATTCGCTTTCCTCTTGGGTTCCCGGAATCAGCTCATTTTCCTTTTTTCCCCTCCCCCTCCCTTCCTCCTCCCCTCTCCCCCATGCACCCTTGATAGTTTATAAATTATTATTGTATCTTATATTACACTGCCCGGTGTCTCCCTTCACCCACCCCTCTGCTGCCCGTCCTCCAGAAAGGAGGTTATCTGTAGCTCCCTGTGATCAATTCCCCCTTTCTACACCCCCCTTCCCTCCTGGTATCGCCACTGTCACCCCTGGTCCTGAGAGGTTCATCTGTCCTAGATTCCCTGCGTTTCCAGTTCCCATCTGTACCGCTGTGCATCATCTGGTCTAACCAGGTCTGCAAGGCAGAATTGGGGTCCTGGTAGTTGGGGGGAAAGACTTCATTTTAAATGTAAAATACAGAAAAAAATTGGAACATAAAGAAATGGTTATTACTCTCTCTATTAATTGCTAAACCAAATCCAGGGGTGTTCTTCTATAAAATCATATATTAAGAATGAAAATTTACAAATACCTCCAACCAGAACTTGGACCGGGAAGTCAGTTTGATCAAAGAACCGGCCTGTGACTGTTAACAAGGTGCCACCTTGAAGGCTTCCTTGGGCAGGTGAGATGGCCGTGACCTCTGTGGGAAAGCACACGAAGTGAAATGTCACAGATATTACTCACAAATTCAAATGCTTTTTTCTGTTTTTAATTTAGAATGCCCTGGACCTGAGAATGGAAGCTGTAGATAGGTATTAGGTTACTACATGAAATAGGTGTTCCATTATTTTTGTCTCTAATGCAATCATTCTCAGAGGACAATAAATATAACTTTCCCTAAGACCTGTAACTCCTGAGGATCAGGACTTGTGGTGTTTGGTATGAATGGATAACGGTATTGGGACGGTTGAGGGCTGTAAGACATGCATGGCCAACCCGTAGAAGTTCTGCTCCCAAAGAACAGTCTCTTCTCTCATCTGCTGCTGAAGAATGAATTTTTCTTGTATTTACAGACAGACATTTTTTCCTAGTCCTTTCTTTCTAGCACATGCATATACATCTCATAGTAATATTAATGGATCTTCATGCCCTCACTGCCTGTGAGGCAATACGGACTCACAGTGACCCTAGAGGACAGAGTAGAAAAGACCGAGTTTCCAAGACTGTAAATCTTTATGGAAGTTGAAAAGCTCAGCTTTCTCCCTTGGGAAAGCTGGTGGGTTCGAACCACTGATCTTTCAGTTAGCAGCCCAACACATAACCTACGACACCACCAGGCCTCCTACGATGAGACTCAACAGCTGTACACAAATGTTGAGGTTCTATGTATTCAGAGATATCTGTGCATATATCTAGCTCTACATGAGTTCTCTCTCACCTTTAATTAATTTCTAGAAATTGTGTATGACTAATATTTAGACACCTGCTAGTTTGCATTTAAACATTATTGCAATCTAAACGTGCCCTGAGCTGAAAGGAGGTATATTCCTGGAGCATCTGTGTCTGCTTCTGACCCTCCTGGGCGCAGATTGACCCGAGGACTCTTTAAAGAGAAGCACACACGCCATAATCTGCAGGGGATGGTTTCCGCTCACACTGAAAGCACACCCTCAGGCCTCCAGTCTAAGAGCACAGGGCTTGTGGTCTAAATAAAGGGGAGATTTCTTCTCCTCTCTTCACCCACAAAGTTGAGACATGCAAGTTTCCTTGCTACCTCTTTTGGTGTGTGGAATTTATTTCTCCATCAACTTACACTAGGAATATCGTTTTCAGGACCCTCTCTTAATTCTGGGGTTTCCTAATCATACTCTTTTCAATCATTGTTGTCTTAAATTTAATGAAAGGAAGAAGATACTGCCCTCTCTTTGTTTCTTTCACACACACACACACACACACAGACCTGGACCAGCGACACCTACCTGCATATGTTTGAAACATGGAAATTTTATTGAGAGAAGAAACAAAATATGTTGATTTTTGTGGGGAACTCCTATTGATAAAAAAAGAAAAGTTAAAATTCCTGCTTAAAAATGATCTTTAAATTTCAAGGAGAAAAATTTTTTTTCACATTTTTCTTTTTAAAATAGTTTTATTGGCATATATCTCACATATCATACAACGTAATCATATTAAGAAAGTTGTGAAATCACCACCACAATCAATTTCATAATATTTTCTTCTTTCTCCTACCATTGTAGTTAGCTCCCCATTCCTCCACCACCACCTCCCCTGCCATGACCCCAGGTAACTAACTATCCATCCAGTTACTGTCTCTAAATTTACCTTTCCTGGATTTCCTATGCAGAATTGATGGAGTTTCTCCACAATCTTTTTGAAGCCCCTTATACATGTAAGATGATCAATGACAGGCTCTTGGCAGCACGGAGAAGGGAACTTTTGAGAAGATACAAAGCTGTATCTGAGTTGGAGGCTAGAACTGAGCTACCACTAAACCTGGTGCAGTTGAACCAAATTCCAGCTCCCAGCAACGCTGTTGGGCGGCATCTGGCTGCCCTGTAGGGTTCCCAAGGCTGAAGATCTTTGCAGGAGAAAAGCACCTTGCCACATCCATCCCCTGGATTGGCTGATGAACTTGAACCATTGACCTTTCTGTTTGCAGGCAAGTGCTGTAAGCACTGTGCTACCAGGGCTCTGTTGGCTGGCATCACATGTAGATACCTTTATCCGAATTCACTGAACTGTACACATGAAACATGGGCATTTTATTCTGGGTCAATGATAACATCAATAAAACTCATTTTTAAAGATTATACTGACATTTAAACAAAACAGAAAAGGGGATAAAGCTAGGCTCTACTACTGACCATCCTGTTCTCCTCTCGGGCAGAACCAACTGGTGAAACATCACCACACTCATTGGACACTTACGCGGGATTCTGCAACGAGTTTGGTTTTTGAAAAATCTGCTACACCATTTAACCAACAAGGTAGGGGATGCTCCGAGAGATCACCTCTCTTATTCAAGATAAAGCAGTTTGAGGACAAGATGCTGCCTTCAAACCTAAGAAATACACAGTACTCCTCCCTTGTCCACTAATTTCTATGACAGTCCACATGTATGAGAGTAAATAAGCTAGCAATCCACCAAATTGTAAGCATCCTTAATAAGCATCAAATGTGTTCATTGGTCCGTTGTTTTGGTTTTAAAGATTCACATTTGCACTTCCATTACCTGGAGGGTAAGAAGGGAAGGATCTGACCCTAGGAAATGTCCCATTACCCTCTCTCATTAAGAGTCATGACTGGAAGACATTCATCGTAATTATAATACACTGAGCCAAAATCCAAAAGAATACAAATCTTGTAGTTGAACCCAGCAGGTAAAGTCTCTGCAAATCTCACACAGGCATTAAAATGTGCATTTGTAAAACTAAAGAGGCCCCAGAAATATTTAATGCCAAATTAGTTGTTTAAGAAATACATACTGGATCCTATATTTTTATGGGCAGCCTTTGGGTCTGTTTCTCAGAGATGTGAAAGCTCTGTAGCTCCAATGTGTTGCCTCAGGTTAGATTACATCTGAAAAATTAACCCTGCTTTTTAAGTCAGTGGAAAAACTGCCTCCTGAAGTGAAATGGAATTTGAGTGTAATTTATTTAGGATGACACGGAGGTGATTTTCTCTAATTTATTGATAATGACGGGGCACCTCTCAATTAAGGCGTCTCATCGGAACCTTATCAGTTTGGAACAGCTGTTGTTTGTACTGAGGGTAATAGAGGAGAGAGGGTTGGATATTAACAGAAATAAAATATCGGTATCACAACGACCTTTAATTGGTTCACCTGATAGAAATATTCCTAAAACTTGTAAAATATAGTTTATCATTTATAAGAGTTAACATTTTAACAATATCATCTAATCTTAAAACTAGATTTTTCAAAGTTGTGAATATTAGATTTCTAACAATTATCTTAAATTCCTAAAAATGTTCGGCATAGAAACAAATTCTGAGAGATTAATACAAAAGGATAGCTTGTGGTCTGTGTTTGGTAAAAAGAAGTGTAAATCAAGGTTGCTGGTTCAACAATCAGATGGGGTGTTTTTGTCTAGTATTATTTACAAACTTACTAGAATTTTTAAAGTTTAGGCTGTCACGCATGTTAATAGACCATATTGATATACATGTATAATTATCAAATATATTCAAGCTTGATCAGTCAAAGCTTCTATTTTGGGATAATTCCTTTTCTGAGAAGGAGATGATGGATTAATACCTTTCACACAGACTCAGAATAAGACTTCATTTTCCTCACTTCAGAAGAGTGGTGTTAAATACCTCGGAGAGCCACCTGGAGTTCAGGAAGTTATTTCAAACAAAATGATTATTGCATCTAACATAGTTTTCAAATATTTTCAATAAATCCATAATATTCTACCTAGCTATGCTATACATGTGTATGTCATATCTTTGAAGTCATGGGACCCTGTTATGTGGCCCCGTGTAAATTAAAAACGTGAATTCTAGCATTATTCGCATTTCATCCACTCCAACTTGCCCTTGGATTGTAATCTGCATGGTTTGGGCTCAGTCTATATTGATGTATATTGATAGAGTATCCAATACCTGCATCGCTTGGCTATAAGCCGATTGTTATAAGGGTCTAAAATGGAATGCTCTCCAAACACAGTGGTGACAGGTTGATCTCCGTGACACTCACACAAGGAGCGACTACATCTAACCCTGAGAAGTCTGTGAACACAGGAATAACATCTACTTTGGTTGTTTTTTAAGCTTCTACTAATCATTGAGTATTGATTCAGAGAGTACTCAAAACAGGGACCAAGAGACCTATCCTACTTGCTGGTTTAGCAGAGCTGTATCAGTGTTGGACCCAAAGTAATATAATACTTTGATTTCTGTCAACTAGCTCCACATTGTTCAATCACAGGCATGATGGCATTTGGGGCAGGACAATTAATGTAGGTTTGGCAAATCCATAGCCCTTACGACAGGCCATTAGCATACCTAGTGCCTGGACCTGGACCGGCCAACAAGGCCCCAGGCATTTGCAGATGCTCTTAGGCAACCCTGGGTGAAGAAGCTCCAGCAGTGAGGAATATCGCTGACAACTGACATCCCCCATCTCTCCTCCGGAGAGCACTGGGACGGAATACGGAAGTCCTCGAGCTGGAGTTTACAGGCTCACATCTCAGCCACGCTTGCTACACGCGGGATAACCCTGGAGAAATTAGTCAGTGTTCCTAAGTATTGATTGCTCCACATGGGAATGGATGATAGTACTCCATTTATAAGATCTTTGGAAGATTTAAACAGGAAGATGTATGTGAAGTGTTAAGTACACCACTAAATGTTAATCATTGTTTTCATTATCTAAAGTAGGCGGCTTTCAACAAATACTGAAATTCTTATATTTGGATACTTCTGTAAATATGTGATGAACATTTTTGCTAAAATGAGGATATAGGGAGAATGGAAACAAGTTGTAGTTTTATTAAACATAATAAATATCTGTTATTAATATGAGTGCTCAGATGGCAAACTGAGAGTTACAGCTATCATCTTGCACAGTGTTCTATTCCTTGATTTGAAAACCATTAAGTTAATTTCATTAACTATGAAATTTTATCTACTCTTACCTGCAATTGTTTTAAACTAAAATTCAATTACTTTAATGATAAAACTATAATCAAATCAGAAGAACTACACTACACAAAACAGCACTTGGCAATAAAAAAATCAAAACTTTTGATTTTGTTGTTATTGTTTTAGTTAATGTTAGATTGCCCAATAATTCCAAGGTCATATTTGCTGCACAAATTATGAATGGAGTTACAACATATTAATAGTTAATTGAGGGGATTAAAGTCATTAGATTCTTAATCTCAGGGTCTGTAGCACTATGTAAATATATATGAATGCATATTATTTTATTCCATTCATTAAATCGGTTATGAAAGGTACTTCTTATACAATGGCCTACCTTCCATAATCGCTATCCAAGATGAAGCTGACATTGTGATGACCTGGAATTAATTAAAATACACACAATTAAATATGCTATCACAGGTGAATAATAACTATATATCAGAAACCTGATTGCAAAGCAGAGAAAAGAAGCATAGATTTATAACTATAACTATACCACCACCTATTAACTTAAAAGAGATGAAAACTGGGCTACCTTAAAGAAGTGCCAACAATTTAAAAACTAATACGATACACTTTTTAAAATACAGAGAACTTGTTTTAGGTTATAGATAGGAAAACCAGGCAGATACCACAACCATAATGTCAAGACATGTCATTCATTCATTCAGCAGCTAGTTCACTGAAACAGACATGCAACGAGGTGCTGACAAATGCAAGCTGAACACACTGTTAAGCCCTTACACAGAGTTAGTGACAGAGTTAGTCAGTAGCTATGACATGAGCTTATCCCTCGAGAAAGCTATCAAGAAGTAGAGGAAGCTTTAAAATGTGCCATTGATCTGAAATTTTCAGGATAAGAAGCTAACAAAAGCCCAGAAGCAGAGATATGTGATGGTTCAAGAACTGAAAGATCTGTGTTCTTGACGTAGCATCTGGGGTCTTAAACGCTTGAAGAGAAACAAGCAACCATCTAGCTGAGAAGCAACAAAGCCCACATGGAAGAAGCACACCAGCCTGTGTGATCCTGAGGTGTCGATGGGATCAGGTATCAGGCATCAAAGACCCAGAACAAAAGGTCATATCAATGGGAATGAGGGGGAGTGCAGAGTGGAGACCCAAACCATCTGTAGGCAACTGGACATCCCCTTACAGAAGGGTCACAAGGAAGAGATAATCCAGTCAGGGTGCAGTATAGCATCAATGAAACATACACCTTTCCTCTAGTTCTTTAATGCTCCTCCCACCACTATCATGACCCCAAATCTACCTTACAAATCCGGCTAGACCAGAGCATGTACACTGGTACAGATAAGAGCTGGAAACACAGGGAACCCAGGAGAGATAAACCCCTCAGGACCAATATGAGAGTAGCGATCCCAGGAGGGGAAGGGAAAGGTGAGGGGAAATAGGGGAACTGATCACAATGATCTACATATAACTCCCTCCCAGGAGGACCAACAACAGAAAAGTGGGTGAAGGGAGACATCGGTCTGTGTAAGACATGAAAAAGTAATAATAATTTATAAATTATCAAGGGTTCGTGAGGAAGGGAGGGAGGGTGGGGGAGGGAAGGGGAAAAATAAGGAGTTGATACCAAGGGCTCAAGTAGAAAGAAATGTTTTGAAAATGATGCTGGCAACAAATGTGCTTGACACAATGGATGGATGGATGGATGGATGGATGGATGGATTGTGATAAGAGCTGTATGAGCCCCCAATAAAATGAATTGGGAAAAAAAAGAACAAACCATAACCCCAAACAAAAGCCACTGCCACCCAGGTGATTCTGACTCATTTATAGCCATCCCTCTTTCCCAGAGCAGAGAGCCTCAACTTTCTCCCTTGGCACAGCTGTTGGAGTGGGCATCTCCCAATGAACAGTTTGATGCAAGCCCAACAGAACCACCAGGGCTCCCTGTGCAGAGCCAGTGGGGAGGTGGGCATACAGTCATATTCAGCCTACAGGTAAAACAAGCATGCTCTCCTTATTTTCTGCAGAGTGGAAAAAGGACAAAACCAGAATAAGCTTACCTTAAATATAAACCTTAGGGAAAAACTTAGTCACACATGTTCTCCTGAAACTGCAGAGATGCCAAGGAAAGGGAGAAATCAAAAAAGGAAAGGAAAAGGCAGAGAGGTAGAGGAGAGCTGAGGAGATACAGAACAGGGGATGGAGTTAGGTACCTATGGGAATGATGAAGAATGGTGATCAGTACTTACCAATATAAGTCCCAGTTGTTTTACAAATCATCGAGCCCAAATCTCCACTCAGATGGTCTAGTTTTAGACCATACCTAATAACATACATGTTCATATCAATGTTTATATTGACACTAAAGTTTTAAAATATTAACTCCCCTTAAAAACATTTTATTTATTTAAAACTGTGTCTCTGGACAGAAACCATGATTAAAACAACATTTTAACTTAAAAGAAAAATATTGCCCAGCCTTGGTTAAAGATATTTAAGTACATGTCCCTTAACAGCTACATATTTTTAACATGATTTGGTTATTCCCACTGATGTTGATTTTGATGTATTTAAAATATTACCAAGTGAAATAATTATTTGATAAAGATGTTTCTTAAAACATCTTTTCTTATAATAACATAATAGTGCATATCAAACTTACTACACTGGAAAAAGGTATTTGACACCTAACTATATAAAAGATTATTAATTCACCACACATATTTTGATTTATAAATTATAATGAATTTAGCCATGAAATACTGTTAGAAATTACTATTAAAATAAGTATATTTATATGTGACATTTATTTTTCGATAGAAAATTATTTTAATTATTACCTGTTATCAGATTGTGGTATGAGAAGCTCACAGGGCATTCCTCCAACATAAACTCTGTATGAATATTTTTGTGAGAAAATATCAAGTTATATCCAATAAATTATCTCAGACCAAACTTAGCCAAACACATTAGCCACCTTATTTCTTTCTCTGCATCAATTACTATTATTCACTCCACAAACACCTATCGTGTGGTAGTCCCTTCTACAGGTATTGGGGTTCACCAGTGAACATGAGAAGGATTCCTGACCTTGGAGACCACCCCCCCCCCACTGGGGGAGATGGACAGTACACATAATCATCATAGTATATTTCGGTATCTGAAACATAATAAATATTATATTCTACTCTCTAGCATTCTCCCACTGCCATGGAGTCGTTTCTAACTCATAGCGACCCTATAGGACACGATAGACTGCCCTGCGGGGTTCTTCTGAGTTTGTCTGAAAGAGTTTCCCTGAGTGGAAAGCCCTGTCTTTCTCCCATGAAGCAGCGGATGGTTCCTACTGCTGACTTCGCAGTAGCAGTCCAACCTGTCACCACAAGGCCACTTGGGGTCCAAATAACCATCACGGGAAAGTCGAAAGAAGAAGCCGCTAATGGAGGCCATGAAGGGAAGGTTGGAGGAAGGTGTAGCAGTCTACTTCCGTGAAGATTTACGGTCTTGGAAACCCCATGGGCAGATCTACTCAGTCCCATTGGGTCGAGGTGAGTTATAATTGACTCAGTGGAAATAGGATGGGATGAGATTGTATTCTCTCCTAGAAGACTAGACCTGTTACTCATTGGTAGGCCTACCATACTGAATCTGAATGGTGGATTTGCCAAATTCACAGACCGGGAAAAGCAGAAACAGGCTGAACACTCGGGTCTTCGGTCTTTCCATCTAAGACAAGGTCCGCTGCGCTCTCCTCTCTCCTGTGGTGATAAAATGCAGCCCCGAAGCAATGTGGTTATACGTTGAGTGTGAGCCTCAAGGTCGGCAGTTTGAAACCACCAGCTGCTCCGCGGGAGAAAAGTTCGTCTCAGGAAACTTACAGGGGCGGTTCTACCCTGTCCTGCAGGGTTTCTGTGAGTCAGCATGCCCTTGATGGCAGTCAGTTTAGAGTTTGGTTTGAGTATCCTTGTCAACGTGGCAGGAAGGGGATGCAAGTAACTTAAAGACCTCCCATTTAAAGAACGAAAACAAGAATGTATTTATAGATGATAGAGAACTGTTTTCAGAGTAAAGTCCTGTCATCTCTGACCTGCGAGGCGCCTTTTGATTGCAGGATTCTGTGATTTCATTAAGTAATTCCAAGTAATTCCCCACTTAAAAGAAGATAGTGCCCGGGGGTAGCAGTGAGTCATGCACGGGGCAGCTAACAGTAATGCAGGTTAAGCCTTAAGTTCGAAACCACCAGCCCCTCCTAGGGAGAAAGACAAAGCTTTCTACTCCCTCCCGGCAAGAGTCTCAGAAACCCATAGGGACAATTCTGCCTTGTCCTATAGCAGCGATTCTCAACCTGTGGGTCGCGACCCTTTTGGGGGTCAAATGACATTTTCACAGGGGTCGCCTAAGACCACCGGGAAACACATATTTCCAATGATCATAGGAGCCGAGACACCGCTCCTCTATCCGTGTGAAGACTGTTACCCATGCTACACCATGCTTCAAAACATTTCATTTATTTGTCATTAGAAATAAATATTTCACAATAAATAATTACATATTGTTTTTGTGATGAATCACTATGCTTTCATTATGTTCAATTTGTAACAATAAAAATACATCCTGCATATCAGATATTTACATTACTATTCATAACAGCAACAAAATTACAGTGATGAAGTAGCAAGGAAAATAATTTTATGGTTGGGGGTCACCACCACATGAGAAACTGAAAGGGTTGTGGCATCAGGAAGGTGAGGTGAGTGCAGTGAATGTGAAGGACGTGTGTTTGGGTTTTTAAAAATACACAAATAAATGTTAGCTACAGTGAAAACAAAATAAAGCAATCATTTTGGGAGTGGGATTTCTACTCCTGCAAAGAATTTCGGAAACCCACAGGGCAGTTCTACCCTCTTCTGTAAGGACACTATGAGTCGGAATCTACTCGATGGCAGTGGTTGGGTTTGGTTTTTGGTTCTATTAATAAAATCCATTACAGAAAGAGAAGGAATTAAAACACACCAGAAAATAAAAGTATATTGACAACTAATCCCACGAGTTATCCAACTATCTAGTTTTCTACCCATAATATGGCTAAAAATATTGGTTAGTCCCATCACATTGTGGTTGTTTCTAATATCACAGAATCCATTATTTTTGGAATATCATATCCGGTTTTAGAGTTACAAAATAGCATAAAAGAGTTACCTCAAAATCCTAACATTTTTCCCGTTAGAACTTAGTGCAGTATTACTTCCATAGACATCAGTGAAGATTCTCCCCTGGATTGTTATTAATGTACCTAAACACAGAGGGCAAAATTCTGTAAGACTATCTCCCGCTAAATTTAATGTTCAAACCCAAGAAGTGTTCCTAATAAAATAAGTATCCAGACACTGCAATTTACAATGGTTACTTAGCATTTTTCTTAAATTTCTAGCAGCTATAATAAAACATGAGTATATCTATAAGAATATATAGATTAATAAGAAGTTTCATGAAAGATTAGATATGCAATATTCAACAATTGTAACAGGGTCAATGAGTGATTTACTTGAAAATAATAAATGCAACAAAGTAAATTCTAGATGAAATAAAAAACTAAAATTAAAAAATAAAACCATAGAAGTGCTAGAAAAAAGATGACTACATAATCTTAGGATAGTATAATTAAGGTTGATATAATAAAAATTAAGACCTATAGCTTTGATCATTAAAATTAGGAGTTACTTAATTATAGAAAATCATAAATTATTTTTTAAACATACTGTATAGTAAATGTGAAAGAAAATTGCCACATATATGGCATAGAAATGACTAATTTCATTAACACATAAAGAGATCTTGTAACTTAAAATGTTAAAAGATGACCAGCTTTAAATTAGGCAAAGGAGATGACCAGATAAGTAAAAGAGGAAGAAATGCAAATAGTTAATAAATGCATAATATACTTCATAACATAAACCACAGAAATAGAATTTTTTAAATGCCTTAACATATTCTCATATAAATATAATTGGGAAAAAAGTAATACCCAGAGTTGTCAAGGCATTCTTGAATAGTACTGTTAAGTTCATAAACTCATATGATTATAGTTATTATTATGCAATACTGGGATGATAGTCAAATGTTCAATAAAAGAAAAGTTAACGACAATACAGTAGATTTATAAGGAGCCATTGAAAATAATTTTGAAATATTGATTATTTTACAAAATCAACCACTTAAAGAATATCTTAAAAGAAAAATATTCATCATATAATTTTAAGTGGAAAAAGAACACAGTAACACTAAAGAACATGCATGTTATATGTGTGTCCATATATATTCTAATTCTGTAAGATGATATATATTTTCATGTAGCACATAAATTCACAGATTAGAACAAGACAACATATCAAAATTTTGATCTATGTGTAAGGTAAAATTATTAATAATTTGCTCTGCTTTGAGTATTATTTTATAAGCAAAATTATTGAGTAGTTATTGAGTATGATTTTATAAGCACAAAAAAAAGTTTAAGTCCCATGGACTTAAGGAATTTAGAAAGAAAAAAAAATAGGTGTATAAAATGTTTTTCATGAGAAACCAAGAAACATGCACTGGCTGGAGAGTGGTCAACTACATGCCCCCACAGCTCCCATGTGCCTGTTTGCCGTGGTTACTCCTTTCCCAACCCCCCTCTACTAGCTGCTGTGCTAAAGTTTGCCCTTCCCCAAATTTCAATTTTTACTACAGATCTAAAACTTTCAATTTTATACTGAGTCTAAATCAGTACTGCAGTACCTGATTATAAAACATAGATTATTTATAAATGCTCATATATTATAATTTGCATCTTCATAATCATGTGAAATATATTCCTAATTTAAAATATACGAATTCAATTATCATATAACAGACCTGGAGTCCCAGATAATGGCGTAATGCTCCTTATTGTTGGAGTTCTGAAACTTTTTGCCTGAAAAGTAATAATGTCAAAAATAAATCTATTTCATGTATTTTTCCTTACTTTCATGAAATATCTTTACTTTGTGCATAATCTTTATATCAACAGTACTTGTGACATGATTGTCAAAATAGTCTCTTTTACATATAGTTGGTATAGTTTAGAATATCATTTTGACTATTCAAGATCCTTCTCTTACCGCCCAAAGTACATTTTTTGTTTCAATTACTGTGAATTCAAAAACAATTTTAGCATGGCAGTTTGAAAATTCTGCCATCCTTTTGGCTACAAGTGTAAGCAAAACCACACTAATCATGCTCTCTAGTAAAGACTTTTAGGAATTTAGAGGAATAACATTCAGAAATCCTACTCATGAAGGAAAACAAAACATATTTTAGAAAATAGAAGCAAAACATGAGAAAAGCACAGTAAAGTAAGCTTTAAATACCAACGTGATGCCTTTCTATAGAAGCTCAGGTATAACTCTTTCTTTCTTTCTTTTTCAAGTATAATTCTTTTTTTTTTAAACATTTTATTAGGGGCTCATACATCGCAATCCATACACACATCAATCATGTAAAGCGCATTTGTACATCATTCTCAAAACATTTTCTCTCCACTTAAACCCCCGACATTAGGTCCTCATTTTTCCCCTCCTTCCCCTCCCTCATGAGCCCTTGATAGTTTATAAATTGTTGTTTTGTCATATCTTGCCCTGTCCGACATCTCCCTTCACCCTGTTGTCCATCCCCCAGGGAGGAGGTCACATATAGTTTCTTGTAATCGGTTCCCTCTTTCCTACCCATTCTCCCTCTACCCTCCCTGTTTCGCCACTCACACCACTGGTCCTGTAAGGCTCATCCGCCCTGGATTCTCAAGTATAATTCTTAAGAATCGTGAAAACAAACATGAACTGTCAAAAATGAAATTCTATGAAGTTTATCAGTGTGCCTAATGCCTGGGTAGGCAGGTGGGGGTGGGGGTCTGGGGACCCTACTTCTCAGAGCCTGTGATCAGTTAGGTTACCTGGCAAATGGAGATTAATTTTGAAGATGGAAATAAGCCTGGTGATCAGCTAATCTTCAATAGGGAGCTAAGCCGTATTATCCTAGTCGGCCCCATGTAATCATAAGGGCCCTTAAAAGTGTGAGTGGTGGCCAGAAGACAAGGAGGAACCAGAGAAGATTTGATGACACAAATCAAGTCCAAACAATAAAAAAGGATTTAGGACAACTAACTTTTGAGTGACTTCTGTGCTACATATATCTCATTATGGTAGAAATTATTGAAAAAGAGAAAATAAATTTGTTTCCACTTAAAATTCAAGAGTGAGCCAATAAAAATGCAAAAGAAAGACCTGATCTAAGAGCAGGAATACAGAAAGAGAAAAAACAGACTAGATAAGAGAATCATCTGGAAATATAAATGCTTAATTTATTTATAAAATGAATGCAAAAGAAGGAGAGCCAAAGCAGCAATGATAAAATAGATTTTATCACATGGAAGACAATTGAAATGGTGTATAATTATTTTTAGTTATATGCCAATATACTTTTAGGTACTTGCTATAAGTAGTATTTCATGATGAATTGGTAAAAACAGGACTCAGACATGCTAGCATCAATCATCTCACATGCATGTGACAGCTGGACAACGAAGAAGGAATTCCAGAGAAGACCAGATGCACTTAAACTATGGTGTTGACAAGAATATTGCAAGCATCCCGGCCAGCTGGCCCGGCCGAACAAGCAAATCTGTCTGGGAGAAAGTCTCGCCCGGGCGCTCGTGAGAGAAGATGGTGAGACTTGGTCCATCTCACATACATTGGACATGTCATCAGGAGAGACTAGTCCTTAGAAAAGGACATCATTCTTGGTCAAGTAGAGGGTCAGCAGAAAAGAGGAAGATACTCAATGAAATAGATTGACAAAATGGCTGCATCAAAAATAACTAAAATGGCTAAAAAAATAACAATTGTAAAGATGGCACAGGACGGGGATGTTTCATTCTTTGTACCAAGTGTTGCTATCAGTCAGAGCAAACTCAAGGGCATGTGACCACAACTAGAAGAGATAAAGTCCTAAAAATTAAAGAAAAATCCAATTTTTTGAGGAAAAAAATGCACAAGGTCAATTACAGTAGAACCCCAGTACTGGACCACGTCAGTACTCAACATAACCAGATTTCGACTCAAAATGTCGAGAAAATTTTGCATGGGACCTCACACAAAACAGAATCCGACCTGATGCACGTGATTTTTGTAAACAAAAGTAGTTTGTGTTCCAGTCCGTACGCATTGTTTAAACCTTTTGCAGCTGCGTTCCAAGCGTTTTGCTATCCTTCCCTTAGTTTTTGTGTCCTGTTGTACTGGTTTTAGATCAACAACATGGGTCTTAAGAAAGAGCTTTTTGAAAAGAATCATCATGATAAGGAACTGGTGAACCGTGTTATTGATATTGTTGTTGATAATTTAGTAAACCTTTTTAGAAAACAGTTAAGAAAACTCCAACAGCAAACCACATTAGACAGATTAAAAAAAAAAATTGTTATAGAAAGCCAGCCAGGTCCTCGTGACAAAAGGCAAAAAAGTGGAAAACCTTCTGCAAAGCAGCTACCGGGGTGATTTGAGGGAAGGGGATTCTCCTTCCAAACAATGACTCCCTCCACCCCTCCTCTCCACATCCGTTTCCACAGATCTAGATCCTCATCAGTCTCAAGGTATGGGCCACACTGTAGTTGTTAAACACGTTTTAATGTTGTGTTTCTTATTTAAATGATATTATTTAACTCTGAACTTACTTTGAAATGTCTGTGTCATGTTTTATATAAAAAGGCAAGGTTAGGGTAAAAACTTGGTGGTTGAGAATGGATTAACCCATTTTTGGTTATTTCTTATGGGAAAAATTGATTTGAAACTCGATTGCATCGCATTTCGATGCTCCTTCTAGAACGGATTAGCATTAGCATAGGTCCGGGGTTTACTGTATATATACATTAAAGAACTGATGCGTACGTACATTGAAGGTACAGGCCCAGCTGCTGATGTGACCTCTGCAGGTATTATTTTCTGTAATGGGAATCCCATCCACGCTGACTTTAACAGTATAGGAATCTTCTGGCATTGCTCTGGAAGGTACACAAAGAGAACATATGAGAAACATAATATCTCTTTTATTAAAGGTGCGATATGAATGTAGAAAAACAAGACCTATCAACACAATCGCTAGGCCCTCAGCAGTTAACCAAAAAGTTGGAGGTTCAAACCCACTAGCCACACCATCAGAGAAAAGACATAGCAACCGGATTCCATAAAGATCACAACCTTGGGAGCCCTATGGAGCAGTTCTCCTCTGCCTGTCGTTTTGCTATCGGTTGGAATCAACTTAATTACACAAAAACCAGCATGAGTGAAAAATGCTGCCCTAGATTACGTGGATTAAGACATATATGAAGTCATTCCATCGTTCAATCATATCCAGCAGAATTGTACATTGGCTACCACCATCAGTTTCCAAATATTCTTTTTCTATTTGGCGCCCTTGAGGTCATCACCCTTCCCTCACCCCCACCTCTGTGCCCCCTTCCCACCAAAATCCTGATTCCAGTTGCTGACTCTTTCGCTTCATCAGGCCTGGTTTTCATGCACCACATGGAAGACCATATACCTCAACTTCAAGGGGCTGACGCCCAACGACAAAACACTTCTGTGGTGCCCCCTGATCTGTACAATCAAAAACCAAACCAAACAATACAACTCCAAAATACTTAGAGTTAAAAAAACTAGACCAGGTCCAACATGCATCGTAGGGGAAATCTGCTGCCAAGTTTTATCTGTTTGAGTCAGGCTTAGGCCTTTGACCTTCTGTACTCAACTCTCCAAAAGCACATGGCATTTTTAAAAGTGTACTAAATTCTGTTTGATCTATGGTTAGAGTCCCTTATATACTATACTATACAAAGTTAAAGCTCTACACCTGAACTTTGGATTGTAAAACTGTTATCGTGAACCTCAGGCTTATTGTGATTATGTGCATAGCTACTTATTAGAAAGCATACTTCCAACACCAAATGCAATAGTAACATGCCACCTAATTCAATCCAGTTAATTTACACTTTGTGTATTTAAGACATTAGCTTATCAAGTATCCCAAAAGGAGGCTTTTGTTGCTGAAAAAAACAAGCCAGTGAGCCTAACATAGAGGAAATCCTCTGGAACATGTGCTCTCTATTTCTAAGGGCACTATCAAAAGTTACAATGAAAAACTATTTAGATTTTTAAAAAATCTTTTAACTTGCTAATAACATCCATCCATTTGGGCTGCTAGTAAAGAACTTGAAATGAACAATACAAAATGACCACCTTTAATCTTAATGACCATGTCAAAGTATTACACAAAATTAATTAAACTAGTGAAGAAAGTATGATTTTGGTGTTTTCAGACACATCATCACAACTTAATAGTGGCTATTTACCTTCCAAAAGAGCTTGGTGATGATAAAAACAATAGATCTAATAAAGTGGGACAGGATATAAAATGTGCTTCTATCTTGAGATAGAAGGGAATAACACCATAATGAAATAAAAGTCTAAAATATTTCAAACATCATGAATTTTTTTAAAAAAAGGATCATCAGGAAAACATTACTCACGAATCCAACCAAAAGCAAACTCACGGCCATCGAATCAATTGTGACTCACAGAGATCCTGCAGAAGGGAGTGGAACTGTGTCTGGGAGTTTTCAAGACTGGATTTTGAGACTGTAAATCTTTATGGGAGCAGAAATCAGCTCCTTACTCATAATAGCTATCATCATACTTAGGTATATACTGTTATGATGATACAATAAAAATGATGGTATCCAATGATTTTTGCTCAACAACTGGCAACTTCAGACTACCATATATTTCCCATTTTCATACTCTATTTGCTTCTTTATGACATGTCTTGGTCCAGCAGGCACAGTTCTGCTTTAGTGAATGACCACAATGGAAAGTTTTGTCCTATATTTCCAATCCTCATTGTTTGTGTAAATAATACTCAGTCACTTAAGGTTATAATCTGTACAATCCATTTATGTTAGTCTAAAACTCTGTCCTAGTTAAGTATACTTTCCTTTTCTCAATAGTATTTTACCATTGGCTAATAACACTATCAGTAGAATCACCTTATGCTCTGTGGAGATTTACTATAATATTCCCAATAAAAAGATAATGATGTCTCTTATATGGACCAGGGACATACATACCATGGATATATGAATGGAATTTGAGTTCACACTTAATTGTAAGGCCTAATCAAAAAAGAATTAGTTTCCCTCCCCCCACCCCCCCTTGCTTGAGATGGACTTGTATGTCACTGAAGACTCCAAGTCCAAAATTAGTTCTCATGACATGGCCCTACTCAATATGTACACTCACGAAGAGATCTTTGAAGATCTGGGTGCTACAGCAAAGTGTCATGAAGAAACCAACTGGTTCTCAGCTGCCAGAAAGACTACCATCTGGGGTCTTATGGACATTTGTTTTAAAACAAGCAGCCATCTAAGTGAGGTGTCAGCTAAGTCCACATAGAAGGAGCACACCAGCCTGTGTGATAAGAGGATTGTAAATAATAATATCCAAGATCAGGGAAGCGATTGGATTCGAGCTTAAATCTGAAGACCTGGTTTGTGGAAGGCTATGGATGACAGTGAAAGTCCAAAATCCATTTGCAGATCCCCACATGGATTAAGCCTCCATTGAACTCCCTCACACCATTAGCAAGGGATGTGAACAGTCGTGCTCTCAGATAGACTGCATTGGAAAGTGGATTAATGCCAATGTAGTTAAGTTGAAATGATCACATTTTCATTTGTTTTTAATTTGTTCATTTTTATTCTGTATTTTTTTAAATTGAGGTTTCTCTGTATTTTATTTTACTATCATTGTTGGGGTTTTTTGTATGACTTTCTTTTATATGAAATCCAGGACAGGTAATGTGCAAAGCCAGTAAATAGGTTAATAGATCCTTGGGGATATGACAAAGAGCTCTGGTTATGTAGTGGTTATGTGCGGGGCTGCTAACCACAAGGTCAGCAGTTTGAAACCACCAGCTGCTCTTGCAAGAGAAAAATAGGACTTTCTCCTCCCTTAAAGTGTTACAGAAACTTTCAGAAGCAGTTCTACCCAATAGACATATAGGTATATAAGTATATAGACATATAGGTATGTCACTATGAATCAGCATTGACTCAATGGCAGTGAGTTTGGTTTTTGGAGGGTTATGGAAGTAGAAGTTGGGAGGAAATGAGTTAATAGTAACAGATACAAAATAATAACAATAACAACAATAATAAAGGGTATAAGAATGAAGAAAACATTCTAAAATTTATGGTGGTGATGACTGCACAACTCTTAAATATATTTCAACTATTAAAAAAAGATTTGAAAACATACCTGGTGTAACATGTAATATGAGTTGAATGACTTGCATCTTTTTCTACATCACAAGGGACTGATTGGAAAGAAGAAACTAACTGCACAGTGTTTCCCAGCTCGGCATTATCGACTCCGTAATTAAATTGGTTTGCTTGGGCAAAACCTGGAAAAACAAGAAAACTTTATTATTCGTGAATTCTTATCATCAGAAATGCAACAGTGGTCATTCAGTATTGAATCATTCAGTAAATACAGATGCATAGCACTGAAGCTAGGAGCCCTGGTGGCACAAGGTTAAGCTTTATGTTGCCAACTGAAAGGTTTATAGGCAGTTCAAACTCACCAGCTGCTCTGAGGGAGAAAAGACCGAATGATCTGCTTCCATAAAGATTTCTCACTACCATGAAGTCATTCTAAATCTTAGTGACCTTGATGTATGGATTGTTATAAGAGTTGCAAGAGCCCCCAATAAAATGACCTTAAATAAATAAATCTTAGTGACCCTATAAGACAGGGAAAAACTGCCTTTGTGGTTTACTGAGATTGTAACTAAAAGCCTCATCTTTCCTCGTCTTGAAACCTGGTGGTTTCAAGCGGTAGGAAACCCTATGGGACAGTTCTATTCTGTCCTACGGGGTCACTAAGAGTCAGAATGGACTCCGTGGCACCTGAGAACAACGGTACTGCAGTAAGTGGCCAGTCGGCTTCACATGGCTTCCTCTAGTTATAATCATCTTTGGAAAGCCTCACAACTTCTTAGAGCTCACAGCTCTGTCTACTGGGCGCCACCAGTGGAAAATGAGTGCAGCATTTATGACTGCAATCAGAGATGATGCCAAGATGTGAGCGGGCCACAGATGCAGAAGACATCTGATACAGACAGTCATGGGAGCTTTCCAGAGGCAGCAAAGCATGAGAACGTCTATAGGAAGCACATTTCAGATACGAGGGGCAGGATGTACCAAGGCCCTGTGGCGAGAACATATTTCCGGATTCAAACAATAGCACATGTTGTTGGAGATGCATGAGCGGGGAGAAGTGGTGGAAAGAGAGACTGGAAAGGGAGCAGTTTTTATATAGTTTTATGAACGGGGCACCCTTAGAGACTTTGCAACAAAGCCTATGGCATTTTGTGACTTGCATTTCGAAGATCTAGTTCCTGCTATTCTGAGAATAAATCGGGAGGTGAGTAGAAAGGGCGTGTCAGTGAGTGATAGGACCAAGCGCTGTTTGACCCGGCTTCAGAGAGAGGTCAGAGGTTGATAAGGAAGAACAAACACTGGCAGCTCTGCTTTAGGGGTCTGACTGCAAAGACAAGGGAAATGAGCTGGGAGCTGGAGAGAGGTGTGGCGCGTGGGGACAGTTGATGATTTTACTTCCTCTTTTTCATGTGGAAGAAAGACCAGTGTGTTTGCATGCGGACAGATGTGAATCAATAGGAAGAAAGAAATGGATGACCTAAAACAGAAGAGATGATTATTTAAATTTTATTCTAAATACATAAAAGTCCAAGATGAGATTTAGAAGTCATTAAATGTAGACAAGCAATTTTTATTTTTTAAATTATATCTGTAGTATTTTATATTGTAGAAACAATATTAAGTCTTGAAGTAAGCCTAGTAAGTAGTTTACAAATTAGATTCGTTGAATAATTTTCTGTTTATTAAACTTTACAATGAAATGTTCTAATAAAATAGTGAAAAAGTTCTTTAATACTGTTATGGTATGCAGAGTTGATTTTATGTATCTATGGTGTTGTTTATATAACTGCATTTTTTTAGACAAAATAGAGCATTTTCAAGAAAAAATAAATTACCTGGGTTACTTCAAAGTGTGAAAATTCTAAATTTTGAGTTTTTAGAATATGATTTCTTAAATATAATTTTTCTCTAAAATATCACAGGTGTTTAATATTAAAGCATTACTGCAGCCAAATTGCTGACTAAGAATATTTTTGGATTCATAATGAAAAGTCTATACGAAAGAGGTCCATCCATGTCATTAATGTAAAAAGGTATGGTATTTATTTCACTTTCATTACATAATTACCTATAGATCATATGTACCACAACAAAATAAGAAACTTCCATTATTAAACAGGGAAATAATTATAAACCCAGAGATATAGATTCAATTCTTTAAATCCTATGCATTTACATTATTAGTGAGGAAAAAATAAAGTTTGGGATTGCCCTTAAATTATCAGTACTTTTCAAGTATACTCAACCAAACCATCACCAGGACAAGAAGTACTAGCCTGAAGTAATCTTCAACAGTTTAATAGCTAAACTTGGGTTGCCAAGGTATCTGTGGTTTAACCGCGTTTAACTTTTTCAACCTACAGAATATGTTCAGTGCATCCCACAAAGGTCCCTTATGCCACATGAATACTGTTGGTTGTAGAACTGAAGGCATATAGACAATATGTCTGTGCTCATACAGCAGCTAGGGCACAGTTGCATGTTGAGTGGCAATGACCTTTAAGGGGAAAGGCAGAGGCTTTGAATCCTGACCTCCTGGGTTAGAATCCTCCAGCAGTTGTTAGAATCCTTGCTATAAACCTCAGGCAAGATATAATCTCTCTCAGCCTCACTCTTCTCTGAAAAATGATCATAATAAAACCTGCTGAATTAGTGCTATGAAGAGAATGTATGTGCAGTGCTTACTATGTTGCCTGGCTCAGATATTGAGAGTTCAACAGTTATCTGCTTTTATTATTAGTCATAACATTCCTGAGATTTGGGCAAGTATTAGTATCTCATTTTTATAGATAATGAAAATGATTCAGAATAACTGTCTTTTTAAATACCAAAGAACCAGTAAGTGGGGGCCTGGGATTCAAACCCAGGTGATAGAGGATAAAGCTACTAACTCATTACCCATCGAAATTCCTTCCAGACTTTATAGTCTTACCTCCCTATCTGACCTTTTGCATGTAGACACAGTAGTAAAAAAATCAACAAAGGAAACAGTTTTAATAAACTATTTTCTTCCTCTAGGAGCCCTTATGGCGCAGTGGTTATGCATTGGGCTGCTAACCACAAGGTAGACAGTTTGAAACCACCAGCCAATCCGTGGGGGAAAGACAGGGCTTTCTACTCCCATGAAGAGTTACAGTCTCTGAGACTCACAGGAAGTTCTCCCCTGTCTCACAGGGTCACTAAGAGTTGGCAGAGACTCAATTTGTGGTGAGTTCGGTTTTTGTTGTTCTTCCTCTATGTTTCAATCTCAACCAGGACTCGGGATCAATTTAATTGTTTGGTTATTGTTAGGTACTCTCAAGTTAGTTCTGACTTAGGGTGAACCTATGCACCAGGACAAAAACATCAATATATTGTGAATGCAGAAACAAGAGTTACTGCTACAGCAAAATGGCAAGAGCACACATGGAAACATAGAAAAGCAAGCTACTTGTCAACTCCCCTTTTCCTTTTGCCAACTGCTGCTTATCTTTGGTGTTCACATTGAGTTTGGAACAAACATCGAGGTGCTGGCGAGAAACTAAAGGATGGAAAGTTTTACTTGTGGGGTGGCTCAGGATGTGATGGATGCTGGTTTTTCCTCTTAGTAGCTACCTGTAGCATCAATGATGAAGTCACATGGGTCTGCTCTTTAGGATTCTGAAGACAGTTAAAACAATACTCAACAACACAAACAAAATGTAATGCTGTTTTTGGTTCCGGCATTGTTAGAATGCTGAAGGCATTATAGATTATAGATCTACTTAGCTATACCTATGGGATACCTCCTTGTATATCTTCTAAGTTTTATATTAGAAAATGTCCTAGGAGTAAAATATATGAGAAAAAATAAGCCAAATCAACAGGATTCATAAATAGTTTCAATGTAAATTTTGCTTCAAAAAATAAACTCAATAAAAAAGAATTTAAAAAATTCAGCAAGTACAGACATTATTCTAATTTTTAAACTAAATCTAAGTGGCTAGAAAGTATACAAAGGAATAAAAGGTATACAAAGGAATTAAGTGCAAAAGGTATCTTTATTTTAAAAATAACTGTTAGCAAGTAATTGGGTATAAAGAAGATACGATGGCTGTACTCCAGAGCAAAATGATTAGACGAAGTGCTGGGTGTACCCTGGACACAGAACCAGCTGAAACTTCAGATGGAAATTCCTGACATGTTGATGTAATTTATTTTTTCTATTTCAGAAAAAAATGGAGACAAGCATTGCCAGGCACGCAAACCCAAGTCTCCAGAAAGAAGCAATCCAAACATAACACCTGTGCTGCTACCATGGAAAATGTCAGTGTTGGTAGAGACCATGGTTGTCCTGTACAATGTGTGGTATTGCAGTTCCTCCCATTAGGAAGCAAGACTGAGACTGTATAAATCTCCCCAAAAGCTGTGATGTTCACAACGTTGGGAAGGAGAAATGCAGTGTAATGTAAGAAAACTCAAAACGATTGTGAAATGAAAGCAAACCTATACTAGAATTCATAAAGGTAATTACACAAATAAGATATCTTGAATATATGGAGCTTTATATATATACACATGCATACATACATACCAATATAGTGGAAATCTTAGATACACCATCTTTTTTCAATCCTTAGAATATACCTAAGAGCTAGGACCAAAGTCTTTGTGCTTTCTTGTAATGCTGACATTAAATTGATGGTATAATTCAATAATTCAATTGAACAGAGATTCACTGAATTTTCACATATACCAGGCACTATGACAGGGAAATAGCTAGAAGAGCCGAAATATATTGGCAATCCTCCCATTAAATAAATACCAAGGGAAACAATTGAGAAATCCAAGGTATAAAGATTATGTAACCAAACACCCCAGAACTTACTTTCAAAATGATAGTGCTGCTCTTCAAAGCAGTCCTATTAGGATGAGATGTAATTATTTCTATGATCTTGTCATTGCTCAAAACACTCTGTTTGGGCATCATAAACCTTTGGCTTTTAAATGACAGTCTTTTTTTTTTTTAATGTTTTATTTTATTTTATTTTATTTTTTTAACATTTTATTAGGGGCTCATACAACTGTTATCCCAATCCATACACACATCAATTGTGTAAAGC